>NC_141147.1:150732664-151054747 GCF_053477565.2 Lygodium microphyllum | reverse complement strand
TCGCCATGACTTTGTAACTCTTTGGTTGTCTGGTTCTTGTAGAGAGTCAGTGTGTACACACGATGGGGTAGAGCCATCGTGTATCTTGTAATCATGCAAACTTGTACCTTTTTCGTAATTAACAGCTCTATACGGTACCCACTGACCGAATTTATTACGTCTGATATGCAAAGCGCCCTATTGTGGATCGTTGGGATCAAATGATGGTGCTAGGTTTGGATCTTTCAATCAAATAGTACCATTAGCTCATGGACTACCGACTAATGAGTCTACACAATGTCAATGTCATTCTTGGCATGCCATGGTTCTTTGATAAATATTTCTCTTTGTACATTGATTATAAAAACATGTACTTTCTTTTGAGCTTGATGGTTGTTTCTATATGATCGAGGGTTGTTTACTCACTGGGATCACAAAAAATAATATATATATCATTTCAATATTGGAATTTAGTGAATGTTTTTTCGATCCAAATATTTTTATATATACTTGTTTTTATAGAAAAAGTCGATTGCAACTAATTTATAATACAAATCCATTTCTTTTAATAATAATGTTCAAGTCAATTCAAATATAAGTGAGTATTTGGATCAGACTTTATATAAATATACGAATGTCTTTCTATCCGAACAACCTGACAGACTCCCACATCTCACAAAGTTTTAGACTATAGGATCAAGACGTTGCTCGGAAGCCATTCCATCTGTCTGAAACGTTATAAAGTTAGTTTGAAAGAGGAAGACGTGATAGATAGGCAACTTCAAGATTACCTGGCTAAGGGTTTTATTCAGCCAAGTAAATCCCCATAGGGTGTGCTAAAAGAGAGATGGCACGATGCACTTTGTGTTGATTATGAAAGTCTCAATAGTGTGACTATTAAGAGTAAGTATTTGTTACCTAGGATGGATGATCTTATAGATTGACTTTGTGGTGCATAATATTTCACCAAAATAGATCTTAGGTCCAACTATCATTAGATATGGATAGTTTCTAAGGATGTCCTAAAAACTACATTTTGAACGTTGTATGGTCATCATCAATTTTTAGTCCTACTTTTTAGATTAACCAATGCTCTCGCAACTTTCTAGTAGATGATGAATCACTTCTTTTGTTTATATCTTGAAAAGTGGATAATCGTTTTTCTCGACAACATTCTTATTTATAGTAAGTCAAAGAAACTTGCGAAACATTTGGGTATTGCCTTACGTCTTTTAAAATGAAAGAAATTGTTTGCAAAACTATCCAAGTGCGAATTTTTTCACTTGAAGCTATTGTATCTTGGTCATATCATCTCGATTGAGAAGATTCAGATTGATCTAAAAAATATTTGAGTAGCCCTTACTTGCCCTATTTTGGGCACCATAATATAAGTAAAATCTTTTTTAGGTTTTAAATGATTGTTTTGAAAGTTCATAATTGACTATGCCCATATTGCTGAACCTTGATATATTTGCTTAAGGATATCCAAAGCAAGACTAGGATACTATCATTGAGCCTAAATCCAAGGGTGGTTTGGGGGTTATTGACCTACATAGTCAAAGTAAAGCATTGATGCTAAAGCTCATTGTGAGGAGCCTTCTCCCGAGTGAGAAGCCATGGAATAAGCTACTATTATGGAGTTTAGAGACCATTGTTCCCACTGATGGAGAGCCATGGCAGCCTAGCATACACTGGCTATTTCAGCATATCCAAGATATAGGGCTTATGAACCGTTTTGAGGTTAGATTGCTGCATCTATTATACAGGCATAGAGATCAATATCTACAAGACTTCATCAGATTGACCTAGCGAGAGTGTTGAAGGGAAGTTGAGGCAACTTCTTCTTTTTAATCAGCTACTCAAGATAGAGAGAAGCCACACCATTGGAGAGAGGACCCTCCTATCTTAGGGGAGATTCTCTGCACAAGTAGCTTCTATAGTAGGAAAGTGATTTGCCCTTTTGGAGCAGCCAAACCATATAGAGAGACAAAGACTTCGAGATATCAAGGGGACCAAAGTCATAATGCAGAGCATTAGGGAGGTGGTACCCCTTGAATGGAGGAATGACATGGTGACAGATCAAACATGGATATGGTGACAAATCAAACATGGATAGGGTTGTTTACCAGAGGAGAGATCCTTCTTGCAATGGTAGCCACTAATGGAGAGAGTATCTTTACTACTTTTTCAATAGAGATGGATGGTAGACATAGTCGAGAGGATATGGATTAGTTAGAGCTCACGGAATGCTAGGACTTGGTGCTTAGACCCAAACCCTCAAACTTGTATGGAGACAATGGGCATATAGCAAGAGGCCACTACTGAGGCTTCATTGCGATCTTGGGGAGTGGGTATGGAGAGATCTATTTGCAAAGATGCCTCGGGATGTCTCCTTCTTTGGCTATACCACTAGGTTGAGGAGGAGAATACAAATGAGCAGGAGCTGAGCACTGGACTATCTAGGGTATACCATAGCCTTTCGTGGCAGACTTCTTGAGGAGATTAGAGGACAATTTTAGACTACGAAAGATTTTGCTCTTTCTTTGGTTACTAGCACATACGAGTTTAGACTCAAGAGGCATTGCTTTTGGGATTGCCCATAGGCTCAGGTTTGGAGGACCCATAGAATGATATTTCATGGCACTACAGATTCTATGATTGCTACATGGAGGACAGTTTCTTTTCAATGGATGGGTGGTAATTCCATAATTACAACTTAATTACATCACTAAGCATTTATTGCAAAACTGAAAATACAAATTTACCCACTAATCTTTGGACAATGGATACCTAGTTGGCCCCAAAATTGGTGCCCATTTCAATATTTCTTTGGCTTTATTGAAGTAGAAGTTGATTTACAAATGGAATTCTCCCAATCCTCCTTTGCAATCCAAACTCCCCTTATTGTCCAAAGTGACTAGCAAGTCTTCAATCCAATTTGCCCCTTGATTTGGGCAATTGATTGGCTTTCACCCACTTCAAAAAGAGTGGAAATGCCCTAGATTTGATGGGCTGGCCGGGTCCTCCACTTCATTTCAGCTGAAAATTACCTTCAGCCCTGAATAATTCAAGTCTTGGAGTCTTCAATGTCTGGCATGCTTCCTAAGGCAGCTGCTAAAGCCTAATTTTTGCTGGAAATTAAGGTTTACAGTAGAGAAAAGTGAAATTTCTCAACTTCCAAGGGTCCAAATGCTGAGATCTTTGAAGCAAGGCTATGAAATGGCTGGGGAATGAGAGAGAATGTTGAGGGGAGAAAAATGCAAAGTTTTGTCGTGACAAATGACTGAAAATCAGTCAAATGTAGCTGCTGCCCTGAACAGACAGCAATAAATGTTGTCACCTGCACCTCGAGACCCAAAATCTGCTAACGCCTTCAGCTTGGGGCTGTCATCCAACTGCCTAGGATCTCGTGCAATTGTCAGCTGCTCAAAATCTGCAAATGCTTGCTGATAATGGCTGAGACTCAGCTCACGATGGCTGCCCCAGCTCCTCACAATAATGTGTTTTCAACAAGAAATGAATGATCCTCTCTCTCTCTTTCCAAGCCTTCGTTTTTGCTCTTCTAGCCTTCCCCATATTTTTTTGAGTCTTCCTCTGGAGAATTTAACAAGTGGCAGCCTTTCCAAATGAATTTCCAGCATTATCCACATTATTATAGTAATTTTAATATAATAAATATTTCAGTGCCTAGAAAAATAGTCAAACCAGCCATTTATTAAATTGGCTAGGCCACTTCATCTCGCGAGTGTCCCTATGCCATTTTTGACCATTAGATTAGCATCTCTAGAGTTACCAACTGACACTTATGGCCAAATAAATAACTTAGGCCAATAACTAGCACCAGATACCACCTCATAACTAATTGCAACTTTTGTCTTTGACATCCACTGATTCCCTTGGGTCCCAGGCTCATTAATTTGCACTAACCTTAGTTGCACCCCACATGTGCAACATTTACTTAAACATGTGATTAAAAATTAATCCACATGTTAAGTGAGGCTTGCAAAAGTACATGTCCTCATGACACACTGACAAAGGCCCAGCTTGTGTGTATGAGGTCGACCCATATGCACGTTACTACATGAAATTAGGGAGGGAGGGAGATTGTGGGCTCCTGTAGTTCCTTCTCTGTGGTGTGGACTAACAAGAGCTATTCCTCAGTGATGAGAGTGATGCGCAAGGCATTTGACGGGGGGGCACCCATGGAGTGCTCGAGCATCAAACTAAGGGTTTCTTTTGTGTATCTTCACCAAAGGCTGACCTAAGGTATTGTTGTTTGACTAGGGGGAAGGTTGCTACGGAAAAAGGAAGAAACTTTGATGACTTGCCATAACTGAGAGAGCAGGAGAGGCGGAGTGGGGTATTGTGAGGGGTAGGCAGGCGAGCTTCTTATTTCTAACACAATTTGAATTGAATTGGTAGCCAATGAGAGCAATTCAAAACCAGCGGTGGTGATGAGAGGAAGGTGATAGCCAAGTGGGATGAGAGGAGGCAGTCAAGTATGGTGGAAGAAAAAGGAGAGGACAAAAGTGGCGATGTTGGCAGAGATGTATTTGGTGGGTGGGTGGGTGTGTGTGTGTGAGTGGGTGCGTGGGGCTGGGTGTGCAAGGGGGACTGAAATTATAGGGGAGCCAAAAATGGGCAACAAAAAGTAGGGGTGTGCAAGAAATGATGATGTCCAACTCTCACATAGAACAAAAGTGTATTTAGATGGGAATGAGAGCACTTCACGCCCTTTGTAGCAATGATGGAAATCTGTAGTAGAGCCTCAAGTGTTCTCATCAACTGCTACAAAACACAGCATTTTGGGATTGTAATACTCGCTTGCCAAATTAAAGACCTCTTGAGGAGGTCACTAGGGTTCCTCATTGAGATTCTATGAGACATCTTGGTCACCTTGTGGGCAATGATATCACTTCAAAGTAGCAAAGGCACTACTTGTTTGAGCATTACACAAAAGCTCCTACCCTAGAGCATGACTAGGATCTCTCTAGCAGTAAGGGGGTGATTTGCTAACTATGTTCTACTAGAGACCATGTGATATAGTCTCTCATTCTGGACTTGCTCCATGTCAAGCATTGGCCATCTGAAATGCCTCATCAAAAATTAAATTTTCAAGAGGAGATGGGAATTATCAAGGCAAAGGTACCATGCAAAATCATCAATATATTGAGATCCAAAGATGACCCAAGGATCACTGATCCACATCGCCATAGTACAACTTTATTGGTGAAGCTCACTATTAAGCTCTTATTCTATGCAAGTTGTCATTGAAGAAGCTACTACTATGGATATTGTAGATATTCAAACCCATTCTTAGAGGGCCATAGCAGCCTCGCATCAATTCAAATTTTCAGTAGATCAACGCTACAGACCTGGCAAGGAACTTTAAATTCGGATTTGCAGCTGCCATTATCTTAGCTTGGAGATTAATATCTTCAAGACTTCATACAAAGGACTTGAGAAAGTTGCTTCTCTTTAATAACACTCGAAACTAGAGTTCCGCCACACCCTAGGGTAGAGGACCCAGTTCTATTGGAGGGGGATTTTCCATGCAAGTTGCTGCTATAATAACAGAGTGGTTTGCCTATTTGGATATACCAAATGAAAGTTGGAGACACAAGGTCCATGACATCAGAGTAGCCACGACTAGGATAGAGATAGTGAACAAGGAAGCGCCTCTTATAAGTGACGATAGCCATAGACACTTCTGAGACCCGGGTTGACCTCTTTTCAAGTGGAGACGTCCTTCTTGGAGTAATCGCAACCAGCAGAGAGAGGGAGAGAGTCTTTAGTTCCAGATGGAGGAAGATCAGACTTATGAGAGAGGATTTGATCCATTAGTGTTGATAGGGTGTTCTCATCATAAGTTTGGAGGCATCGCTCACCTATGATAAGAGATGGTACATAGATCACTACCCCATTACATGTATGATGGATGGATGAGGAAACTAATCCTATCAAAGGAGACCTCTCTAGAAATTACAAGAAGATCAACAAGAGTGGTTGTGGAGAGACCCTTTCCATGATAGGCCTTAGAATGTCATTGATCACCAGGTTGGGGAAGAGGATTTAGATAAGTACAATCAAGAGTGTTGCGGAGAACTGGCTAGCACTGGTGTAGACAAGAGCATCTCTTCACCTTCCTGGCATCTAGAGAACACTAGCTAACAGATTTACATCTAGAACAATTTCACTCTTCCTTTGGTAAGAAGTTTAGGAAGTTAGTTGGCACATGGATTGCTTATGGAATATTCCCAAAAGCTTGCACTAGATGCAGAGAGCCAGAGGAGACATGAAGACATTGTTCTTTTCTACAGTTTCAAGATCAATGGATCTCCTCTTACTCCAACTATGCAACCAGTTTTTGTAGCAGAAAATCATGTCTTCCTCTTCAAAGGAGGGCCTGGAGTCATAAATCCAGTGCCTAAACAACAAGTGAGTCAGTGTGTCATTGGTTGGAGACTCTTTACTTTCATGCCAACAGTCTGTAAGCAATACCTATGTCATTCATTCATCCTTGTATTTCAGGTGTGATGCACACTCAATCACTCCTAACTGATTGAATTACAGGAGCTATGCTTTACCAAATAGAGCACATCATCTTCAAAGTACTAAACAAGACAGTGGGTTAAGAAGATTAGAAGTATTTTACATCTGTGGTTCAATTATCAATTTATTTAAGTAGAACTAGTTGTCAGAGCTTTTCTGAAGGTCATGCATGTGCTAAACATCATCTTAACTTTTAACTCTCAATGTTTGTTATGTTTTCTCTCTAGTCTACTATCTTCTCTTACCCACATCAGTTCAAATAGAGCTCTAGCATCTTGATTTTCTGTGTTTTAGAAAGCTGTTGCTCAAAGCATTAAAATGTTTAAATTTAATGGTTCAAAAATGTTCATTGACACATTTCACAATTAGATTTTAAAGAAACCAAAAGGCACCTTGCACCACCACCAACCAATCGTAAGGATCCTGCAATTATCACACCTACAAAAGCCACATTTGGAAACAGTCAGTTGTAAACTCAACAGTTGTATACATAATCCACATAAGCAAGAAGTCGAATTGTACAACTCATCAAGATGACACACCTAGACTCTGTGAATCAATCATGGAATCTCGTGCTGAACGTAGAGCAAATGCAACTCCTTCCATCACCTGTAAAGAGACCCATCAACATTCCAAAATAACTATCACATCTTCTTTGTTTATATTCTTATTTATAGATCATCAACTTACAGATCGAAACAGTTCCATTGAAGAAGTAGATGATGAGATGCCAATGAAAGCAGCACGAGCTTCAGCATCTTGAAATGGGCATCGCTCACCTGTGTGTATTAAAGGAGAACATAGGCAAGCATTTTTAGATGTCACAACTAGAATAATATGAGACCAACTGCTAACTCAAAGTAATTCTACTTGTCCTGTCTCATATTTTGGGTGTAGAGAAAAGCCTATCACATGAGTAACTCTCAAGGAAAGTTGTCTGTGAAGAAGATCATGGCATATGCATAAGTCATAAGAAAATAGTGATGATCTGTCTGATCTGTATGGTAAAAACAAAGTGAAAACAGCAACCTGCTCCCTAGGATTCATGGTGTTGGTATATTACTTCCAGTTCAGTTTGTTGCAAACACACCACATGTTGCTTTGGGGCTGAATGTATGTGTGGGCATAAATGCAGAGATAAGCTTCTTATCTTGATTTAAGTTCAGACTAAGCTCAATCTCTCTAGCAAAATCAAAATCTCAAGTATTCTTTGTCAAGCACAGTAGGTGAAGATTTTTATATAGTCCAGCCTGCCAGGTTTTGCAGAACAAGGGTGCAGATCCATTAGTACCATTAGAGGAGGAGAGCGGACAGATTGTGAGAAGTTCATTTTCCAGATGCTTGGTTCACATTAGGTTTTGGAAGATCCATAGTCTCTCTCACCTTTTCCACGAGAGACCTAGGACCCATATTGGGAATCTGTATAGCAATGTGTTGATATCGTTTCGTATAGCTAGGAGGCTTTTCAGGATCCCTCGTGGATACCGTGATTTACGGGGACAGCTTTTGATGGTGCTCCAAACCAGACAACCCTTTCCTGCCCTTGCTTCGGATCGTCCCTGGCAGGACTGGGACCTTGCAGGCCGGCTGAATTTGGAAAAGGCCTCAGCTAACCGGGTGTATCAGCTTCTGATTAAAGATCATCAATGACTGGTTACTAAAGCTAATACTGTATGGGGATTGCGTAAATCTCAGTCATGGTGGAAGGTAACTGTGATGGAGGGCTGGTTGAACAAGACACCTTTCAAATGCAAGGTCTTTCTTTGGAGGGTGATGATTGGTGATCTTCCTCTTGCTTCAGCCCTTTCCAAGCGTCGAATCTCCAATGGAAATTGTTTCTTTTGCACCACCAGTGTGGAATCGTCCCGTCATCGATTTATTTCTTGCCCTCTCGCTAAGAAAATCTGGTCACTCTTGTCAGCGGTTTGGCGAGTAATGGTTGGTTTCTCGCTAAGCCCTTTTGATTGGGTTTGTGCGGCCCAAATACCCCACACCGGCACAGTCATATATGAAGATCTTGTTTCACTTTCTTAGATACTGGGGCTGTTGGCACAATTGGACCATTCGGAATGCTTTTCTTTTTTATTCAGCCTCTAATGTTCAGGGACATATTGCTAGGCTTAAAGGTCTCTTGCATTGGCAGATAGATCTCATTTGGCACTCTGACTTACTCCCTCGGGAGGACTTACTTCCCTGGCATATGGCAATTTCCTCTGCGTCTTTGCCATGACTTTTGTAACTCTTTTGTCGTTTAGTACTTTATAAATATAACATCCATTACGGAAAAGAGAGAGAGAGAGAGAGAGGGAGAGTAAGAGGAAAGATGGAGAGTAAGAGAAAAGAGAGAGAGAGAAAAGAGAGGGAAAGGGAGAGAGAGAGAGAGAGAGAGAGAGAGAGAAGAAAATTATTATTTTTTTCCTCTTTGAAGAACTCTGAGCTTGCTGTCTTTCTTTCTCCCCCCCTCTTGGAGAAGGTCCTCATAGACGAGTCCCTTCCACGAGGAGTCGTCTCTCTCATAACCTGGGTGCGGAGCCACGAAGCAAAAGCTACATCACACGATGCCTCCCAAGTGAAGTAAGGTCCAATCGAACGCGAATCCCGCTTCAACCGATGGAGCTACGGGTCAAGGAACTACGTCACTTGGTAATCAAGTGCGTCCCATAAATCCTACCCTGATGGGAGGCCTTAAGGACATAGACCGACTTTATTGGGATGGGAAAGGTATTCGGCAAAACTCTATGATAACCAACCACCATTTAGTTTACATCGTTTTATCATATTGGAAATTGTGTTTACTTGCACTTTGGCATGTTTTGAACGAGTAAATTGCACGAAAGATTTTGCATTAATGCATGCAAAAAAAAAAATCAAGGACCTTATTGATTGTGCTCGTAATGCTTTAGATTCTGCACTAACATTAGCATGCTTGAAGGTATTGAAAAATGGGTTGTTAGAACACTTATGCATATTCATCATTAAGGGAAAATCGTACTTTTTTTCTTTGCATCACGAAATTTGTGAAATTGGAAAGGTAGAAGTAACGGCTTGAATCAAGTACATGAAGTATGTGAATTGCTACGATAACGCTTAAGGATATCTAGGCCATTGCAATACTAAACCAGGTATTAGGCCCTTATAAACCTTCAGAGGAAAGTGGTTCACTTTTGCATTAGGCCTGATAACTTTACGTCCTCCACCCAAAAGAAAATACAAGTCTCTATTTGTGTTTTGCATAAGCGCATCGAAATGAATTCCCAAAAGCAAAGGCCTGCATTGCAGCATTGTCCTGGGGAAGAGACGCCTCTGGATTGCGTGGCATCATGATCAGTTTCAGTTACACTACTAGGGATTCATCTTGAAGATAATTGTAAACCGCACATACGAAATACTAATAATTGCTCAAGAGCCGTTCAATAAAAATGAACCCTATATACGCAAGGATAGGACTCAACTCAACTTATTTAGGGTTTTAAAGAAATTAAGCCAATCTATTGTTACTTCATAGGGGGACCATGAGACAAATAAAACACTCACCGGTCTCTATTCTAAATCTGGCCTCCATAAAGCTGAAACGACTTTGAAAATATCACCTTTAACCATGGCATTGTTACTTCATAGGGGGAGGGGGGAAGGGAGACGGAATGAAGGTATTCCCTATCCTTCGGAGGATATTGGAAATTACCGCCAAGGCAAGAAGGACAAACGCTAGGGTCAAGACAAGGACCCCATCTTAGCAGATGTCTCGAGCACTCACCTACACCTTTGTTTGTGCTTGTAAATTTTAGGAACACATCTTCAACGAAAAAGAAAAAAAGAGAGATTGTGTAACCCCAAAC
The DNA here is from genome assembly GCF_053477565.2 of Lygodium microphyllum. Lineage (NCBI taxonomy): Eukaryota > Viridiplantae > Streptophyta > Polypodiopsida > Schizaeales > Lygodiaceae > Lygodium > Lygodium microphyllum. Next base: position 151,044,380 of record NC_141147.1, on the reverse strand, counting down.
TCATAAATGAGTATAGTGAATCAGGTTAAACTTTTGGAGGGCGCGCCAAACCACCCCCAGTTGGCCGCCAATCTTAGCCAAGGGGGTTCTAAATAGCTGTGACGGGAACGTGGACCGAAGCCGCCACGAGAGGTCTCTCCGCAGATTAGTTTGAACGTAGGAGGATGCTCGGATGCCGGGGGGGCTCTCGCTGTAAATTCCCTGCTTCCGGTCCTACTCAAATGATCAGCGTGACTCGGGATAGATTCTTGAGGGGCCCTTGTTACTAATGCAAGGCAAAAACTTGGTGAAAATTAAGTGCATCCTTACGGAGTGCCGATATTGTCCCTTTTGAACAAGATTTGTATCTCTGATAAATTGCTATAGTAAGTACTTCCAGGGAACCTGTTTGAATTTGTTTTCGTGTCAATGCCATAAGATTACGTGAACGAACCTTGTCCTTTTGAAAGGATAATTAAGGAAGCTATTTTTACATGTCACACCTAAAAGTGATAGGACTAATTAGAAAACTAAAGTACGCCAAGTGAGGGAAGCGAGAGGACGGAACCCCCGACGAGTCTGTCCTACGGTAGGGTGGTCCCTGAGAACTAGGAGGCTTCTCACAAGGTTTTACTGACGACTAATCCTTAGAAATCATTAGGTTAGAACTCTGATTCATGCCGTTTTAGGGGACCGGAATGGGACTATGCCCTATGGACAGAGAGATGGAGTGCCGTATCCCTCTCGTTTTCCATTCTCTTTGAACCAAGTGCGGCATGGGTCTGCTTCAGCTTGGTTATCTCTGCGTAAAGTAGGATGTCCAAAACTGACGCTAGAATGCTGTCAGAAGATCTCGACCTCTAGGGACTCAAGTTTCAAGTCGATCCTAGTGGGTTCGGTGGCAAACATTTTGTTGCAAGGCGAACTCGAAAAACCCTAGGCGACAAACCCCGTGATATTCCATGGGACTGCCGGGCGGCGTCGCTTAGACTCGTCTCTCGATGGACTGCTAAAAACGTGCTTGGACAGCTGATAGGCGGGCACGTTACAAGTAGAGCAGGAGGGCCTCCAAAAGTGCAAACCAAGGCTTGTCGGTGATTGGAGGCCGTCCCTGAGATGGATTTTCATAAAACCCCAGATCACCCCCTCCCGAACCCCCTTCCTACGCAGTCTACTTCGTGTGCGGCAGGGCCTCCGTAAGGCCCTAATTCAGAGCCCCCCGGGTTGCCAAGAGGAGATAGACTGCCAGCCGGCAATCTGGAATCCCCAGCTCAGAGATTGGGAAGGGGTATAGATTGGCAATTGCCCCCACATCAAGTGGACTAGTTGGGAGGTAGGCCCGACTCGCACCATCAGGACATGGCAGGAGGTGTACAGGAGGTGTTGTAGTGGGCATTAGGTTGCCAGAGAGGAGTTGAGTTGAGGAGAAGGGAGATTGATGCAGCAATACCTTAAGAGTGGCTTGTCCCCCCGAGAGACGAGAGTCGGTAGAGCCCGGAGAGGTATGGGCCGCTAGGTTTTCATCCGCAGGTATCCCCCTATAGGTGGCAAGTAGAGTGGGAGGCACCCCACGTAGGAATTTCTTCACTGTGCAACAGGATGATGGGATAGTTGTCCTTTCATGGAGGAGGATTCGAGTGGTTGGCCTTCAGGGGAAGACTTGGCGACTGGACCCTTATGTCATCTGGGAAGAGCTCAGGGAGTGGCGCCTCTGGAATTGGGAGGACATGCCACTTGACGAGCTGGAGTGGGATCTGGAAGAGTGGCTATGGCCAGCCACCGCGGTTGCTAAGAAGCCACTGAGGTTCCTGGAGTACACAGCCAAGATTAGCAAGCACGTACTAATGTAAGAGGACATGGATTGGGTGCTGTCGCGTAGCAGGCATTGGGCAGAGCACAACATCACGGAGGCTTTTCGACACACCTTCTGGCACCACCTACGGGAGAGCTGGAGGCCAAGGAGGGTATCATACTGCTTATGGCTGGTGGCACATGGAGGCTTGGCAATGGGGAGCTGGTTAGCCCAGATGTAGGAGGGAGGTTCTAAATGCTACACAATGCAGCCTGAGTCCCCAAAGCACTGCCTTTGGTCATGTGAGGCGGCGCAGCTCGTGTGGAGAGGAGCATACTGCATCCTCCACCAAACAACACCCAGCCTTGGATATATCTCATGGGGAGCTTTCTGTTGGCACGCAGTTAGCCAGGGCCATCACCTTTTGTATGAGGCTAGGATGCAAGACATGATATTCATTATCGAGGCAGGGTCGTGCGTAGTGGTAGGTTTGGAGGCTCTACCCATCCGCAAGGTACTAGAGCCCACAGCAGACTGCTCTGAGGTATATGAGATCATAGGGAGTCTTACTAGATGGCATTTCTAGAAGGTGCTGTGTCAGGAGGTTTTTGGCGGGGAGAGACTTTCAGCACAGGCGACGTTAGCAGAGCTCTGGACCTCCATCATCCACTCCCTTTGCAGCCGATGAGATCAGGTACAAGGTGAGTCTCGAGCTCGGCAGGAGCTCCGTTTTCATTTCATGTGTAGGTGTGGCAACCAGGACCTGTTTTTGCGATGCAAATAGGCAGCCCTAGATGGCATTACAACCCCCCCCCCCCCCCCCCCGCCCTCCTCCATGGCTTCTTGCCATCCCCCCTAGAATGCCTTGAGAGGCTTGTATATTTGATTTATCTGTGACTCTGTATCAGGTCCAGCTCGTCTGTCGAGCATGGGCACTTGTATTCTAGTTTTTTCTCTAAAGTAATATAATTAGCCACACTTTATTTGCAATAAATAAATAAATAAATAAAATTGGATATCCAATCTTTACATTTACTTTGCTCAGTGCCCTATTATCAATACATATGCAATATATTTTACTCTTCTTCTCCATTAAAAGCATAAGTAAACCAAAAGAAGATGAACTATGTTAGCTTAGGCCTTTATCAAGGAGTTCAGTGACCTATCATTGGATTTATTTTTTTATGAAACCAGCTCTATCTATAGAGAGCTTTATGACAATGAGTAAACTTAAGAAAGAATTTTATCTTCTAATCAAGGTCCCCTCAGAATGTTGGCAAATGTGAAGGATAATCTTCCACAAAGCAATGTTTGCATCAATCTTAAAGGTGTTTCTGTGCATAACCAAGAGTGAATGAATCAAGTGATTGTACTTTGGAGACATAAATCATGTATCAAGAAAACATTTCAAGTTTAGCATCACCTGTTAAAGTCACAGTTTTTCCTTGATAATTGAAAGTAAGATTGTGTGATAGTCAATTTTGAGATTATATTGGTGTCTAAAAAGCATGCCTAGAATGATATCAGGAAACCACAGTGGTGCAACTAATAAATTTATTGTTCCCAATACAAACCCATGGTGATTTCTAAACCCCTTATTTTCCATGTTTCATTATAACAAATGCCTTGAAATGCAATTTTAACTTAATAAAATGAAGGGCTAGTTTTTTGTTGCAGTTTCCTGACCAATTTTTCCGAAATGAAATCATTCGAACTTCCAACATGCAAGATACTACTAAAACTTTGAGATGACCCTATATATGAAGTAAATCATACAAGGAAATAGGAGTATGTGATGATTCCTTGTCTTTGATAGGTACCTCTTATTGCAAAGATTTTGTTGTTCCATCAGCTGCATAATTGGGTAGCCTCAATGTGATATTTTTCAATGGTGGTGGGCTTAAGCGTCTGCAGCTTAACATGACAATTAGCTCATATATGACCAAGCTTACCAGACTAATAGCAAGTGATTTGAGATCTCATGTTGCACAATTCTATTGGCATTTTGAGGCTTCTCTTTAGCTTCAGTAGGCATGGATTAAGCTCCATTTTTAGCTATGCCAGTAGATACTCGTATAGCTGAAAAGGTGCTGCTACGAAATAAATTAAAATATATTTCAAAGTTGTGTTTATTACTTCCAGTCTATTTATGCTTGGCTTGATTGTTAGGGATGAGTTGTGTGATGGTTTCAAACTCTATTTCAGCATTCTAAATAAAAGATATGGCTTCAAGAAAGGTAAACATTGTCAAATTCCTTCAATGTAAATGGCCACCATGTTTCCTTCTTGCCATGAAAGGTTTTACCAATTGCGTCATGTAGAAAGGTGAAATGGGGGTAAGAAAGATTCTTTTACCTTTTCTTGAATTCATCCCAAGTGGTGAGACGATTGGTGTTGTGACAAAGAATATTTCACCTTACTGGAGCCTTATCCATCATATAATTAGTTGTGTTCTTGATTCAGTCCTTTGTGGTGAAAGATTCTTCGAAAAGATAGTCATCAAACTGACTCAACCATGATAAAACAAGTTTTCCATCTTCCTTTTGGCTTGCTGGGCATCAAAGACAGCACTTTGGTTGTCACACTGTTGAAAAGTCCTCGTGATTTCAGTCAAATTGTGTTGAAGCAACTCTACCTGTTGTTGAAGAGTAATTTTGGGAAGCAGAGATTCATTGTTAAACCCTTCAACCTCCATGACTTCGAACATTCAAGTTTTCTTTTTGGAAATCTCGGAATCTAATGCAGTAGCAAAATAAAAGGTTGGGAGTGGATCAGCTGGAGCCTGCTATTGAAGAAGGTATTTTATGCATGTAAACAGCCTCTTGAAAGGCTATAGATTGAAGCCTTGATTGGAGGGATCTAGACAAGCCTCAATTTAAAGACTTGAATTTTCCAACCTACTTGTCACAATCCCAGGAATTATTTTTTAAGATTGAATTAACAGGCCATTGATAGGCCTGTCGTGGTTGGTTGATAAGCTTTAGGTTAAACCTTTAGAAGCTTTACTGATAAGGCTAAGGAGCTTATTAATTAAGCTCATGTGGCCATTGCAGAATCAAGCACCTTTTATTGTCCTTAATGGAGATGTGAGGCTAGAAGATAATGAGCCCCATCTCCCACCTCCCCCTGTTCATTGACAGCAGCAAGCTTGGCAACTTGCGGATTGATGGTCAGGCCACCTTGTCAACTTTGCAAGGAGTCTAATGGTCCAGTAACAATAGTCAGCTCACTCCAGCTATGGTGCTTGGAAGCTGCACCTATAGTCTTGTGTTAGTGATAGTCTGTTGATAATCGTGCTAGCCACTTAAAGCCCCTCCTTGCCTTACGAAGTTGACAACCCCTACCTAATAGTGATATGCACAGCTGCCAAGTTCAACACCCTACCACAATTCCAATTAGCATTATGGCCCAGTAATAGGCAGTCTTCCCTCCAATTTCATACAGGAGTGGCAACTTTAATTATAAGGATTGCTATTAAGCCTTTCAGGCTTATAATATGGTGGCCCCCCTACATCACAGCAGGTGGAGGATAGATTCCTTACCTTTTTCTTCTGCATGGACTAGAACACGTTCTCATGATTGATGGAAGAAGAGAAGAAGGTTAGTTTGTTGTGACTTGGAAAAAGGGTTGCACACTCAAATTGAAGAGGAGAGAAGAATTTCAAACCATGAACCAATATGCAATAGTATTGACCAACAAACAAAAGGATGCTCCTTGATGATGATGTTGATGAGGGCCTCTCATGCATGTGAGAAAGCCATAGCTGACAAGGAATGCATGTCCAATCAGGCCTAAGCTTTGATACGAATGTTAAATCCTTTCACTATCTCTTAACAATACGTCAATAAAATTTATAGAAATTATAATATATGCATCTCTCTAACTACTAATGATATACTCCCCAAAGAGACGACACATATTAAATTCTCAGCCATCCACCTAGCACAATGCAACTGCTTCTACACTTTTTCTTTTCTTTTCTCTTTGCAAGTAAAATGTGGCCGATTATATTACTCAAAAAAACTGATTACAACAGAGTGCTCATGCTCAACAGACTAGCTGGAGCTGATCCAAAGTCACCAATACATCATGTATACAAGCCTCTCAAGGCAGTCTAGGGGGATGGGGGCAAGAAGCCATTGGGGGGGCGGGGGGATCGCCAACTGGAGCTGCCTGCCTGCATCACGAAGAACAGACCCTGGCAGCCCCAAAACCGCATGAAGTGACCACGGAGCTCCTGAGGAGCCCTGGACTCGCCCTGCACCTAATCCCATCGGCCGCGTAGGGAGTGGATGATGGAGGTCCAGAGCTTTGCTAAGGTCACATGTGCTGAAAGTTTCTCTCCGCCGAAAGCCGCTTGACACCACACCTTCCATATATGCCATCCAGTAAGACTCCCTATGATCTCTCATACCTCCGAGCGGTCTGCTATGGGCTCTAGTATCTAGTGGATGGGCAAAGCCTCCAGAGCGACCACTACGCATGACCCTGCCTCGATCATGAATATCGTGTCCTGCATCCTGGCCTCATACAAAAGGTGACGGCCCTAGCTGACTGCCTGCCAATAGAAGGCTCCCCATGAGATACACCCAAGGCTGGGTGCTATACGGCGAAGGATGCGGCATGCTCCTCTCCACACGAGCTGCACCTCCTCACATGACCAAAGGCAGTGCTTTAGGGTTTCCAAAGGCTGCTATGTGCAGCGCTTACAACCTCCCTCTTGCATCTGGGCAAGCCAACTTCCTACCGCCAAGCCTCCATGTGCCACCAGCCATAAAAAGTACAACACCCCCCTCGGCCTCCAGCTATCCCATAGGCGGCACCAGAAGGTCCGTCAGAAGGGCTCCGTGATGCTATGCTCCGCCCAGTGCCTGCTGTGTGACAGCGCTCAGTCCATATCTTCCTGCATCAGTACATGTTTGCCAATCCTGGCAGTGTACTCTAGGAACCTAGGTGGCACCACTCCAGCTCATCAAGTGGTCTGCCCTCCCAAATCCAAAGGCGCCACTCCTTGAGATCCTTCCAGAAAACATCGGGATCTAGTCGCCATGTCTTCCCCTAAAGGCCCACCACCCGAATCCTCCTCCACGAGAGGCTGGCAATCCCCTCATCCTGCTGCCCTCTGTCAAGGGCCACACGTTCCCCCTCCTGAATGGCAAAGAAGGTCCCTTGCAGGCGCCACCCACTCTACCTACACCTGAAGGGGGATGCCTGTTGGTGAAAACCTGATTGCCCATACCTCCCCGGGCTCTATCGGCTCTCGTATCGGGGGAGCAAGCCACTCTGGAGGTATTGCTGCGTCTATCTCTCTTCTCCTCAACTCCACTCCTCTCTGGAAGCCTAATACTCGCTACAACACCTCCTCGTATGCCATCGTGTACACCTCCCACCATGTCCTAATGGTACGAGCCGATGGGCCGGCCTCCCACCCAGCCCACTGGATGTGAGGGCGCTCACCTATCTGTGCCCCTTCCCGATCTTTGACCTGGGGGTTCCAAATCACCGACTGACGGTCTATTTTTCTTGGTAGCCTGGGGGGCTCTGGATTAGGGCCTTGCAGAGGCCCTACCACACGTAGAGTAAGCTTCAAAGGAAAGGTCATCTGGGGGGGCTGATCTGGGCTGACGTGAAGATCCCATCTTAGGGACGGCCTCCACTCACCGCCAAGCCTCGGTCTACAATCGTGAAGGCCCTCCTACAATAAGACCTTCCAAGTCTGCCCGCTTGGTGTGAGACCATGAACAACTAGCTTGCTCAAGAGGGCTCTACTCTGATACTCTTGGTCTATGATCCCAAGCCCTCCCTCTGACCTGTGTCATATGATGGTCGCCCACGCCACCTTGGCCCTGGAATCCATGGAACCATCACACCCTGACCAAAGGAAATTCTGCACTAGGCAGCAAAGCTACACTACGCACGATGAGGAGAAGCACCAACGCGAGGCGATGTACCAGACCGTCGCTACGAGGACCTGGTTAACCACCAGGGCTCGTCCAGCTAGTGAGAGGTGAACCGTGCTCCAATAGGTCAGTTTCCTCCGAATAGAATCAAGGACAGGAAAAATTTGTTGGGCAAGAGTGATGTCGAGTCCCACTTGGAACCCTAGGTATCAGACAGTCTGCCCTCTGCTCACCCGTCTAACTCCTAGGTGGACGCCCAACTACGTGCTGGAGTCCGGGTCTGTGAGAAAACCAACCGACTTTGGCCCATTGATTTTCGTTCCAGCTGCAAAGCAGAACACGTCAAGAGCCAGTCTCACTCTCTCCAGCATCAACTCATCATCCTCTGTGTAGAGGGCTATATCATCTGCATACTCTGAGTCTAACAACTCAGTCTCCTCTTTCACTGGAAGTTAGAGGCTGCGTAATCCGCTCACACGTGACCTGAGGAAGTGAGACATTGCCCCTCCAAAGAGTAGGAACAGGTATGGGGCCAGGTGGCAGCCCTGTCGAAACTCCTCCCCTCGCCTTCCGCCTATGAGATCCTTGCTAGTGGCCAATCTGTATAGGCTGGAGACCCCACGCATCCAAGCCTAGGGGAATCCCAACCTCACTATGGTGCCCTCTAGAAAATCCTAGTCCACCCTGTCATAATCTTTCTCGAAATCCAAGAGTAGTATTGCCAGTCTCTACCCACTGTGCTGAGCCCACTCTGTCGCCTCAAAGAAGGTGAATACATTGTCTAGGATGCTCCTATCTTGGACAAAGCCTGTCTGTGTGTCATGGATGATATTTGGAAGCACGGGGTGTAGTCGCCTACCAATCATCTTTCCCAGTGCCTTTTAGGCCACTGACAATAAGGTAATCGGTCTCCACTCAGAGAGCTCCAACCGGTCTCCCCTTTGGGGAGAAGATTGATAAGGCCTGCCAAGAGACTCCCTGGCATCTTTCCTGAAGTGAAAATCTCCTGGAAAGCCATCAGTAGGGGGTCCTTCACCACTTCCCAGTGGGTAGTGAAGAAGGCCTTAGAGAGGCTATCCTCCCCCGGGCATTTCTGCCCATCCTGTGTCTAGAAAGCCTCCTCTAGTTCCTTCTCTGTGAAGGGGGCTAGGAGGGAGCGTCCCATCTCCTCTGTGACGAGGGACGGGATGTGATCCCATACCTGCTGTCTACATCTTTGTCCTCTAGCTAAAGTTGTCTCCTGCTGGAAAAGGTGCGTGTAATAGTCAGTGGCAATCTCCATCACCTCATCTGGGCTAGAACGGGTCCTCCCATAATGATCCCGAAGGCTGCGTATCTGCTCTCCTGCGGTATGGGGCTGGTGCACCTCAAAGAACTCCCTGCACATCGTGTCTCCCTTCCGCGCCCAGAATGCTGCTGAGGTGCGGAAAGAGAACTCCAAGCGTCTGTCCTCTAGGCCAGCAATGGCTGCTCGCATGCGCACCTCCCGCACGTGGAGGGTGGGATCCCCTAGTGCCTCCTGCAATAATCTCTGTGTGGCTGCAAGGTCCCGACGGAGTGCTCTCTCCTCCGAGCATTGCTCCCTGGTCTGTATGGCTGCCTCTTGGCAGATTCTACTCGACTCGGCTAGGACCTCTACAACCTCCTCTGCTATCCGGTCCCTCTTGTCCCACTCTCTGGTCCAAATCTGCTCTATCTGTCTCATCACCTCCTCCCTCCTATAGATCGAGTCAGGGATCCGACAGGATCGTGTGTCTAGGGCGGATGCTGGGGGGTCCAAGTGTTAGGAGAACCAGGCAATGATCGGACAACATGGTGCCTGCCAACTGCTCAATCTTGCCTCCACGAGAGCCTCCCCACTCTCCCACATAAAACCTGTCTAACCGCTCTAGCAGGACTCCACCTAGCTGCCTGTATCCCTAAGAGAAGTCTAATGACCTCTCCCTCCTGTGGAAGGCAGGGTCTTTTCAAGCATAACGTGCTCCAATTGCAAGCAAAAAGACCTCCCATGCCTCTTGCTCCTCCCCAACCATGCCTTGGTAGTTTCTGCGTCTTCCCTACTGGTGCTCCAAGGCCTCCACGTTGTTGAAATCGCCTCCAACAATCCAGGAGTCCACCTCTGGGAGTCCATCTCCGATCTCCACCCAGAATCTACTGCGTGCCCTAACCTCCGTAGAGGCATAGACATTGAGGACTACAATGCACGAGTCCCCAATATCCAATCTGATCCATAGAACCCTTCTTGCCACTATCATCCCGTGGTCTCGTACACAGGCAGTGAGACTCGGGCCAATAGAGGTGCATACGCCTCCACTCCTGCCGTCGGCACCTATGGCGTGCTCCCAGTAAGTGTGCGAGCTGCCCAGAAGTACCTTCCCAACCTGCTGGGCCTGGGTGGGGGTGAGCTTCTGCTCCTGCAGAACCAATATGTCGATCCGTCCGCCGGCAAGGACCGGCTGCAACTCCTGCATAACAATCAACTTCCTGGAACCACATGCCCCATTGTAGTGGAGACTATTCACATTCCAGGATGCAAGGTGTAGGCTCATGGGGAAACCTGTGATTGACCGAACATGCATCTATTCGGTGTGGAGGCTGCTAATGAGGAGGAGAAACTATGGGGCATGCAAGTATGCTTTGCCGCAGGTCTAGACGGTGACCTCCAATCCCCCATGGTGGCCCTCGACCGGATCATAGGGGTGATAGATGCTCCAGGTGGTACTATCAATGTATCTATCACTCCTGTGGGAGGAGGGGGGGTGGGTGTAGGGGGGATCACCTGAACCGGGGGCGAAGCGCGGGGGGGGGGGGGGGGGGGGGGGGTAGGGGAGATGGTGGGAGGGAAGAAGACCAAGGGATGGTGGGATGGTCGGAGGTGCGTGGCGGGTCTGGGGGGGCCGTGGACCTGGGTCAGTTGGGGGGGGGGGGCGCGGTCGTGACGGGTGGGGCGGGCAGGGGAGAGCTGCGAAGTGCTCTGCCGAGGGGGTGTCACTCGTCCTCCTGCTCCCTACCGTCGAGGCTGCTTTGGAGGAGCTGGCTGCGGCCCCCCCTGCCATCTCCCTCTCTGTCCTCTTTGGACCTGTGTGAAGCCATCAACGTCCACCTGCAGGCCTGTCGGCAAAGCCGCCTTGGCTCCGAAGCGCGTACAGTCTACTACCTGATGCCGAAAGTCATGGCAACGCAGGCACTACCCTGGTTGCCCAATCACAGTGACCTGCTGCCTAAAGGAGTGACCTCCTACCTCAATATCCAAGAACTTGGGTGTACTCTTTGTCTCTTTCACGGCCACTCGTACCTTGGGGACTCCTGCAGCTGTCACTGCATCCGCGAAGGAGGCGGGAAGAATTGTGCCGAAGAGCAGTCCAAAGTCCTCCACTAACTGGCAGTACTCTACCGCCAGTCCGGGGAAAAGTAAAGTGACTGGGTGTCTGAGAAATCTGTTGTGGAGCTCAAATGATTCCACTGTGAAGCCGTTGTACCAGGGAACCATGTGAATGACCCCCTTCGTGGAGGCATAGGGCGAGCTCTCCACTAACTTACGAGCTGCGTTCGCAGAGGTGAAACGAACTATGAATAACCCTTAGTCCATGAGGATTGCCTCCACGATCTGCGTTGTGCCAATGTGCAGTGTAGAGTGAAGCCAATCTCCAAGCTGGGCCCTGGATGGAGAGTGTCCTATCACTTGACCGAAAATCGTTGTTTCTTTAAGCTCCAACTCTGTGGTACGGACGGCCAAGAGTTGTTGCTCAGAGAGGACAACGCGCAAGGTGTTTGACTGGGGGGCACTCGCAGAATGCACCGACATCTAACCAAGGGTTTCCATTGCGCGACCCTGTTGAGAACCTACCGATCCCGCTACTGTACTCCGAAAGGGGGAGGTGTTGCTACAAGTGGAGGGAGCAATAGTGGGGGGGGGGGGGGGGGGGTCGGTCGGGCAGTGTGTCAGAGTAGAGGGGGGGCTGGCGGAGTGGGGGGCAAGGGGGCCAACTCACAGGCGTTGGCGCAAGAGGGGTGGGCGCATCGCGCCTGCTGTGAAGCAGCACATGCGGAGGAAGAGGGACAACTCGGTGGCGGGAGGAGGGGGCGGATGTTGCGGAAGGCAAGGGGAGCTCCGGGTGAGCGCGATTTTTTCTTTTTTTGGGGGGGGGAGAGGGCTTACGAGACCTGGCGGGAAGGGGTGAACGCAACGTGCCTGCTATAAAGTAGTGCAGGGCGGATGGAGAGGGACGGCTGGGTGGCAGGAGGAGGAGGGAGCGAATGCTGAGGAAGGCGAGGGGGGGACCTTGGTGAGAGCGATGGAAGCGCTGGGTGGGCGCGATGGCAAGGAGGCATGACATGGGGGCAGTGTTCGTGGCGCGACGGGTAGGAGCCGTTTGTTTGCTTTCTATTAGTGTATGATCTAAGTATGCTTCTACATATATGCATGTGCAAACACTCGCTATTATGCAGTGAATAACTAAAATAAAAATCCACAATATAAATCTAATTGCTACACCCCCTTATTTTTTCAGTAAAATTTGAACAAAATAATTATCATAACAAAACATGAGTATTTTGCATAGCAATACCAGAATTCAAGCCTCATGGTGGCATGTTATCAAATGTCGATCAACCTGTATGCCTCAAATCTTCCATCTTATTGATTCATCTAGTTCATTCATGGAAAATGGTGCACTTTTTTTAAATGCAAATAAAGTGTGGCTAATTATATTACTTCAGAAAAAACCTTGAATACAGGGAAGTGCTCATGCTCAACAGACTAGCTGGAGCTGATGCAAAGTCACAGATATATCAAATGTACAAGCCTCTTAGGGCAGTCTAGGGGGGATGGAGGCAAGAAGCCATGGAGGGGGAGTGTATCGCCATCTGGGGCTGCTTGCTTGCATCACGAAAAACAGATCCTGGCCGCCCCAAGTGTGCATGAAATGGAAACGAAGCTCCTGACGAGCTCTAGACTTGCCCTACACCTAGTCCCATCGCCCGCAAAGGGAGTGGATGATGGAGGTCCAGAGCTCTGCTCACGTTGCCTGTGCTGAAAGTCTCTCTCCACCAAAAGCCTCCTGACACCCTGCCTTCCAGATATGCCATCCAGTAAGACTCCCTATCATCTCCCATACCTCAAAGCGGTCTGCTGTGGGCTCCATATGCCACCACCCATAAGAAATACGATACCCTCCTCGGCCTCCAGCTATCCCATAGGTGGCGCCAAAAGGTTCGTTGGAAAGTCTCTGTGATGCTGTGCTCCGCCCAGTGCCTGCTATGTGACAGCGCCCAATCCATGTCCTCCTGCATCATACATGTCTGCCAATCATGGCTATGTACTCCAGGAACCTCGATGGCTTCTTGGAGACCGCAATGGCCGGCCATAGCCACTCTCTCGGATCCCACTCCAGCTCATCAAGTTGCATGTCCTCCCAGATCCAACAGCGCCACTCCCTAAGCTCCTCCCGGAAGACATAAGGGTCCATCCGCCATGTCTTCCCCTGAAGGCCAACCATCCGAATCCTCCTCCATGAAAGGAAAACTATCCCCTCATCCTGCTGCCCTCTGTCGAGGGCTAGATGCCCCCCCTCCTGCATGGTGAAGGTTCCATGTGGAGCACCGCCCACTCTACCTGCCACATGTAGGGGGATACCTGCTGGTGAAAACCTAGTGACCCATACCTCCCCGGGCTCTACCGGCTCTCGTATCGGGGGGGCCAAGCCACTCCTGAGGTATTGCTGCATCTATCTCCCTTCTCCTCAACTCAACTCCTCTTTGGCAGCCTGATGCTTGCTGCAGCACCTTCTCGTATACCATCTTGTACACCTCCCGCCATGTCCTGATGGTACGAGCCGGGCCGGCCTCCCAACCATCCCACTGGATGTGGGGGAGCTCGCCAATCTGTATCCCATCCCGATCTCTAACCTGGGGGTTCTAGATCACCGCTGTTGGTCTATCTCCTCCTCGCAACCTGGGGGGCTCTAAATTAGGGCCTTAGGAAAGCCCTACCACACACGAAACAGACTGCATAGGAAGGGGGATCTGGGGGGTGATCTGGGCCGTCGTGAAGATCCATCTCAAGAATGGCCTCCAATCACCGCCAAGCCTCGGTCTACAATTCTAGAGACCCCCCCTGAAATAGGACCTTCCAGGTCTACCCTCCTGGTGTGAGGCAGCGGACTACTAGCTTGCCCAAGAGAGCCATACTCTAATACTCTAGGTCCATGATCCCGAGCCCTCCCTCTAACCAATGCCGGATGATGGTCGCCCACACCACCTTGGCCCAGGTATCCGTCGAACTGTTTGACCCGGACCAAAGGAAGTTCCGCACCAGGTGGCGAAGCTAAACTACGCATTATGAGGAGAAGCACCAACATGAGGTGATGTATCAAGCCGTCGCTAGGAGGACCCGGTTAACCACCAGGGCTCGGCCTGCTAGGGAAAGGCGAGCAGTACTCCAGTAGGTCAGCTTCCTCCGAATAGAGTCAAGGATTGGAAGAAATAGCTGGGCGGGAGTGATATCGAGTCCCACCTAGAACCCTAAGTAACGGACGGCCTGCCCTCTGCACAACCATCTAAATCCCAGGTGGACGCCCCACTCCGTGCTAGAGTCCAGGTCTGTAAGGAATCCAACCGACTTTCGCCAGTTGATTTTTGCTCCTGCTATAGTACAGAACACCTCAAGAGCTAGTCTCACTCTCTTCAACATCAACTCATTATCCTCTATGTAGAGTATTGTATCATCTGCATACTCTCATGCCTCCTGTAGTAATCTCTGCGTGGCTGCAAGGTCTTGCCGGAGTGCTCTCTCCTCCTCCCAACTCTGTTGCCTGGCCTGTAGGGCTTCCTCCTGGGAGATACTGCTCGACTCGGCTAGGACCTCTGCCACCTCCTTTGCGATATGGTCCTACTAGCCCCACTCCCTGGTCCAGATCTGCTCAATCTGTCTTTTCACATCCTCCCTCCTATAGATCGAGTCAAGGATCCGACAGGGTCTTGTGTCTAGGGCCGATGCTGGGGGATCAAGTGTCAAGAGAACCGGGCAGTGATCAGACAACATGGTGCTCGCTAACTGCCGTACCTAGCCTCCACAAGAGCATCCCCACTCTCCCACATAGAACCTGTCCAACAGCTCCAATAGGACTCCACCTAGCCGCCTATATCCCCAACAGAAGTCTAGCAACCTCTCCCTCCTGTGGAAGGCAGGGTCTCTCCAAGCATCGTGTGCTTCTACTCCCAATAGAAAAACCTCCCATGCCTCCTGCTCCTCCCCAACCATGCCCTAGTAGTTTCTGCCTCTGCCCTGCTGGTCCTCTAGATCCTCCAGGTTGTTGAAGTCTCCTCCAACAATCCAAGAGTCCACCTCTGGGAGTCCTACTACGATCTCTAGCTAGAATCTGCTGCGTGCCCTAACCTCAGTAGGGGCATAGACATTGAGGACTCCAAGGCACAAGTCCCCAATATCCAATCTGATCCATAGAACCCTCCTTGCCACTATCGTCTTGTGGTCCTGTACACAAGCGGTGAGACTCGGGCCAATAGAGGTACATAGGCCTCCACTCCTACTGTGGGCACCGATGGCATGCTCCCAATAAGTGTGTGAACTGCCCCCGAAGAACCTTCCCTACCCGTTGGGCCTGGGCAGGAGTGAGCTTGTGCTCCTGTACAAGGAAGATGTCGATCCGCCGTCTGGCAAGGGCACACTGCAGCTCTTGCTGAACAATCAACTTCCTGGAACCACGTGCTCCACTATAGTGGAGGCTATTCACATTCTAGGATGCAAGATGTAAACTCATGGGAAAACCTATGACTGACCGAACAGGCATCTGTTCGGTGTGAAAGCTGTTGATGAAGAGGAAGAACTATGGGGTATGCAAATACGCTTTGCCGCAGGCCTGGACAGCGAACTCCATTCCCCCATGGTGACCCTCGGGCAGACCATGGGGGTGATAGATGCTCTAGGTGGTACCACCAATGCATCTATGAACTAGGCTGAGAGTCGTGACTCTGTAGACTGTAAGAAACGGGCTGCTTGTGCCAGGGGCCACTCGATCATCTCCAAGAACTTTGGTATACTCTTTGTGTCGGAAAATGGTCCACTTCTCTACTAGCTGAAATGTTATTTGCTTCATGTGAAGGAAAACAGCAACCTCAGCCCAAGCTAGACAAAATGGAAAGGCTCCGGCTAGTTTATATTGCTAATGTGCTTCTCCTTGCATAGCAAACTTTAATCTCATTTTAGTCAATGCAAATGATTTTTCGAGTACCCAGAGGGTACCATAATTTATGGAAAAACATTTCGGTATCCTTGCTTGTTTGGCAACCCTTTCTCTCGATAGCCCTTGGCAGGTTTGGAAAATTTATTGCATGGCTGGTCTTTAGAGCATGCTCCACCAAACAGATATATCATTTCCTAATTAATGATTGGGAAAGGTTGATGGATAAAGACAATTACAGTTGGGTTTTCCACAAAGGTGGAGCTTGGTGGAAGGCCACAGTGATGGTCGACTAGCTTACTAAAACCCCTTCAAATGCAAAGTCTTTGTTTGGATAATGCTGGTAGGTGGACTCCCTCTCATTTTGCTCTTTAAAGGAACATTTCCAATGGTTCTTGCTTCTTTTGTACTACAATTGAGGAGACCTATCAACATCAGTTTCTCTCTTTCCCAGTTGGCAAGATACATATCGTCTCTTCTGTCCAAGGTTTGGCATTATGTTCTCAGGGCATCCATGCATCCAGAAGATTGGGTTTTTGGCAAACCCAAACTGACAGACTCTATGCAGCCACATGTGATTTTTGTTTTCAACTTCTTGCACTTTTGGGCTTCTGGTATAATTGGACTATCAGGAATGCGTTCGTTTTTCATTCCCATTCTGGAGTGCACAATCATGTTGGCCACCTGAGAGGTCTCCTACACTGGCAGTTCAGCACCATAAAGTATGCAGGCCTCATTTCTAGGGATGATTTGGCTTCTTGGCATGATGCACTCTCTTCCATCTCTTTACCATACATATACTTCTCTCATCACTCTTGAATTTTATGTTCAGAATAGTTAATATGATAACCCATTATGGAGAAAAAAGCAACCAAGAAGTTCTCATCCCTGGACATATATGAAATCTTAAGGCCTATCACATATGTTCTTCAAGGTATGATGGCTCAGAAAAGTGTAAGTCATAATTATTTTAAAAACATTAACCATTATATAGTGACATCTTATATTTTCTTTGGATGTCATCCAGAGCAGAAATACAAACCACTCTGAAATAGCATACAGTTTTGTCATTTCACACTCAAGACCTCTGATAAGCTTAGTTTGTACATCAAACATTATATATAAAAGCTTCTGTTAAACAAAGATCATTAAGATGGAAACATTTACCATTAATAAATGGAAGATATAAGAGGCCTCTAGATCCAACTGGTGCATTTGCTGCTAAATGATCCACACTTTCCCAACAGAATTTCCCTTCATCCATAGAAACGAAACAAAACTACCTTAGAGACACCAAACTCTCGATCTCCTTTTAGTCTAGGAGAAATTGCAGGTTTATTATTTTGGTTGTGTTCATGATCCTGTTTCAAAAACAACAAGTGACTATTCATATTACTCCAAAAAACTGAAAAAGTGCGAGGGCTCAACAGAAAGGCTGGAGCAAAACGCCCTAAGAAGGCTCATCAGCAGGGATGGACCAAAATAAAAGATAACCTATATTTTCCATTTTGGTTTGGGAAAGAGAAAAGTGAAAGAAAAAAGTGTTTTGGAGCAGGGTGGCTCCCCGCAAGTAAAAAGCAAGAGGTTTCAGCTCCTACTGGTGGCTAAAGCTCTCCCTGGAACTGATGTAAGAGAGTGACCATAGACATATTGGTAGTGTTGGTGGCTCATTGCTTGGGAAGTTTGAGGTACAATTGATTGGCTGCTCTGTCATATGTGCAATCTGTTTTGGGGTCCAACTCTTGCCCTATTCAGAAAATTTGAGTATGCACTGATTATATCAGCCACTAATGCAGTTTCAACCATAGCTTTAAGACTGCTAAGTTTTGACACTTTTTACAAAACAACATATGAAATTGGAAACCACTATATGAAAAATGCAGCACCCAACAAGCTGCTGTTTTTTTTACTAAGCCAATAAGAATTCGTGACAAAGCATGTAAAATGCTTGTGGGACCAAAAAAGGTGCCATTGTCTTGCAAATTTGGAGGATCTGATTTATACAGAAATGACAGTCAGTCACACCTCTAACAGATTACATAAGATACTCTTTGTGCACTTTACCTGTGCTTGTTGGAAAGTAAAGGTTCTCCCCAGCCCAAGCCAAATTACCTCCTGCAGTCATAATTGATCCTATGGAAAACAGGCACACAATAGTAACAACTTATTTCAAAAATACTCCTTTCTGCCTACGTATACGAAGTTACAACATCAACTACCTGTCTTAAAAACAAGAGAAGGATCTGGGTGTGCCAGAGTGAATACCCCAGGTACAAGACCCTGAAATTACGACTCCATAATGACACAAGAATCAGGTTAGATTTTCAAACCCACATGATAGTAGTGAATAAACCAAATCACAAGACCAACATGTTCATCCAAAAGCTCTACTAATACTTGTCAACCATAAAATAAGATTTCTAATATTTGAACCTCCGATGGATTTTCAAGGGAAAGTGAACATAGTAAAGCATTAAAGGTGTTAATTGGTTAAAACTTCAACTGCATCACACTCCTTGTACCTAAGTAAGGTCATAGATGCCAATTGATATCTAAACATCTTGGCCCATTTGGGGCAGATATTAAATGGGAGAAAATTGTGAGTGTGTATGGAAGCAACAATGCAATGACAGAGAAAGAGAGAACACAAACAGAACGAATGCAAACAAACACAAAACCTGAATTAATGACAAAGAAAGAAGGATTGCATACAACACTGAAGTTGACTGACTTAAACCTGCACAACTGCCAATCAAGGGCAGCATGAGTGAGGGTGCTGGATGCAGGAGAGGGAAGACTCCAAAAACATGCAGATGTGGCTGGAGAAAGAAGATGACTGCAATCAGCTGTATGGTTCTGACCACAACCAGCAGAGGAAAGGACAGATTGCACGTGACAACTAGCAGCAATGAGGAGGAGCCCTGTATATTAGGGAAAAAGCTACCAAATTGGCCGAGCTGCTAAAATGCAAGGCAGACCTGCAGCCAACCATAGTAACATGGGACATGTTTTGGGGATGGGACTGCAAACGAGGATGGGAATGGGCATGGGGACAGGAATAGCCATCCTTGGTCAATATGAAAGGGGGTTGTAACATGAGGATGTGATTGGGATGGTACCAAGGCGGGATGGGACTAGGATGGGTTTGAGTTCTCTCTTTGCAGTGTTTCTCTGTTCTTTTGCTTTCTCTTTTTTCTTGTGTTATGCAGTCTATTACAGCAGTCTTCTATGCTTCTATTGCTGCACCCACTTCTGACATGGTATCAGATGTCTATGTTTGGTCCTATGGTGTTGTTTTCTGCTGTGGACAGAGTCTACCCTTACAACTTTCTGCTGTTGATCAGTCTTCTACTGCTTATTGTGTTCAGACAACCAAAATCTAGAGCAAATCAGCCTGTTTTCAGTCATCTACCGTTTGCACTTTGTCTTCAATCTGAATTTGGCTCAGAAATCAATATTTTCCAAGGCTGTAGTGGCCACTTCCAATTGGGTCTAGAGCTCCTCTACCTAGTTTGTCTAGGATCCTACTATAGTCATTATCACCTTGCTAGGTGGAGATGATGTGCTTGCACACAACTACTTGTTCTTTGTATAGACCTTCTTGCAAGAAGGCACCATCTAGATCAGTAGCCATGCATTGTAGCATGTCTAAGTGAGCTCGTTTGGCTTCCCCCACCATCTTTTCTGCTGCCTCTGTAAGATTAGTCTCTGCAAATACTATCACCTATCCTACACAGCTTCAAAAGTTAAAAATGCAGCCTGCTGAGTGAAAAACACAGTCAGTACAAGCATTAAATGCAGCTGTAGAGCAATGAAATGATGCAGAAAATCACAATGCAGCCAGCTGTCGTATTGGCTGTAATCTTTATCTTCTAGCTTTGTTTGATCAGATTTTACCTTCTTGCACCAATTGTTTTGTGATCAACTATCTCTATTCATTGTGTGTGAACTCATAATCACTGCAATATGTGCCATGTTTGGTCATACTCTCTCTATATTTCTCTTCTTTTCTTTTCCTTCTCCTCCTATCCTCTCCAAAATGGCACCTCCCTATTCTGTTGATGATAAACTTCATGGCCCTAACTATCTAACATGGAGTGTTATCATGAAAGCATGGTTTGTGTAGAAGCAATTATGGTACATGGTTTTTGGAGCTACTGAGTGGTCTCAACCTCCCACTCCTTTTCCAAATGATTGGGACCCTATCAACCATGAGGAAGTTGTGCTTACATGGGATTCTAATGATGCGTGTGCGTATTCTTCTCTTCTCTGATGTATCTCTAAAGAGGTTCTACCAGCAGTCACCTCCTATAGGACAGCTTCAACGGTATATGAGAAGCTTCAAATGTTGTACAAGGCTCCCTCGACCATACATGCCATCACCCTCTATGGACAACTTCAACAAATGAAGTTCGAGCCAAAGGATACTATCCATTCTTTCTTACATCGTGTTACACAAGTACAGGATTAGCTTCCGCACCTACAATCCGCCCTTCTAGAGGCTTATCTAGTGGAGATTGTTCTTTACAAGCTCATTGCGGAGCTTGATGGAGTAGCCAATACTTTGTGGGCCCACCCATCATCAATGCCGGTCAACTTTACACATATGCCCTCAATACTACTTGAGGCATGAGGCATCCCTGAGATCACGAAGCCTTGGTATGGCGGCCATGATGAGGTGTTTGTAGCTTCACATAAAGGTGATAGGAAGAAGAAGTCGAAGGCCCAATGCTATCACTCTGGCAAGAAGGGACATTTGCCCGAGGACTATAAGGAGTTAGCAACTTTGCAGAAGAAGAAGTAGAAGAAGAAGAAGATGCAAGATATGGACTCTTCAAACAAGTCATCCTCCTCCAACTCCGACTCAAATCCTCTGACCAAGCGAAGGCCAAGGCACAGAAATGATCATCTTCTTTAGAGAAGAGAAGGGCCTAACCACCCTCCCCTTGCTACTTTCTAGTGTGGGTGACACGGTCATCCCTCACAATTCTCCAGTGAGAGGGAGTATGAGAGAGTGGTGAGGTGGGGCTGGTGCACCTCATCTATACAAGTGTACAGGTGCACATGATCTAGAGAGGGATTTTTGACACATCGACAACTAAAGGTTGGCAAGTTCGAAATCCTAGAGCTAGGATTGACATCCAGGTTCATGATGGGTTGTATTATGACAAAGTGTGGGATTGGCTCCTAGTCCAAGCTCATATTAGGAGACTCTTTGGCGGTCTAGCCAAAGGCAAGGAATCCATGGTCATATATGTCAAAGGCATTGCTAACTAGATCGTCATGTATGCTACTACGAGGCATAGTTGACAAACAAAGAGCTACTATGATTCTTTTGTATTTTCAAGAGCTAGTATGATCAAAATCAATATCTAATTCTCTCTGAGGCACCTGGGTGCTAGCTTGATCACCCAGTGCTTGGGTATCCATGGTCCTATTCTGGTGTTCTTTGTTGTATGGACTATGATGAGTCATTATCATTGTCTCATTGCATTGTATCAAATCACCCATGCACTAAGAGAGGGTGTTAGAAGATTAATCACCTCATGAGTGAGTCTATGCATGTGTATTTGCAGGATGGGCACAGTAGATTATTTTAGGCACTTCTCTTATGCTTATTATTTTGGTTTCTGGCACTTATTGGCTAGCCAACTGCATTTCTAGGCCATTATGATATTGGCCAACCTATGCATTATTGCCATCATTTTTTGGGTTCCATTCTCCTCAATCATCATTCACTTGCATATTTTCATACAAATTCTATTAGAGAGAGGGAGCCGGTACTAGTTTCCCAAACAACCAACAACTTAGTGTTGTACGCAAGTGTCTCTTGTTTGGTATATTGATTCCATTTCCCAAGAATATCTCTGAGTTCTCTATATGCAGTGTTTCTCTGTTCTTATGTTCTCTTTTCTCTTGTGTTGTGTAGTCTATTATAGCATTCTTTTACGCTTCCATCACTACACCCACTTTTGACACTATTCCTCAACACATAGCCAAGTTATGACTAGTGGAGCCACAGGAAGGAAATTTTCATCCAAACAGCAATGACACAGGGCTTCCCATTAGCTCCCTTCTTATTCTTATTTGTGGCCGAGGTCACTACGCGCGCTTACGGCACAACTTTGTAACAGCCATGGAGATATTTTGCATAACAGGTTCCTTAATTAATTGGCACAGGTCCTATGGATTTTGGATATGTGACACTAGGAAGCCGGAGTGGGCATGAGGATTTCACGGGGATTCCCCATGGGACTGTAATGGGACATCTTGGATGCCATCTGGGGATTGACAATAACTTAGAGCAGTAGTTCGCACCTCTCCTCTTGAGCATTAGGCAGAAGCTTCTTTATTGGAGCTCGGCGAGACTCTCACTAGCAGAAATAGTATCGGTTTCCAACCAAGTTCTTCTAGCAACCATGTGGTACGTCACTCTCTCTCCTATTGGTTTTTTGAGAAGAAATTTTAGTGAACTGAACCCGAGTTACAGCCTTTGCTTGGAGTCTCCAGCTCGCAAGAGGGTGCAAGAATATCCTAGAAGCTTCTTCACACTCTTTGGCCTTGCTCACATTTATATTCTTTTTCATATTTCAAAATGAAGTAAAGGCATGTCAAAGAAAAGCACATGGTGTACTTCAGCATATTCCAAATGCAAAAGGTGACTACTGCAGGTGATCAGTGGTGGATGCAAAAGAGAGTAGAACCTCCAAGTTTGGATAGGCCAGTCGAAGAAGTGAAGCAAATTATTGATTTGCTACAAAGTGACTGAACTTGCCACTATTGGAGAAGCCCTTGGCTGAATGGAAAAGGTGAAAGAATGCTGAGGGAAGCAGGTGATGAAGAAATGGCCGAAAACAAGGGGCAAAAGGGCCAGGAGAGAGGGAGGGGGAATAGGAAGGGGAAGGGACAGGGGCAGGGCATCTGAGGAGGTGAAGTTGCAAGGAGAGGAAGAGGACAAAGGGACAGGCAGGCAGGAAGCTGCCAGAGAAGGGGTCAAGGTACATTCCCAGATGGACAGTTTCTATGGGGGAGTAGGCCTCTCAAAGAGTAAAAAAGCATGCAAAGGCCCACCCAGGCTGGACAAGAATTAGGCTCTGAATGCAAAGACAGAAGGGAGCTTGACTGCAAGACCTGCCAGTCCAGCAGTGACAAAAATCAGGTTTAGTGATCTAACTCTGCCTAGTGCAAGGCCTGTGGTAGGAGAGCAGCAGGCAGGCAGGGAGCAAGAGCAGAAAGGACAGCCCCTAACGGCCATATTGATATCACTAGCTCAAACTTTGTACCCCTTATTGCTAAACCTAGTGGTTAAAGGGTTCTGCCTTTGGGCCCTGGTGACAAGAAGACTCAAATTAAATAATTAAATACTCTATTGAAAATCTGCAGATGGCTCACTTGTACAAGAAACCTAGAAGAAAATCTCAAGTTTCATGATTCATATGTTTTTTATTACCTAGAAGAAAATCTCAAGTTTCATGATTCGTATGTTTTTATTACCTAGGTTGGTTTATGAAGTGATCATGCATAAGGAATGCAATGAAGTAAAACTATAAAGATAAAGAAACCTGCAGAAAGTAGATTGCAGGTATCATGCTCTTCATAACATTTTATTGCTGTTCAATTTGTATAAAACATGGATCTGTGAAGCTCCAACTGCCCTACAATTGTCAAATGCCTGTCATGAACTGTATGTTAAGCTCTTCTCCTCAACGAAAAACCATTTTGTTTTTACATCAGCATTGTCTCCTTTTTCCTCCAGGACAAAAGACCTTGTATTAGTCAAATAAGTTCAAAGTGCTACAAGAACAACCCTCCATGTGTACATAATAGAACACATAAACAGGAGCACCCATGCTGGCCACTCAAACTTGTAACATCCTTCTACAAAAGATGGGAACACTGAATCCCCGCTTATTGATGGTTGGATCTTTTTTGCTTACCCCTTTTCTCTGGTAACTGTTCAGTGGAAATGATCCAGCCACCCACCTATGACATAAGCATGTAGTTACAGCTTAGTTAGTATAAGAAAGCAGTGTAACATAGATTATTTCATAAAACAACATGTGCAATAGATGACCTAGAAAGTTTGATTCACATCTGCAATAGACATTACTGCCTATTAAAATTTGGTGCAGACACCATACTGTGACCCACCATTAAATCATGCTAGTCTAAATTGAGGTCTGAAGAGGAGCCTGTGTTTGGACTCTGAAAAGAAATCATAGGTTGTGTGCAGTCATAACTCTCTGAAATTTGAGGTGCTCTGTAGAGTCTGAAATTGGTGCGTTCCTGGAGACTGGTCCTCCGGAAGTCTCAGTGGCATCCAGCGGAGGATCGTTTAGCCACTAATTCGTTTCAATTGGAACTGTTGGCAGTCTCGCGATTAATTTCGTGGGACGGTAAACATGAGCTTCGACCACAATTCAACCGTATGGCACGTTTGGGCTTAACTTCGGTCGGGGATGCTACTCTTGCCAGTCGCAATGTGTTCATGTCATTTCGTACAGCCAGGAGGCTTTTCAGGATCCCTCGTGGATACAGGTATTTATGGGAACAGCTTTTGAGGGTGCTTCAGAGCAGACAACCCTTTCCCGCCCTTGCTACGGATCGTCCCTGGCAGGATTGGGACCTTGCAGGCCTGCTGAATTTAGAAAAGGCTTCAGCTAACCAGGTGTATCATCTTCTGATTAAAGATCATCAATGGCTGGTTAATAAAGCTAATATTCTATGGGGATTGCATAAATCCTGGTCATGGTGGAGGGTAACTGTGATGGAGGGTTGGTCAAATAAGACACCATTCAAATATAAGGTCTTTCTTTGGAGGGTGATGATTGGTGGTCTTCCGCTTGCATCAGCTCTTTCAAAGCGCCGAATCTCCAATGGCAACTGTATCTTTTGCATCACCACTATGGAATCCGCCCGCCATCGTTTTATTTCTTGCCCCCTTGCTCAGAAAATCTGGTCATTCTTGTCAGCCGTCTGGCGAGCGGTGGTTGGTTTCTTGCTTCGCCCGTTTGATTGGGTTTTCGCGCAGCCCAAATATCCCACACCGACACAGCCACATATAAAGATCTTGTTTCACTTTCTTCGATATTGGGGCTGTTGGCACAACTGGACCATTCGGAATGCTTTCCTTTTTTATTCTACTTGTAATGTTCAGCGGCATATTGCTAGGCTTAAAGGTTTCTTGTATTGGCAGATAGATCTTCTCCGGCACTCTGACATCCTCTCCCGGGAGGACTTACGCCCCTAGCACATGGCAATTTCCTCCGCGTCTTTGCCATGATTTTGTAACTATTTGGCCCTCTGGTTCTTGTAAAGAGTCAGTTTGTACACACGATGGGGTAGAGCCATCGTGTATCTTGTAATCATGAAAACTTTTTCGTAATTAATACAATTACCTTTTACGAAAAAAAGAAGTGATAGACTAAAAAGTTGCACACAAAAGAATGAGCTGTATGCACTTTTACACATTATATACATTAGGGTTAACGTTTCACTTTAGAGTTTGGAACACTCTACCCTTTTCTACTTGTGACTGATCCTCTTCCTTTTTACATTCAACTTTGGGCATCATGGACATGGTTCATGTAAAGGCAAATAGAGTTGCTCGCAACCTTCACATCCATTGTAGGTCTTCTAGTTAAAGCCCAAGTGATATTAAAATTTGTATGGGAGTAGGCCCGGTTCTCACGTTTTTCTATAAAAATATAATGTTCTCACATCCACAAGTTATGAAGAGGAAAATGAAAACTGTTCCTTACAGATGAGTGGTGCCTAAAATAATATGGCCTCCTCAAAAATCACCTAACTTTGCAACAATATTTCTGGCAGCCTTGATTGACCTCTTTTAATTTTGGACTCTTGCAACTGCTTAAAAAAGAAAGAAAAGCATTCTCATATGATTAAGGTACCATGCAGTGTCCCATATGGGTAGCCCAACTGTGAGTGCCTGTAGGGCTTGCATCCAAGAGCTCTCCACCAATTAATGTTAACCTCTTTTCTTGCAAAGCAAAAAATAGACAATTACAGTAAATAGCATTTGGTATCATGTTTACTTGAAATTTAAATCATTCTTGCTTAAGACATCGTCACGTCGCTCGTCACTACGCCACCCCCTGCCGGATTCACAGTGCGTGACCCCGCCGTTCCCCCCCGTCATCATCGCCAACCCCCCTCCTGCCTTGTCCAGTGTCATTGCCATCGTTAGCCCTTGCCTCGTCCAACCCCTACTCGTCCCCCCCCCCACAGCGTGTCGCCCCCGCCTGCCCCCTCACCAATCCCCCGCCTGTCTTTCCCCCCCTCCCTCCCCACCTAAGGCCTAGTTCCGCGTCAAACAGACGCACCACCGGCTATGACAGCAACAACTTTCTCCCTCCCCCCTCCAGTTGCTCCCTCCCCTTGTAGCAACCCCCCCCGGTAGCATAGCAGTGTGATAGGTAGGTTCTCAACACAGACGCACAATGGAAACCTTTGGTCAGACACTGGCGCACTCGGCGAGTGCCCCCCAGTCAAACATCTTGGGCATTGACCTTTCTGAGGAACAGCTCTTAGCTGTTTGGGCTACAGAGTTGGAGCTTAAAGAAACAACGATATTTGGTTAGGTTGTTGAACACTCCCTTGCAAGGGCCGAGTTGCGAGATTGACTCCACTCCACGCTATGCATTGGCACAGCACAGATCGTGGAGGCAGTACTCATGGGCCGAGGTATCTTCATGGTTCGACTCACCTCTGCGGACACACCTCGTGAGTTAGTGGAGAGCTCGCCCTATGCCTCCACGAAGGGGGTCATCTACATGGTTCCCTGGTATAACGGCTTCATAGTGGAGACATTTGCGCTCCACAACAGTTTTCTCAGACACCCAGTCACCTTACTTTTCCCTATATTGGCGGTAGAGTACCGCCAGTTAGTGGAGGACTTTGGACGACTCTTTAGTAGAGTTCTTCCTGCCTCCTTCGCGGATGCAGTGATGGCTGCAGGAGTCCCAAAGGTACAAGTGGCCATGAAGGACACAAAGAGTATACCAAAGTTCTTGGAGATTGAGGTAGGAGGTCACTCCTTTAGGTAGCATGTCATTGTGATTGGGCAACCGGGGCAATACCTGCGCTGCCACGACTTTGGGCATTAGGTAGCAGATTGTACGCGTTTCGGAGCCAAGGTGGTGGATGCTGACGGCTTTACACGGGTCCAAAGATGACAGAGAGGGAGACGGCAAGGGGGGCCGCAGCCAGCTCCTCAGACCCAGTCTCGGCAGCAAGGAGCAGGAGGGTGGGCGACGCCTCCTCGGCAGAGCACTCCGCAGCTCGCCCCACTCGGCAGGACCGCAATCCCCCACATCCACCACCTGCACCACATACTACCTCACCTGAGATCCCACACCCCCCCCCCCCCAATCCCACCCCTCCCATGTCCCCTTTGACCCTGGCCCACAACCCCCCCTTCCAGGACCACCAGTCCCCCACCACACCCGCCACGTACCTGCGACCATCCCACCATCCCCCGACCCTCTTCCCCCCCACCACCTCCCTTGCCGAGTAACCCCCCTGATCCGCACCTGGTTCAGGTGATCCCTCGCAGACCCACCCCCCCTCCTCCCACAGGAGGGGGTGAGCCACACATGCGTACATCCTCCTCGCGCTAGCAGTCTTCCCCCTCCCACACAGCCACCAGCTCATCCACCCCTACCACCCGTCACACTTTCCCTAGATAGGCACAACTGTTGCCACAGGAGTTCTTCTATAGTGGCCCATGGTTCTACCTGAGAGTTGCAGAGTGCGGAGAGTTCCCACTACCTCTAGAGGTGGGGATCTTCGTGGTTCGTAAGTCAAGGAGGGGCAAGGTCCATCTACTAGCACCACCAGATGGACCAAACTATGCTTTTTTCCTTCAGTCCTCTCACTTAGAGGAGTGGACGATGACACAGATAGAGGAGGAGCTGAAGAGTCAGGTGGTGGACCACACCTCCTAGTGGATGGGAGAGGAAGGACTAGCACTGTTCGCACAACAGTGGCCTAGTTTCATGATGGACATTAACTGGTGGGCTGGTGCCAAGGTCCCACACTTGAGCATTATCTTTCGAGCCCCTCCACAGTGGAGAGCTCCGCGGGATGTGATCGAGTGGCCCTTGGCATAGGCGGCCCGTTTCTACCAGTGTACAGAGTCACGACTCTCAGCATGGCTGATAGATGCATTGATAGTACCACCTGGAGCAACTATCACCCCTATGGTCTGACCGAGGGCCACCATGGGGGATTGGAGTTCGCGGTCCAGGCCGGAGGCAAAGCGTACTTGTATGCCCCATAGTTTTTCCTCCTCATCAGTAGCCTCCACACTGAACAGATGCCTGTTTGGTCAGTCACAGGTTTCCCCATGAGCTTACACCTTGCATCCTGGAATGTGAATAGTCTCCACTATAGTGGGGCACGTGGTTCAAGGAAGTTGATTGTTCGGCAAGAGTTGCAGCTTGCCCTTGCCGGACGAATCGACATCTTACTCCTACAGGAGCATGAGCTCACTCCCACCCAGGCCCAGCGGGTTGGGAAGGTACTTCCGAGCAGCTCTCACACTTACTGGGAGCACACCATAGGTGCCCACGGCAGGAGGTCCTTCACCACTTCCCAGTAGGTAGTGAAGAAGGCCATCCCATCTCCTCTGTGATAAGGGACAGGATGTGATCCCAAACCTGTTGTCTACATCGTTGTCCTCTAGCTGAGGCTGCCTCGTGCTGGAAAAGGCGCTTGTAGTAGTCAGTGGAAATCTCCATCACCTCATCTAGGCTAGAACGAGTCCTCCCATACTGATCCTGGAGGCTGCGTATCTGCTCTCCTGAGGTACGGGGTTGGTGCACCTCGAAGAACTCCCTGCACATCGTGTCCCCCTTCTGTGCCCAGAAGGCTGCTGAGGTGTGGAAAGAGAACTCCAAATGCCTGTCCTCAAGGCCGGCAATGGCTGCTCGTGCACGCACCTCCTGTGCGTGGAGGGTGGGATCCCCTAGTGCCTCCTCTAATAACCTCTGTGTGGCTGCAAGGTCCCGCCGGAGTGCTCTCTCCTTCTCCCAGCTCTGTTGCCTGGCCTGTATGGCTGCCGCTTGGCAGATTCTGCTCGACTCAGCTAGGACCTCTGTAACCCCCTCTCCGATCCGGTCCCTCCTGCCCCACTCCCTAGTCCAAATATGCTCTATCTTGCTCTATCTCTCTCGTCACCTCCTCCCTCCTATAGATCGAGTCAAGGATGCGACAGGATCGTGTGTTTGTTTCTACTCTTTGCAAAGGCGATGTCTCACTTTCTCAGGTCACGTGCGAGCGGATTACGCGGCCTCCAACTTCTAGTGAGAGAGGAGTCTGAGTTGTTAGACTCAGAGTATGCAGATGACGCAACGCTCTACATTGAGGACAATGAGTTGATGTTGGAGAGAGTGAGGCTGGCTCTTGACGTGTTCTGTTCTGCAGCCGGGGAGAAAATCAACTGGCAAAAGTCGGTCGGTTTCCTCACAGATCCGGACTCTAGCATGGAGCGGGGCATCCACTTGGGGTTTAGATGGGTGAGCAGAGGGAAGACCGTCCGGTACCTAGGGTTCCAGGTGGGACTCGACATCACTCCTGTCCGGCAGTTTCTTCCTGTCCTTGATTCTATTCGGAGGAAGCTGACCTATTGGAGCATGGCTCGCCCCTCACTAGCCGGCCGAGCCCTGGTGGTCAACCAGGTCCTCCTAGCGACGGCCTGGTACATCGCCTCGTGTTGGTGCTTCTCCTCATCCTGTGTAGTGCAGCTTCGCCGCCTAGTGCGGAATTTCCTTTGGTTAGGGTCAGATGGCTCCAAGGATTCCAGGGCCAAGGTGGCGTGGGCGACCATCATACGGCATCTGTCAGAGGGAGGGCTTGGGATCATAGACCCAGAACATCAGAGTATGGCTCTCTTGGGCAAGCTAGTTGTCCACGGTCTCACACCAGGTGGGCAGAACTGGAAAGTCTTATTGCAGGAGGGTCTTCATGATTGTAGACCGAGACCTAGCAGGGAGTGGAGGCCGTCCTTGAGATGGATCTTCACGTCAGCCCAGATAACCTTTTCTACGCAGCTTACTCCGCGTGTGGCACGGCCTTCGTAAGGCCCTAATCCAAAGCCCCCCACATTGCCAGGAGGAGATAGATCGTCAGCTGGTGATCTAGAACCCCAAGGTCAAAGATTGGGAAGGGATACACATTGACAAGCGCCCCCACATCTAGTGGGCTGGTTGGGAGGCTGGCCCGGCCCGTACCATCAGGACTTGGCAGGAGGTATATAGGATGGCGGACGAGGAGGTGCTGCAATGTGTATTAGGCTGCCAGAGAGGAGTGGAGTTGAGGAGAAGGAAGATAGATGCAACAATATCTCTAGAGTGGCTTGCTCCCCTGATACGAGAGTCGATAGAGCCTGGGGAGGTATGGGCCGCTACATTTTCACCAGCAGGCATCCCCCTATAGGTGGCAAGTAGGGTGGGCGGCACCTAACAAGGGATTTTCTTCACCATTTAGGAGGGGGGCGTCTAGCCCTTGACAGAGGGCGACAGGATGAGGGGATAGCCACCCTTTCGTGGAGGAGGATTCGGGTGGTGGGCCTTTAGGGGAAGACATGGTGACTGGACCCCTATGTTTTCTAGAGGGAGCTCAGGGAGTGGCGCCTTTGGGTCTAGGAGAGCAGACCACTTGATGAGTTGGAGTGGGATCCAAGAGAGTGGCTATGGCCGGCCATTGCGGTCGCCAAGAAGCAATGCCCTTCTGCTTCAAAAAAGAATTCAGCATAGAGGACAGGTTTGCAACAAAGGATGTGGA
This sequence comes from Lygodium microphyllum, assembly GCF_053477565.2. Taxonomy (NCBI): domain Eukaryota; kingdom Viridiplantae; phylum Streptophyta; class Polypodiopsida; order Schizaeales; family Lygodiaceae; genus Lygodium; species Lygodium microphyllum. Next base: position 151,013,705 of record NC_141147.1, on the reverse strand, counting down.
CTCAGTAGCAGTGGAAGAAGCATCAAAAACAGACATTCATGACTGCTTCTTCTTATCCTTAGCAATGCGCTTTCTGCACTCACTAATGTAGTGGCTTGGCTTCTTGGAACAATGACATTTTCCCTTTTTGACTTGCGTGCCCCCTTGTTTTTTACTTTCTTATGATGTGCCAGAAGTTCCAGAACTTTGCGGAGCATTTTTCACTTGGCTGCCTTTGCCCTTTTGTCTAGCCATAAAAGCCTGCTCAGAGGCTATAGCATCCACATCACTATTTCTCCTTGTTTGCTCCTCCTCTAGAAGCAAATTGACTAACTGAAGAAAAGTGATTGGCTGCGCGGCAATCCTCATGGTGAGGTTTAAGGCCCTATGAAAAGCCAAGTACGAAGGAGGTAATGAGTTTAAAGTGGTAGATATCATTTGTGCATCCGAATAGTACTCATCAACATTCATGAGTTACTCTCGCAAGTCCTGAATTTTGTTCAAGTGATCGTGAATAGAATTATCTTCATCCATTTTCAACGTCTCTAGCTCTTTCTTTAAGAAAGAGATGCGAGTCTCATTCTTGCCTGTAAATATCTGCTCCAAAGTTAGCCAAGCTTCTCGTAAAAAAGCTGCTGAACGAATGTGGGGGATGATTGACCGCTGAACTGCCAATGTAATCAGCGACAAAGCCTATGCATCCTCTGTATCCCATGCTTTTTGAGTTGCTGATCTTTGTGGAAGTGGCTGAAGTGGAGCAAGCTGAGGTGCCCGTTGTGCACGTCCTCCTAGAGGAGTAGTAGCTGGAGCCACAACTCCAGGTTGAGCTTCTTCTCCACTAACATAATCCCAAAGATTTTTTTCCACAAGTACATTTTTCATCATGAAGGACCAAAGTGAATAGTTATTTCCATCCAATCTGTCCTCCTTGGATACATAGGTGAAGACATCTCCTCCCTGATTTGCCATGATTCTCAATTACCAAAAAAGGCGAAACAGCAATGTCGAAGCGGGACCAAATTGGAAATCTGAAAATTTCCAAAAATTGCAGAAAATAACTTTCTGCGATTAGTGTATAGAGGTGCACTCTATCAAAATTGTTTCTAATGCACGCAGTCCAACGTGCAATCAGTGTTCAGCAACACTGTACCAGCAAAATCCCCAAAATTTCTTGATGAATGTGTCCAAAAATTGCGTTCAATGTGTCCCAAACACGTTTCCTGAATTTTCTGCCTGCTGCGTGGGAACCCCCTTTTCCAGAAATTTGTTTTGGAATAAAAGGATTTTGTAAAAAAGGACCTATGTGATGGCGGGTTGTTGTTGATGACAGAGGGGGGTGATGTGGGGACAGTCGGCAGGCGGGCTGGACGTCGGAGGGTGGAGCGGTGTTTTCAAACAGGAACGATGCAGCACGTAGGGGCGGGCGCTGGTCCAGGCGAGCGCAGTACAATAGGCGAGTACAGGCGGCGCTGGAGACAGACGACACTACTGTTGACGGGCAGAGCGACTGACGTTGACGACTGACTTTAACGGGGCAGATTGGACTGGTGTGGCAGATGGCGAATGGGCGGCTTAGGGGCTGTGTTTGCCACAGATGGAGGCAGCTCAAGACTGGCGGGCATTGGTGCTGGGTGGCTCCAAGAAGCAGGTCGAGCAGCTGCAGGTCGTGCTGAAGAGTTGAGCTGAGGAGAACCGCGGAGCTACAGGGGGCAGAGTTGGACTGAGCTAGAAGCTCCCAAAGACTGAGCAGAGCTGAGCTGAGCTGAGCAGAGCCAAACCTGCTGTGATACCAAATGTAAGGGAGAAAGGCAAGATCGAAGCTCAGCACAGAGATCAGTAGACAGTGTGAGAGCTAAGCACAACACCCAATGCAATAGACTGAAAGAGTGTAAGATGAAAGTACAAGGTACAACCCTTAAACCTTAGGGTTGTAGGGGGTGTTCACAGCCGAATACAGTAAGTGCCCGTAAGTGTGTCATAAGCACATACGAAATAATACCATAAGTTTGCCTCATAGAAGAGCTCTATTCTTCGCTAGGACTACAATAAAGATCTTAGATTATGCAATCAATCTAGTCATAGCTCAAGGGGAGGTACAGCCTAGTGGTCTCTATCTGATGCCCTTGTCAAACGGTGTTGAGGAGAACAAGAGATGAGCATGTCATGTAACTACTATGACCAGTTCAAGAGAGCAGCTAAGGTACTCTAGAGATGACGAGAAGAAAGAGAGAGAGAGCTCCTTGGCTAGGTACATGGCCAATTTGAAGGTCTATCTGAAACATTTTGTCAAGTCCATGTAGAGGTTAAAGTTGGAAGGCTTGGGTACCCATTGGAAAAGGGACAATTATGGCTTAAGGAAATACAAAGAGCAAGACAAGAAAGGGGCTTGTGAGCAAAGTGACTACTCGCTCCAACCAAATACCAAAGGGCTCCAAGTTAGCAATATTTGCACCCTTTAGTATTCACCAGTGAACTCCACATGAGTGGTGTGACTACCTTCAACAAGTCCCTTGAGATCACTTGGCATTTTCCTGCTAACCACTCATCTTGGCAGCCAGTGCGGCCTAATACTACAGCTTTGTGGTTAGCACCAAGCTGGCTAGACAGAAAAATGTGTCGTCCATGTTACAAGCACCCATTAAGAGACACTCATGGTCAAGCACATACTGGCTCAACAAGCCATGTGTTCTTCAGATAGAAATGTTTGCCCTTACTTGGGAGCTATAGTTTGGTTCATGGACAATGGTTCATGGACAATGGTTCAAACTTTGATTCATGATTTGAGCATTGTTGCACATACAGGATCTTGTGCCACACTATTGACAGTTCTCCAAATCCAGATTTCTCTAATACACCTTCTCAGGGTATTTTTTCCAGATCTGAGAACTCATTGCAAGCCTCAGAGCCTGGCATACCTGGATGGCCCATGACGCATTTATCAACAACCAGATTTTCTGGCCAGTTTACACCATGGAAGGTCTACATTAGAGACCACCCATAATTGCCACTCTGCTATTCTTGCTGCATGGCCACTTGGCCCTTGCCTCATTGAGTGCAAAGCCAGTGATCAGTAGGACTAGACCCCTCTCTGGTTGTTTATACAAAGCCTAAGCCACCTAAAGAATCATCCAGGGGTGTTCTACCATATATTTTACTTGTCCCGCATGTTTTATTAACTTTTTGAAGGAAGCATTTCAAGGAAAAACAACACATTAGCGAAGACAGGCCAACATCTGCTTACGGCAAGCCTGGAATACCACCAAGTTGAATAACTAATCGGACAATCTTTTCTCCGAGTCACTGAGGCAGAGTAATGAAGTTTACATGTTTTATTAACTTTTTGAAGGAAGCATTTCAAGGAAAAACAACACATTAGCGAAGACAGGCCAAAATCTGCTTATGGCAAGCCTCTCATACCACCAAGTTGAATAACTAATCGGACAATCTTCTCTCCCAGTCACTGAGGCAGAGTAATGAAGTTTACCCAGAAGTGCCAAGATATGCATACAGTGAGCCTGGTACGCCTGCTCCAGCCCTGCAATCAGGCATTTACCAGAACATTAGAATGTACCTACAGTAGAGGCAATGCAAGGTAATCAACCCACTTTCAAGTTGTGCATTAACACAGGCTACTCTTGCCTTGCAACTAGTACAATTTAAGGTCAGCACACACATATCAGTTAGGGTGACCTTGATACCACTGACCCATTTAAGAAGTGACATTTCTCTCACGTTCAGAACTCTTTAGACCCTATCAGTTTTAAGTATCAGATTAGCACTAAGTTTGAAGTCATCTACACAACTAGCAAAGTACAATAAACATGTTTCTTTATCCCTCCCCAGCCTCTGCTTACTACCAGTAAAAAGTGTATAGTTGCTTGCTATATATTACCACGAAAGAAAGCCTTCTCTCTCTTTTTCTGGCATAAAGATCATCATTCAGCACTACACTTGCCTACGTACTTTGCCTGTTGGTTATACTTGAAGGATCTTTATGATGCACATGAAACACAGAAAAGCATCTATTTGCCCTTGGAAAAAGCATCTCTTCTTTTTAATTTCATTTTTATATACCTTATGAAAAGCTGAAATCCACTAACCACACCTCTACACCAGTAGAAATTGTTGCCTTTTGTAGTTTGTAAGTAAGTCAAACCATGTTTGTCTATTATGATGTAATTCAAAGACTAGACTTAAAAGCATACAAAGGCTCAGCAGCTTTCAGCCACTGTGATTTTTTCTTTGTTTGGAGGAAAAATGGAACAACAGCATGGCTGATGAATAGGGGATGCTCAACAGAAGGGCCACAGCGGAGTCAAATCAATACAAGGACTCATAGAGCAATCTAGGGAGATGAAAGAAGCCAAGGTGTTGAGCATAAATCCAGTCAGTGCACCATGATCCATCCCACAGCATGAAGAACATGCTACCCTTCCCCCCAAGCTGCAGAGGAGAAGAAGATAGAGGATAGAGGATAGAGTATGAGAGGTAGAGCGGTGGGCATGGTCACAAGTGATGCAAAATGAGACATGGATGGAGAGGAATTGCTGTCACTTTTGACTATATAGTCACATGGAATGGGAAGTGGAGATTTCCTTTTTTGTTTTAAGATACATCTGCCTCTGCATAGGCAATAGTCACTGGATATCAAAGTGTGTTGTGCTAAATGGTAGATCAAGATTGGCAGGTGTAGTATGTCATACATCCCTGACCAGAGAGTGTACAAGTCATCTAGGTTGGACCCTCAACTCTGGAAATGGGGATAGCCACAAATTGCCATTCCATGTGGCTATATAGTCACATGCAATAGGCATGAAACAAGAAATGGGAACATGGGACCCAAAAATGGTAATAGTCATTGGATATCCAAGTGTGATGTGCTAAATGATCAGTAATATATAGCGCAAAGTAGAGTGTAAAGTGATGTACAATAAAACACTTATACAGGGATACACCAAAAAGGGAGGGGGGTGGGTGGGTGGAGCCCTGCATGACTGGATGTGTAAGTCAATGATGATACAATGACACCATGCAGTGCCATTCTACCTACCTCCATCCAATCAAGATCAATGATAGGTATAGTACATCATACATCCCTGAACAGGGAGTATAGGTCATCTAGGTTGGACACTCATCTCTGTCGTGTTGCTCATGTCACCAATGAATCTCCGTCATCTCTCTATGGTGTAGTCTCTATGTCCAATACCCCTATATCCTTGGTCAGCATGGAGCTCTGATCTCCTCTACTCTCAGGACTATCACTTCTCTTGTGTAGGTGCAATACATGTGGGCACTATCTAGAAAAAATCAATGATCTGTGACTATCTAGTGCCTCCCTCCAAGATGTATAACTAGAGTAATGTTGTGCAAAGTCTTTGGATCTAAAGTAGAAACTAGCCCACTGTCCACTAGTCTGAGGACTCCATGACTAGTCTCAGGAGGTGTCACCTCTAAATAGTGTAGGGTATCTGCAGATGTAGTGCTCTTCACTCTCCACCTTCTCTTGACACAATGTGCAAATCCTCTTGCCTCTAGGAATGCAAGCTACTCTCCCTGTCTCAATCGCAAGTTGATTAGAGGAGACCGTAAGCTAACCAATGGCTATTCATATCTCATGTGGCATGTACACGTCTAGGTATGTAGGTCTCTCAATGACACAAATAAAGAATAATATGACTGGGGGGAAAAACCTCTCTTACAGAGTAAAAAGTGTCCCACTGTCCTATGTGTAAATCACCAACACTCCTGTGTGAGGGTACGCGTAAGTAAAACCCAACAAACCCCCCGGAGTGAAAAGTGATCAGTGTACAAGGATCATCCACCAAAGGAGATCAAATTTAAAGCATTACGAAATGCTTCAAATTTCTCATGAGGAAGAGCTTTGGTGAAGATATCTGCCACATTATTGTTGGTAGGACAGTAGACAAGGCCGATATCCCCTGCATGTAGCCTCTCTGTGACAAAGTGATAATGTATCTCAATGTGTTTCATGCGTACATGAAACAATGGGTTCTATGCCATTGCAATGGCACTTTGATTGTCAATAAACAAAGGAGTAGGCTCCGTGACAGATACATCAAGATCAGCCAAAAAACGTCTTAGCCATACACATTCAACTGTAGTAGTGAAAGCTACCTTGTCTTCCGGTTCACAAGACGATGTGGCAACAATGCATTGTTTCTTGCTAAGCCAAGAAATGCAAGAAGAGCCGAGAAAGAAACAATTTCCACTTGTAGAGTGACAAGAATTAAAATCTCCAGTCTTATTGGAATCATTGTAAGCATGTAACTGCAGTGGCCCCCCCTTGGCATAAAGCAATCCAAGACTCCTAGTTCCCTACAAGGAAAACATGCTTCACAGCTTGGCAATGTGACATGTGTGGGCTGTGCATATATCTGCTCAAGGCTGAATTTGCAAAACTAAATATCTGACCTTGTGTTGCATAAAGAAATGAGACATCCAACTACTAGAGCATATGTATGAATGTCAAACATGTCACTATCATCATTCAAAGACACCTTAAGTCAAGTCTCGATCGGCGTGCTTACTGGCTTGCAATCTTGAAAGCCAAATCTCTCAAGGAGTTTACCAATATATCTGGATTGTAACAATCCAATGCCTCTAATATCATGAATAAACTAAATGCCCAAAGAGTAATGCAAAGACCCCAAATCTTACATTTTCAAAAATTTGCTGCAAATTTTTCTTAAATGCTAGAATTTGACCAACATGCGGCCTTGTGAGCAGAAGATCATCCACTTAAAGACAAATGACTAGGAAGCATCCCCCTTTTTGCATACATAAAGAGTAAACTTTGATGGGCTGTTAATGAACCCTTGGCTAAGTAAGAAGGCATCAATTTTGGCATACCAAGCTCGTGGAGCTTGTTTCAAACCATACAAAGCCTTTTTCAACTTGCATACCAAGTGTTCGGATTCTTCAACTGCAAAACCCATGGGCTGCTAAACATACACGTCTTTCTCAAGTTCCCCATGCAGAAATGCAGTTTTAATGTCAACCTGGTGCACAATCCAACCACAATGGGCAGCCAATGCAACCATACACTTGATATTAGTCATACGAGATGTAAGAGCAAATGTCTCCTCATAAGCAATGCCTTTCTTTTGGGCATAGCCTTGTGCCACAAGCCTGGCCTTGTACTTATCAATGGATCCATCTGCTTTTTGTTTCATCTTATAGACCCATTTAGTACCAATGGCTTTCTTTCCAACGGGCAATGTAACTAAATCCCATGTTTAATTCTTCATGATAGAATTAATTCAGCCTGATTGCCACCATCCAAAGCACACTTTGTTGTGCATCCTCAAAAGAATCAAGCTCATCATCATCAAGTGTGTTTGCTTCCATAATATACTTTCCTCGCAATCCACCCATGAGGAAAGTATATTCGGATGGTCCGAAGGGCCCACCTGCTAAGTTGGCTTTCGATGCTAGAGGTAATGTGATTACCCCATGGGATCGGCGTTATCCCCGTTCCATCCCAAAGTCAATGGATATACCGTCTACCTCTAAATCTGCCCGTCGGAACTCTTTTGCCGTGTTGGCTGATTTCTTCGACGAGGGAGTCCTTGACATTCTTGCAGAGAAGGTTAAATCGAGGCAAGTGTTGCCTCATTCCTGATCTTCTTTTTGATTTGCAAGATAGTGCTTGTCAAACTCATAAGTTTTTTCGTGCTCTTCATGCATCTCCCGCTCGAGAGAATATGACTAGACTTCAGGATGCAAAAGGTCAAATGGTCACTGATCCTCAGACTATCGTGAATATGTGTAGGAATTATTTTCTCGACCTTCTTGGTTCTACTCCTTCACCTTCGGACCAAACTACTCAAGCTCGCTCAGTTTTTTATGATTTGGTCTGCAATCAGGTCCCACAGGACATGAAAACTACTTTGGAGACAGATATTTCTGAGGCAGAGGTTATGGATGTTATGTTACACTTGCCCAAGGATAAAAGTCCCGGTTGGGATGGTCTCACCAATGAATTCTTTAAGGTTTTTGCTACCAGTCTGGTGAAACCATTGACGGCTATGTTTCAGCGGGTTTGGGAAACAGGGTTCATGCCTTCCTCATGAAAAGAAAAACTTATCAAACTGCTTCCAAAACTTCCTTCGCCGTCTATGTTGACACATTGGCGACCAATTTCCTTGATGGGTTCTATGTATAAAATCTTTTCCAAAGTAATGGCGAATCGGCTCCATAAGCATCTTCTTGCCATTGTACATCCTCTTCAATACGGGTTTATTAAGGACCGAAACATCTTGCATAATGTCTTGAATGTGCAACCGGCTATTGACTATGCGAGGCACTCTAATTAGGAGGTGGTATTGATTCAATTGGACCTGGAAAAGGCGTTTGATTATTTAGACTTGTCCTTCATTGCAGACCTTATCTCTTCTATGGGCTTTGGTACTCGGATGGCTCGTTTGATTTACACCATAAGTGTTGCGGCTTCTTCGCGTATTATGCTGAATGGTGGTGTTACCGAGCCTTTTCTCCTTGCACGCTCTGTGAGACAGGGTTGCCCTTTGAGTCCTCTCTTTTCTGCCCTTGCGACTCATCCGGTGCTTTCGATGTTATCTCATATGGCAGCTTCTACTCAGTTGGCTGGATTGTCTCTTCCTTTTGGCCAGCACTTCATTAGTCAATCCCTGGCTGATGACAGCTTTATGATCTTGCGTGCGGATAAGGATAATCTTCGCAAAGCATTGGATGTATGGACTTTCTTTGGGCATGCTTCTGGTCTTCATATCAATGCTTTGAAATCAGCCATTCTCAATTGCACGGAGTCAAATTTGCAGTCACTGGACTGGCAAGAAATGGTTGTTCCCCGTGGTTCCATTGTCAGGCATCTTGGGTACCCTTTGGGTGTAGATGTTCGGCCGAAGCAACTACTAGAGTGGATTTCACAGAAACTGACAGCTAAGTTTCTGTATTGGAAGTCACAGGCTTGGCCTTTCCATGTTCGCCTCAAAGTGGCTCAGACAATTATGTTGCCAATGCTCACATATTTCTTGCCATTGCTGCCTTGGACTACTACTACATTGAATGCTCTTACTCAGTGCATTCGTTTCATGTTATGGAAGGACTCCTTACATGCAGGTATTTCATGGATCTCTTGGTCGCATGCATGTTCCCCCAAACGCATGGGTGGTGGGGCTATTTTGGATGCCGAAACTCATATGCTGGCACTCTGTTGGTCTCTTTTTTGTGCCATGTGCCTGGATCATCACCCGTGGGTCTTGATAGCCCGTTATTTTCTTGAGAATCATGGACTTGTGCATGGTAATACTCAAATTCGGAGCTCCTGGTGGCATGTTCTTAATGCAGAATCTCGGTTTTCTAGTCCTTCATCATCCCTGCTTGCTCATTTGGTATGTTCCTGGAAATTGGTTCTCCAGAAGGCTCAATGGCATCCAGCCGAGGATCGATTAGCTTCTAACTCTTTTCAACAGGAACTGTTGGTAGCCTCGCGATTACTTTCATGGGAAGGCAAACATGAGCTCAGACTAAAAATTAATCGTATGGCACGTTTGGGCTTGACTTCAGTTGCAGATGCCACTCTTGCTAGTCGCAATGTGTTGATATCGTTTCGCATAGCCAGAAGGCGCTTTAGGATTCCTCGTGGATACCGCGATTTATAGGGACAGCTTTTGATGGTGCTCCAGAGTAGACTGGGACCTTGCAGGTCGCATGAATTTGGAAAAGGCCTCAGCTAACCAGGTGTATCATCTTCTGATTAACGATCATCAATGGCTGGTTACTAAAGCCAATACTGTATGGGGATTGCGTAAATCTCGGTCATGGTGGAAGGCAACTGTGATGGAGGGCTGGATGAACAAGACTCCTTTCAAATGCAAGGTCTTTCTTTGGCGGGTGATGATCGGTGGTCTTCCGCTTGCTTCAGCCCTTTCCAAGCGTCGAATCTCCAATGGCAATTGTTTTTTTGCACCACCAGTGTGGAATCGGCCCGTCATCAATTTATTTCTTCCCCTCTTGCCAAGAAAATCTGGTCACTCTTGTCGGCAATTTGGAGAGCAGTGGTTGGTTTCTCACTAAGCCCTTTTGACTGGGTTTTTGCGCGGCCAAAATACCTCACACCGGCTCAATCACATATGAAGATCTTGTTTCACTTTCTTAGATACTGGGGCTGTTAGCACAATTGGATCATTCGGAATGCTTTTCTTTTTGATTCAGCCTACAATGTTCAGGGACATATTGCTAGGCTTAAAGGCCCATTGCATTGGCAGATAGATCTCATTCGGCACTCTGACTTACTTCCTCGGGAGGACTTACTTCCCTGGCATATGGCAATTTCCTCTGCGTCGTTGCCATGACTTTTTGTAATTCTGTTGGAGTTTAGTGCTTTAGAGAGCCAGAGAGATTACACGCGATGGATAGAGCCATCGTGTATCTTGTAACCATGTAAACTTGTACCTTTTTTTCGTAATTAATACAATTACCTTTTACAAAAAAAAAAGAGAGAGAGCTGACCTCTTCTCAAACACCACCCGGTCATGGATTATGGGAAACCTGCCCTCTATGCCTTCTTTGCATTCTGATTATTCCTGCCTATTCCAGTTCCTTAGATGGACTGCCTTGTGGCATATTTGGCGAACTCGGAATGCCTTTCTTTTTTATTCGGTCTTGGGCATCCATGGTCATGTGGCCCGTATTCGAGGTTTAGTGCTATGGCAGATTTCTTCTATGATATCAGCTGACCTGGTTCTTCCTAACATTGCTGCCCACTGGCTGGCCATTGTTCGCTCTACACCAACACTGTGATTTTCTCTTTGTGACATAGTCCTAATAGTCTTTCATCACTTTCTTTGAGGACCTGATGATCTAATGCAACTGAATGTATACAGAGAGAGAGAGGTAACAGAAAGCAAGAGAAAGTAAGAGATGTAGAGAGAATGCTGACCTGATGGTCTGATGTAAATATTTACCACTTAATTCAATTATCTTCACGAAAAGAGAGAGAGAGAGAGAGAGAGAGAGAGAGAGAGCGCTTGCCCTAGAGAGAGAGAGAGAGAGGAGAGAGACCACAGTACACAGAGAGAGAGAGAGAGAAGAGAGAGAGTCAAGGAGAGCGGGTCGAGGCGATGGCAGGTCTGCTGCCTTCTGACGCGCGGACGAGTTTTCCTGCACGGCGCCCTGCCTGACATCGTCCCGTCGCTTCGTGCTGGGCCTGTTCTACTCACGTCTTGCTACGCCCCGCTTCTGCCTACCCATCACTACCCCGTCACTCACTACTGCGTGTTGGACGTGACCCGCAGTCCGTTGGCGCCCCATTTCCTGCGTGAGACAACCGCCTGGACGTTTCGCCTCTTGCCCCTACTGCCAAGCCTTCCTGTCACGACGCCAGCCCATCGCCTATTGAGCCGGGCTGCGTTCGCCGCCCTGTCGATCTAGGGTTCACCTGCTCGAGCCCGTCCTCTTCTGCACCGGCGCCTGGTTGCGACCCTGTGGCTGCAGCCCTGCGGTCCCCTGGTTTTGCAGGTCAACGCGCGTCTGCCCTGCGTATCAGAGCGTACCGTCGCCATCGGACCTGGGCCCTCCGGACTGTCGCCTGATCCCTGCTCCGCAGCGCTTCAGTTGCTGACGGTTCAGCCCTGCCGTCGCCTGCTAGCCTTCCTCCTCAGCGTTCTGGCCTTTGTCACTGCCTGTTGGCCCTGCGTTTCGCCCTCTTGAATCTACTCCATTAGGGTTGCGCCCTGACCCATGCGTTATCTACACCCCCTCGGGATAGGCCACGGCTGAGGCCGACAGGTCTGCGGGACTTGCACAGAGAGAGAGAGAGAGAGAGAGGGCGCGAGCGCGAAGATAGCAGTATGGCTGGCCTGGATATGGATTTTCTCGACCGGACGGTGGCAGCCCTTGGCCCTGATTCCGATGCAGAGGAGCCGGAGGATATGGTGCCATGCACGGAGGAGCTGCCTCCGGGTTCTGAACTGCCGCCTGCCGGCAAACGCTCCAAGCATACTTCTGCTGAGCCAATGGGTCCTCAGGAACGTTCCTATGCACAAGTGGCCTCTGATCCTGTGGATTCGCAGGAAATTGACTGGGAGCATTTGCTGGACTTTGCCAATACTCTGCTTGGCGATTATGTCCAGCATAATAATGAATCTTTTTCTGATGCGGGAACGGATGATGTGCTGGAAGCCACGGTGGACCCCAAATCAGTCTTGCGATCCTTCTCGGTGTTTTATGACCGTGCAGTTATACTTTTCTTCACTGGCAGGATCCCAGTGCTTTCGCATATTCGCCAGTGGATGCACCATTTATTGCAAGGGGAGTGTGTTGAGGAGATCTTCCTTGGACCTCGCGGCTTTTATGAGGTGCTGTTGAAATCGGAAACGCATCGAGCTGAGCTCCTGTCCAAGTTGCCACTATTTTTTTATCGCCGCTTGGTCCATGTTGTGCCATGGCGCCCCATGGCCGACTTCCAGCATCTGCTTCAACGAGAATGCCCGGTGTGGGTGGAGGTGGAAAATTGTCCGGCCGTCTATTGGCCCATGTTGAAGGATGCGATGGCGGTTGTGGGAACAGTGCTGGTCCCCCCAAGCCTCAGGGCAATGAACCGAAACCGTTTATGCATGTTATGGGACACGGCCAGGAAAAGGCCCGCGTGGCTTCGCCTCAATTGTTCAGGCATGCATCCTTTGCATTTTCACTTGAAATGGGGCAACTTTGCGGGACACTGCTTTTCATGTGGTAAATTGGGGCATTTCATGGCCGAATGCCCTGAAAGGCAACCGTCTTCGGAGGATGCGCAGGTTGTGCTGCCCAAGGATGACATGGCGCTTGATGCCCCGCCCCAAGAAGCCCTTCAGTCTCCTCATGTCATGGATAAAGGCAAACAACAGGTCCTGAGTGTGGATTCCCGTCGCACTGACTGGATTGAGGCACGTCCCAAAAAAGGTAAAATGTTGGATGCAAGCCTAGCGGATCCTGGGCCTACTGCTTCCCAGGATTCCGTGCGCACGTATACGCGCAGGAAAGAAATGGTCACTTCACAGCAGGCTACGCGTCCTACGGCCCCGTCTGCCCCCCGTAATCAGTCTCCAAGGAAAGTCTATACCGACGGCCCCAAAGGCCCACCTGCTAAGCTGGCGTTTGATACCAAAGGTAATGTTATTACACCCTGGGATCGGCGTTATCCCCGCCCCTCTCCCAAGGCAGTGGATTTCCCTTCTACCTCTAAAGCAGGTCGCCCGAATTCGTTTGCAGTATTGGCTGATTTTTTGGATGAGGGTGTCCTGGATGCTCTCGCGGAAAAGGTGAAATCGAGGCAACAGGCGCCTCGTTCCTGACTTCCTTTTTTGAAGATACATGAAGATAGCCACGTGGAATGTGCGAGGCATTTGCTCTCGCCATAAGCAACATGCCATGTGGACCATCTTGCATGCGAACCAGTGGGATGTATTGTGTGCAGTTGAGCACAAAAGTCACGGTGAAGCAGGAAAAGTTGTGGATTGTCATGGATTCTGTCTGTTTTATGCAGGGACCCATGCTACGCACTATTCGGGCGTGCTGATGATTGTCCATGAGAAATACCAGCCTGTCCTTGTTAAAAATGATGTGCAGGGCCGCTTTCTGGTAATCGAAGTCTTATTTGAAGGAGAGATTTTATGGTTGTTGGGCCTCTATGCTCCGAATGATCCCGCATCCCGACGGGATCTTTGGTCCACTTTGCAGGGCTCCATGTCACTCGGCCGAAGGGGGTTTTTTGATGGGAGATTTCAATATGTGTGTTGACTCTTCTCAATCCACTTCAGGGCATTCGGTAATGGATACGCCGGAAAGCCGGGTGTGGAATTCCTTTGCTTTGCACGTACTCAAGCAAGATCTTTGGTCGTGGCTTCACCCTTCTTTTTCAGGGTTTACTTTTCATTCCGCACAATATGCAACTACCTGGTCGCGGCTGGACAGAATGTATATCATGCAGGGGGATGATTTTCTTCCCGAGATGCTGGAAATGAAGGTCTTGCAGCAATATGCGTTGTCGGACCATTTCCCCCTCCAGCTTGAGATGCAGGCACAATCTATTGCACCTTTTATGCAGTTGCTGGATAGGCTCCCTTTACGTTTCAACTCCTCTTATTTGAAGCATTCAATTTTTCAGGGCTATATGCAACAATTGATTGAGAGGTTCTTATTGGACTTCGCCTCTGAGGGCTTGCCTTCATTTGCACGGCTGCTCTCTAATGTGCAGCGGGTTGCTCGCCAGTATGGGATCCATCATGCCTCGCTTTGTCGCCGACGTCGACATGCAGCAGAGGACTTACTGGCTTTGGTCCGTTCCTTGCTCCTGGATTCCCCAGATGATGATTTTCTGCTGTCACTCGAGAGGCGTTTGGCCCATCTTATTCAAGTGTTTCAGTTGAAATCTTATCAGCAGGCCAAGCTGCATAACTTGACTGACACATTGCAAGATAGTGCCTGCCAGTCTCATAAGTTCTTTCGCGCCTTGCATGCGTCTCCGGCTCGCGAAAATTTGACCAGACTCCAAGATTCGGAAGGTCGCATGGTCACTGATCCGCAGACCATTGTCACTATGTGCCGAAATTATTTTATGGAACTTCTTGGTTCTTCTCCCTCACCTTCTAGCCAGGTTACGCATGCCCGCTCGGTCTTCTATCATCTGGTCCGCCAGCAGGTTCCATTTGATATGCAAGCCACTTTGGAGGCGGATATTTGCGAGGAGGAGGTTATGGATGTTTTGTTGCACCTGCCTAAGGATAAAAGTCCTGGCTGGGATGGTCTCACTAATGAATTCTTTCAGAACTCGGCCACGCAGTTGGTGAAGCCATTGGTGGTCATGTTTCAGCAGGTTTGGGAAACAGGGGTCATGCCCTCCTCATGGAAAGAAGGCCTTATCAAACTGATTCCAAAGGTCCCTTCGCCGTCAAAGCTGCAACACTGGAGACCAATCTCTTTGATGGGCTCCATGTATAAAATCTACTCGAAAGTGCTGGCGAATCGGGTTCACAAGCACCTTCCAGCTATTGTGCATCCTCTCCAATATGGTTTCATTAAGGGCCGCAACATTCTGCATAATATCTTAAATGTGCAAATGGCTATTGACTATGCACGGCACTCCGGTCAGGAAGTGGTATTGATTCAATTGGACTTGGAAAAGGCGTTTGATTATGTGGATTGGTCTTTCATTGCAGATCTCATGTCTGCTATGGGCTTTGGTACCCGGATGTCCCGATTGATCTACACCAATAGTGCTGCGGCTTCCTCCAGAGTTATGCTCAATGGTGGGGTTACAGAGCCATTTGTCCTTGCACGCTCGGTCAGACAGGGTTGTCCTTTGAGTCCTCTCTTCTTTGCCCTGGCGACTCACCCGGTCCTTTCAATGTTATCCTCCATGGCAGCTTCTGCTCAGCTGGCAGGGTTGTCTCTTCCTTTGGGCCAGCACTTCGTTAGCCAATCTTTGGCTGATGACACCTTTATGATTTTGCAGGCGGACAGGGACAACATTCGAAAGGCATTAGATGTTTGGACGCTCTTTGGTCAGGCCTCTGGACTTCGCATCAATGCCTTTAAGTCAGCCATTCTCAGTTGCACGGAGCCTGATTTACAGTCATTAGGCTGGCAAGGCCAGGTGGTTTCCCGTGGCTCCATTGTCAGGCATCTTGGATACCCATTGGGGGTGGATGTACGGCCAAAGGACCTGCTGGAGTGGATTTCACAAAAACTGGCGGCGAAGTTTATGTATTGGAAGTCGCAAGCGTGGCCGTTCCATGTCCGCCTCAAAGTGGCTCAGACAATCATGCTACCAATGCTAACGTATTTCCTGCCATTGTTGCCATGGACGCCTACTACTTTGAAGGCTCTCACTCATCCCATCCGTTTCATGCTATGGAAGAAGGATTCACTGCAGGCAGGCATTTCGTGGATTTCATGGTCACATACATGTACCCCTAAGCGCATGGGTGGTGGAGCTATTTTGGATGCAGAAACTCATATGCTAGCTCTCCGTTGGTCCCTTTTTCGTGCCATGTGTGTGGATCATCACCCGTGGACCATCATAGCCCGTTATTTTCTTGAGGACAGCGGGCTCCGCCATGGTAATACACGGCTTCGGGCCTCCTGGTGGCATGTCCTTAATGCTGACTCTCGTTTTTCCAGTCCCTCTTCCTCTTTGTTACTGCACTTGGTCGGCTCTTGGAAAGTGGTGCTCCAAAAGGCCCGTTGGCACCCAGTAGGGGACCGCTTGCAGACTAACTCCTTTCAGCTGGAATTGTTGGCAGTATCGAGACTCCTTTCATGGGAAGATAAAGATCAGCTCAGACCAAGATTTAACCGCATGGCCCGTTTAGGTGTGACGTCGGTTGCGGATGCTAGCCTTGCCACTCGCAATGTCCTCGTATCCTTTCGGACTGCTAGGCGACTTTTCAAGATCCCGCACAGATACCGTGATTTATGGGAAAAGCTTTCGTAGGAGCTTCAAGGTAAGCAACCCTTTCCTGCCCTGGCTGTGGATCGCCCTTGGCAGGACTGGGACCTTGCAGGCCGGTTGAGTCTGGAAAAGGCCTCTACTAATCAGGTGTACCATCTTCTCATTCAAGATCACCAATGGCTGGGTGAGAAAGCTAATACTGTTTGGGGACTGCGGAAATCGCTGTCATGGTGGCAGACAACGCTGATGGAGGGCTGGCTGAATAAGACACCTTTCAAATGCAAGGTCTTTCTTTGGCGGGTGATGACTGGTGGTCTTCCTCTTGCCTCGGCCCTTGCCAAGCGTCGCATCTCGAATGGCAATTGTTTCTTCTGTACCACACCGGCGGAATTGGCCCGACATCGTTTTCTTTCTTGCCCGCTCGCCAAGAATATCTGGTCACTCTTGTCGCACATTTGGCGTGCAGTGGTGGGGTCCTCACTAACTCCTTTCAACTGGGTTTTTGTGCGCCCGAAGTATCCCACACCGCCACAGTTGCATATGAAGATCTTATTTCACTTTTTCAGATACTGGGGATGCTGGCACATTTGGACCACGCGCAATGCTTTTCTCTTTGATTCGGCCTCTAATGTACCGCGACATATTGCTAGGCTTAAAGGGCTCTTGCATTGGCAGCTAGATCTCATCCGACACTCCGACTTGCTCCCTCGAGAGGATTTGCATCCTTGGCATATGGCAATTGCCTCTGGGTCGTTGCCATGATTGGTGTAACCTTTTTAGTGCATTACCACGGGGATTCCCCACACGTTGGCCTAGGGCCCTCGTGTCTCTTGTAATCAGAAAAAAGAGAGAGAGAAAGAGAGAGAGAACCTCTTCACATGATGGCTTAGTGTCATTATGTATCTTGTAATCAAGTAATCTTGTATTTTTTTCGTAATTAATATAATTACCTTTTACGAAAAAAAAGAGAGAGAAGACAGAGAGAGAGAGAGAGAGAGAGAGAGAGAGAAAAGAGAGATCGCAATGGCTGGGAGAGGGATCGCGATGGCGCCGCCTGCTCCTGCCGCCCTGCCGACGGTCGTCTGACCTGTCGGCCCTGCCCGTCACGCTTCGCCGTTTCGCCCTTCGCTTCTTCCTGCGCCCGTCTGGCCCGTCGGGCGCCTGCTCGTCAGTAGTCGGACCCGTTCCGCTGTCGCCCGCTTACCCTGCGGGCTCTGCGCCTGGTTTGCGCCCGTCCGCCCTGTGCGTCAGGGTTTCTGCCCATGCCCGATTCCTGCCCTGCGCCGCTGCTGCCTCTCCCGTCCTGCAGTCGGACCTGGGCCCTGTTGAACGTCGCCTCCCCTGCCTTGGTTCGTCGCCTGTCCAACCCTGCCGTCCTCTGCCCCCCCTGTGGTTCGCCCTCTTGCACGTGCACTGTCAGGGTTGTGCCCTGTCACTCGCGATATTGGGACAGGCTACGACTGAAGCCGCTTCTCCAATGCATGTCCTGTTTTGCCTGAGAGAGCGAGAGAGAGAGAGACGCTGCCCTCGCCAGTCAGCCACCGTGGTGGTCGCCCCAGACTTTTAATGCCTGCAACCTGTCCGTGTGACGTCTTGAGGGTCGTCCTCCGCCGTGTGCGAAACCAGCTTACAGGGGTGCAGATTTCTAACTCAGCCGACAGTGATCTGCACTGTGTGTCAGTCCTCCTTCAAGATCAGCTCGTCATACACGATGGCTAGTTTGGATCGGTGGACTGGGAGCATCTGCTGGAATTTGCCAACACTCTGCTTGGCAAATATGTTCAACATAATCAGGAAGCCTTCTCTGACTCTGCACCAGACGATGTTCTGGAAGCTACCGTCGACCCAAAAACTGTCCTACGCTCCTTTTCGGTATTTTATGATCGCACTGTGATACTCTTCTTCACTGGTCGCATCCCGCTACTTTCTCGTATTCGCCAATGGCTGCAGAGTCTGCTACAAGGGGAATGTGTTGAAGAGATTTTTGTTGGGTCCCGAGGTTTTTTTGAGGTCCTCTTGAAAACTGAGACGCACCGTGCTGCTCTCCTGTCTAAACTGCCTTTGTTTTTTGATCGTCGGTTGATTCATGTGGTTCCATGGCGCCCGATGGCAGAATTTCAGCACCTCCTGCAACTGAATGCCCTGTGTGGGTAGAAGTGGAAAATTGTCCGGCTGTTTATTGGCCGCTATTGAAGGATGCTATGGCCGTTGTGGGCACGGTTCTGGTCCCTCCCAGTCTTAGGGCTGTGAATCGCAACCGCTTGTGCATGTTATGGGATACTGCGAGGAAACGGCCTGCTTGGTTACGCCTCAATTGCTCTGGCATGCATCCGTTACACTTTCGTTTGAAATGGGGCAATTTTGCAGGCCATTGCTTTTCCTGTGGACAGTTGGGGCACTTATGGCTGAATGCCCAAAGCAACAACATGTTTCAGATGCGGGTCATGTTGCTCCGCCCATGGAAGATATGGTGTGTGATGCTCCGTCGCTGGATACTATCCACCCGCCCCAAGTTCTGGCCAAAGGTAAAAAACAGGTTTCGGGTCTGGATTCCCGTGCCACTGATTGGGTTGAAGTACGTGCCAAAAAAGGCAACAGGATTGGTGCTGGCATGGAGAGTACTGTGCCTACTACCTCACAAGATTCCATGCGTACATATATGCGCAGGAAGGAAATGTTGTCTTCCGAGCGCTCTGCTCTTGCTATGGTTTCCTCAGCTCCCCGTCCTCAGCCCGCCAGGAAAATGTATTCGGATTGTCTAAAGGGTCCACCTGCACAGCTGGCTTTTGATACCAGAGGCAACGTCACTACCCCGTGGGACCGTCGTTACTCACGTTCCAACCCCAAGCAAGCAGATATGCCGTCTACTTCCAAATCTGGTCCTCAGAACTCTTTTGCGGTGTTGGCGGATTTCTTGGATGAGGGAGTCCTGGACATTCTCGCCGACAAAGTCAAATCGAGGCAAGCTGTGCCTCGTACCTGATTGTGTTTTGTATACACATGAAAATAGCCACGTGGAATGTGCGAGGAATTTATTCTCGACACAAGCAACATGCCATGTGGACTGCATTGTATGAGAATCAGTGGGATGTCCTGTGCGCTGTTGAGCACAAGAGTCACGGTGACGCCGGAAAAGTTGTGGATTGCCATGGCTTTCGTTTGTTCTATGCAGGAACACAGGCCATGCATTATTCGGGTGTGCTCATGATTGTACATGCCAAATATCAGCCTGTTCTTATTAAAAATGATGTTCATGGCCGCTTTTTGGTGGTTGAAATTTTATTCGAAGGGAAAATCTTATGGTTACTTGGCCTCTATGCTCCGAATGATTCGTTATCTCGCCGGGAGCTTTGGCAGACTTTGCAGACTTCCTTGTCACTTGGCAGGCGGGGCTTCTTCATGGGGGATTTCAATATGTGTGTTGATTCTTCCCAGTCTACATCGGAGCACTCGGTCATGGATGCGCCGGAAAGTCGTATGTGGCAAGAGTTGGCTCTTGCTGTTCTTAAGCAAGATCTCTGGTCCTGGCTACACCCATCTTCTCCAGGCTTTACTTTCCATTCGGCCTAGTATGTCGCGGTTGGACCGTATATATATCATGCAGAATGATGATTTTCTGCCTGAGATGCTCGAAATAAAAGTGTTGCAGCAATATGCCTTGTCGGACCATTTCCCTCTGTAGTTCGAGTTGCTTGCACAACCCATTGCACCTTTCAAGCAATTTCTGGAGAGACTCCCTTTGCATTTCAACTCGTCCTACTTAAAGCATGCAATTTTTCAGGGCTATATGCAGCAATTGCTTGACAGATTCTTCTTGGACTTTTCCTCTCAGGGCACTGCGTCATTTGAAAGATTGCTCTCTAATGTGCAGCGGGTTGCTCGGCAATATGGGATCTATCATGCCTCTCTTTGTCGGCGCCGTCGACAGGCAGCGGAGGACCTGCTGGTTTTGGTTCGCTCCCTACTGGTGGACACTCCGGATGATGCATTTCTGCTTGCACTGGCCATGCGGGTGGCCGATCTTATTAAAGAATTCCAGTTAAAATCGTATCAGCAGGCCAAATTGCAACATCTGACAGAGACTTTGCAAGATAGTGCATGTCAGACCCATAAGTTCTTTCGAGCTCTCCATGCCTCTCCTGCTCGAGAGAATATGACCAGACTCGAGGAATGCACAAGGCCACCTTATCCTGGATCCACAGACTATTGTGCATATGTGCAAGAATTATTTCCGTGACCTTCTCGGTTCCGCTTCTCCACCTTCAGCCCAAATTACTCAAGCCCGTTCGGTTTTTTATGACCTGGTCCGCAATCAGCTTCCGCAGGACATGCAAGCTACTCTGGAGTCAGATATTGGTGAAGCAGAGGTTATGGACGTCTTGTTACACTTGCCCAAAGATAAAAGTCCGGGTTGGGATGGTCTCACCAATGAGTTCTTTGAAGCTTTCGCTACCCAACTGGCGAAGCCATTGCAAGCTTTGTTTCAGCAGGTGTGGGAAACGGGGATCATGCCTCCCTCATGGAAACAAGGACTTATTAAACTGCTTCCAAAAGTTCCTTCGCCATCTAAGTTGACACAGTGGCGCCCAATTTCTTTAATGGGTTCAATGTACAAAATCTTTTCCAAAGTAATGGCGAATCGGCTCCATAAGCATCTCCCTGCCCTTGTGCACCCTCTCCAGTATGGTTTCATTAAGGGCCGAAATATTCTACACAATGTTTTGAATGCCCAATTGGCCATTGATTATGCCCGGCATTCTAATCAGAAGGTAGTACTGATTCAACTGGACCTGGAAAAGGCTTTTGACTATCTGGACTGGTCTTTTGCTGACCTTATGTCTGCTATGGGCTTTGGTGCTCGGATGTCTCGTCTGATCTACACCATTAGTGCTGCGGCGTCTTCGCGAGTCATGCTGAACGGAGGTGTTACTGAGCCATTTGTCCTTGCCCGTTCTGTCAGACAGGGGTGCCCTTTGAGCCCTTTATTCTTTGCCCTTGCGACACATCCAGTTCTTTCCATGTTATCACATATGGCCGCCTCTTCTCAGTTGGCCGGACTGTCGCTTCCTACAGGACAGCACTTCATTAGCCAATCCCTGGCGGATGATACCTTTATGATTTTGCGTGCGGACAAGGATAACCTTCGAAAAGCATTGGATGTTTGGGGTCTCTTTGGTCGGGCGTCACGCCTTCGTATCAATGCGCTCAAATCAGCCATTCTAAGCTGCACGGAGTCGGATTTGCAGTCCTTGGACTGGCAGGGTCTAGTTGTTCCTCGTGGTTCCATTGTCAGGCATCTTGGATACCCTTTGGGTGTTGATGTTCCCCCAAAGCAGCTTCTGCAGTGGATTTCTCAGAAAATGGTGGCCAAGTTTATGTATTGGAAGTCTCAGGCCTGGCCCTTTCATGTTCGCCTCAAAGTAGCCCAGATAATTATGTTGCCAATGCTCACATATTTCTTGCCATTGTTGCCTTGGACTCCTACGACTCTGAATGCTCTTACTCAGTCTATTCGCTTCATGCTATGGAAGAAGGACTCATTGCATGCAGGTATTTCCTAGATCTCGTGGTCGCATGCGTGCACCCCCAAACGCATGGGTGGCGGAGCTATTTTAGATGCCCAAACTCACATGCAGGCACTTCGTTGGTCTCTTTTCCGCGCCATGTGCTCGGATCATCATCCGTGGGTCGCTATCGCCCGTTATTTCCTTGAGGGCCATGGGCTTCGGCATGGCAATACCCAACTCCGGAGTTCTTGGTGACATGTTCTTAATGCTGATTCGCGGTTCTCCAGTTCTTCTTCATCGTTGCTTACTCATTTGGTATGTTCCTGGAAACACGTCCTTCAAAAGGCTCAGTGGCACCCAACGGAGGATCGCTTGGCTACCAACTCTTTTCAATTGGAATTATTGGCAGTCTCGCGTTTACTTTCATGGGAAGGTAAACATGAGCTTAGACCACAATTCAACCGGATGGCACGTTTGGGCTTGTCTTCAGTTGCGGATGCCACCCTTGCCAGTCGCAATGTGCTTATATCGTTTCGTACTGCTAGGAGGCTTTTCAGGATCCCTCGTGGATATAGGCCTTTATGGGAACAGCTTTTGACGGTGCTCCAAAGCAGACAACCCTTTCCTGCTCTTGCTTCGGATCATCCCTGGCAGGATTGGGACCTACAAGGCCGGCTGCATTTGAGCAAAGCTTCTGCTAACCAAGTGTATCATCTTCTGATTAAAGATCATCAATGGCTAGTTACTAAAGTGAATGCTTTATGGGGATTGCGTAAATCCCGGTCATGATGGAGGGCAACTGTGATGGAGGGCTGGTTGAACAAGACACCCTTTAAATACAAACTCTTTCTTTGGAGAGTGATGATTGGGGGTCTTCCGCTTGCGGCTCTTTCCAAGCGACGAATCTCCAATGGCACCTGTTTCTTTTGCACCACTACTATGGAATCCACCCGCCACCGATTTATTTCTTGCCCCGTCGCTAAGAAAGTCTGGTTATTTTTGTCGGCCGTTTGGCGAGGGGTGGTTGGTATCACCCTGCGCCCCTTTGATTGGGTTTTTGGCCAGCCCAAATACCCTACTCCCGCACAGCCACATATGAAGCTCATGTATCACTTTCTTCGATACTGGGGCTGTTGGCATAACTGGACCATTCGGAATGCTTTTCTGTTTGACTCCGCCTATAATGTTCAGCGGCATATTGTGAGGCTTAAGGGCCTCTTGTATTGGCAGTTAGCTCTTCTCCATCGTTCTGATTTGCTCTCTACGGAGGACTTCCGTCCTTGGCATATGGCAATTTCCTCCGCATCCTTGCCATGACATTGTAACTTGTAGTACTTAGCACCTCTTCACATGATGGCTTGGATTGTCGTCATGTATCTTGTAATCAAGTAATCTTGTATTTTTTTCGTAATTAATACAATTACCTTTTACGGAAAAAAAAAGAGAGCGCTTGCCCTACCCAGTGCACTCCCTGTTCTCTGCAGGTTGCCGGATCCCAGAAGGTGGGAGAAATTCAACGCCGAATCACAGCAGAATACCAAAGTTTCGCACCATGCCAGAGCAGAATACCAAAGTTTCGCACCATGCAAGAAGAAATGGTTCCTTGTACGAAGGTGGTTGTTTCCTGTTCCGAGGTCCAGCCCAGCTCTAATGTGCAACCCCCCGTTAAACGCAGTAAACATGTTGCCAATGCAGTGATGGAATGTAGTGAACACACCCCTGATGATGTAATGGCAGATTCTCAAGCCTCTCCACAATCTGAGCACTGTGCTCGCTCTTATACACAGGTGATTTTGGCTACGGAGGACTCTCCATCCAGTAGGTTACCTTGGCATATCCAGAGGCTACCCTCACGAGACTAAAATTGGAGCTTACCAACAGACACAGAAGGCCCTGCAAGCTCAGTAGGCTCAGTGAAGTTCTAGATAGACAGGTGGTGCAGAGTGCTTCTCTGTCCTTATTTTGACTTTAGCATTATTGCTCCAAGGCCTTGTGAATGTGCATCTCAGTCAGAGCAACCAGCTGGGTAGAATCTGGAGCTCGTAGCCAGAGGACAGCACACCTATGAGGAACTCCAGCTATCTATTGCCTTCATCTCACCCAGACATGGTGGTTTTGTACATTAATGCAGCGTCAAAGTACAAAATACAAAATGAGTACAAAATGTCATGGCAAAGAAACAGAAGAAATTGCTCTATGCCAAGGAGTTAAATCCTCCCTAGGGAGAAGATCTGCTTGCTAAATGAGATCTAACTGCCAATGTAGAAGACCCTTGAGTCTAGCAACATGTCTCTGAACACCAGTGGCTGAGTCGAAGACAGATGTGTTCTGAGAGACCCAGATATGCAAACATCCCCACCATGCTTCTCTCTCTGTCCCCTGATACCTAATGTATGTTTACTGGATACTTACATCCATACTGACGTGAGACTTTGAGGAGAGCAAGTGGTAGAACATGATATTTTATCTCTCAAATTTTGCACACTACCTCTATTGAGATGTTGGTGCATCTTCTTACTCTCAAAACTCACCATTCCCACCTACTGACCGATTGTCTTCACAAATTCTTCAAATCTCTATCTCACCCAGTTCCTTCCACACTTTTTTCCGAATTCCTTTGCACTTTGGGGTGTCCATTCCAATTGGCATTGTGCAGCCTGTGTGCCAAGTGCATCTAGGGTGACTATGGGAATCCCACTGACTCACTCTATTCCTTGCTCTCGAATAGCACAATGCAAGGTTTGCCATGCCATGCTTACGGTGCACCTTCCATTTCTCACCAGGCCAATTAGTTTGCACATATGCCCATTCTGAGTAGGCATTATCACACCCAACCTATAGCTCTCTTTACTCATCTAATCTCTCAAGTTGCACCTGGAACCACCATGCAATGGCTACCTATTCATTGTTGGCACTTTTGGGCAACTCCCCAAGTGTACCCCACACCTTACCTGCACGCACACTCCTATTGCAATGGCCAACAAATGCCTTTAGCAAAGAGTTTCTTCCATGGGTTAAATTTCACAACTTGGTCTAATTAATGCAACAAGTTCTAAGTCGCAAGGTCTTTGGGAACTTGTCCCTCCTTGGGTTAGAGCCTATGCACCCTTATTATGTTTGTTAGCATAGATCTCATGATGCCAAAGGTAAAGTCGAGCTGGTAGAGGGATTTTTTATTCAAGTTTCACAACTAAAACACTTTTCCTTGGATTTGACCGCTGCAAACAGGCACCAGATTTGGCTGTGAGACGTCCTCCACGAACACGGTGTGGGCAGCAAAGCTCTAGCACTTGCAAACTGCGAAAATAAGATTCACTGAATGGGAGGGCGGCTTGTCTATTCATGGAAAGTTTGAGGCCTCCCAAACTAGCTTTTGCATGTGGGACATAGAAACTCTCTAGGACCACGCTTGTTTTAAATAAAAGGGTTAAATTCACTAATTTATTTGAGTTTCGGGGCTGTTTAAATGAAGTTAATTTTTTAAAGGCTCAGCAATCATAGTGTTGGAAATGTTATGCATTGTGCGGTATTTTAGGGTAGGTTCAGAGCTCTGATTCACAGTGTTGCTATGCTGCTTTAGTATACATACATCATACCCTAGTCTATATAGTGTAAGCCCTAATGCAGCGGAAGTGCTCACAAACTATCCTTTTAAGAGTGTTGTTTTGGATTGGCACAATTTTCATGTTTGGCTGTCCTTTGGGTTGGGTTTTATTCGAGACTCTTCTTGATACAGTGATACTGATTTCATGATCCAGGGTGGCAGTTGGTATTGGATCGATAGTAGTAGGGGCAATGCATACTAGAAATGCTTTTGATGTGTATGTTGTCGTCTGAGAGGGAAAAGGTGGAAATTCGATTGTCATTTGCTGGCAGGAGTTGTATGAGTGGCCCCTTTCAATGTTCCCAGATAAGAGTCCGGATGAGTTTGATTTGGATCTAGGCAAGTGGTATTGGCTAACGATGTTTGTGAGCATCTTTGCCAGGGCTCCAAACATATTAGGGTTGGCTGCACATAGTGTTACTGAACTGTTTAGGCATTTACCATAGCAAAGTATTTCCATGGTTTTAGTTGGTGTGATCCTTGGCAAGGTAGTTGCTCCATGGATGGATATCATCCATACCACCCTTTTGTGCCCGCTTCATGATCCCCTTCTTCAATTCTTGTTGCCCTATGCTTTTTACAGCCTTTTGACTCTATGTGTTGTTTTCTACTTGTATTTGAGTTTGCTTGGCTGGCCAAAAGGCCCTTTGTAAATACTTCGATACATGAATTCATACTTCTTCACAAGAAAGAGAGGTATTGTTGGAGCAAGAGTCCTCAACCAGCCCAGAACATCTCCCAAACGGCTAGAAACAATCTGCCAAATGGGTGTTTCCAAAGGGCAAAAACAAATTTCCCAATTGCAACCATCACTACGAATCCATCACACTAGCTCATATGACATCGTACTGCTTGGTCTAGACTGGACAGGTCAGACGACTTGTCCCATCCATGGGACATGGTAACCCTCTACAGATGGAAACTGATTGTTAGTTCTATCACTTGGTTCATTTGGATAACAAGATGTAGTCACGATATCATCTACATGACACATCTACCGCAAAAATCCTCTCTAGAATCTAGACAATATTTATCCATATGCTCCGCACAAGACGAGGAACTAAAGGTTGACTCTCAACACAGGATGAGCAAGAAAGGTACTTTTGTTGATACATGGGACTTTGGCACCCTCTTCCATCTAGATCCATGTATGCGCTAGCATTATAGACCTCCCGATTGGCATTTCACACATCCCTTGTATTACAATATTATTTATGATGTATCATTGTTTTCCTACACAGGGCTGTATTATAATTTTTGCCGTGGTCTTTTCTTACTGAGATACTTATAGAATTTCCCTTTTGAATTTTCATTGCCCAAAGAAAAAAACCTTTAATCTTACACGGTGTCCAGTCTCGGCCACATAGAGAGGTGGGGTACTGAGATGACTACCTCCCAACAGAATTCTCTGCAGGTCATAGAGCCCAAAGTCAACAGCCCTCAGTGAAGGATCTTGTGATGAGCACCTCTCCAGACCTGATCACACAATTCCTTGAGGTGTCTGAGCACTACCTAGGGCATCTTCAGCACATGCCATACTATCTGAACACAAAACTGCCCACAGCCAGCCCACCATGAGCAACCACTACAAGGAAAAGAGAGTTCAGACTGACCTTGGCTTCTAGCTGTCCCACACGGAATAACAAACCTCGAACATGGCCCACATGACCATGGATACTTGAGGCCAAATAAAAAATAAATGCATTATATGTTTGCTAGATGTGCAGAAGACCATTCCAATGTAGAAAATGAAAAAGATAGGGATGCTCTGGTTTTAAAGTGGCTGTGGATAGCATCTTGCCTAAAACCCAAGAATGGATGATTGTATGCTGATGTGTCATTGAAATCCATACTTGAGAAATGAAACCCTAGACCTATCTAGCAAGTGGGCAAGAAATAAAAAGATAAATAGGAGTCTCATCACTTGTAGTACAAAAGACACATCTACCATTGGAGATTTTGCAACTGCGCAACATATCCCTTGTGGGGAGACCCTAGTAAGAAGCCTCCATATAAAACTTTCCCTTGGTAAGGAAGGTTAGACTTCCACAATTGAAGCAACTAATCATGCCACTTAGCTTAACTATACCGAGTAGAAAACTTTATTTACTCTTTTTTTTTGTAATAGCTAATTGTATTAATTACAAAAAAAAGTACAAGATTACAAGATGCAGGATTTCTGTGGGCCATTGTGCAGAAACTCGGCTCTCTTTTACAAAAGGTTAGATAGCTAAAAGTGTACCTAAGTCATGGCAAAGAAGCAACAGAGATTGCCATATGCCAAGGAACCAAGTCCTCCTTGGGAAGGAGATCAGTGTGTTGAATAAGGTCCAGTTGCCAATGTAGGAGACCTTTCAACTTAGCAAGGTGTGTTTGCGCCCTAGATGTGGAATGGAAAGCAAAAGCATTATAGGTTGTTCAATTGTGCCAACAGCCCTGAAAATGGAGGAATGGAAATAAAATCTTCATATGTGGTTGTGCTGGAGTAGGGTATTTGAGCCGAGCAAACACCCAATCAAAGGGGCATAGTGACATGTCAACCAGAGACTGCCAAATAGGAGACAACATTGACCGAATTTTCTGCGCCAAGGGGCATAAAAGAAAGTGGTGGCGAGAAGACTCCGAATAGGTGATGTAGAAAAAACACAAGCCATTGAAAATGCAGTGTATTGCAAGTGTTGTAGCAAAAGGCAACCCACCAACCATGACATGCCAAAGGAATTTTTGTTATGGTATCTTATTGAACCAACCCTCTATGACAGTTTTTTACCACCAAATGTGCGATTTGTGCAAACCCTAGACATTATTGGCCTTGGTAACCAGCCAATGGTGGTCCGTAATCATCAGGTAGTACACTTGATTAGCTAGAGCCAAGTTCCAATCCTAATAGGGACGATTAGAAACGAGGGCAAGGAAGGGATTTTTGGGCTGCAATGTTGTTGAAAGGTGGTCCCACAATTCCCTATAATCACAAGGGATGCAGAAAAGCCTCTTGGTAGTGCGGAAAGACATCAACCCGCAGCGGCTCACGAGAGTGGCATTAGAGGCAAAAAAAGGACTAGTTGTGCCATGCGATTAAATTTAGGATGAGCCTCTTGCTTCCGATCCCAGAAAATCAATTTGGACACTACCAACAGTCCCATTTGAAAAGAGTTAGTGGCCAAATGGTCCTTGGCAAGGTGCCACTGGGCCTTTTCAAGAACCAAGGGTGCATCAATATTAAGAGTCTACCACTAAGAACGGCTAATGGTCGTATTACCATGAATCACAGCTAGATCTTCCAAAAAGAACTAGGTAACAAAAACCCAAGGGTGTTGATCAGTGCACATGGCACTAAAGAGAGGCCATTGAAGAGCAACCACGTGAGTGTGTGCATCCAGAATAGCCCCACCACCCATATGTTTAGGAGTGCAAGCATAGCTCCAAGAGATCTAGGAGATACTTGTGTGCTAAGTGTCCTTTTTCCATAGCATAAAGCAACAATGTCCGTTAAGAATCCAAAAGGTGGAGGCAGTCCAAGGCAAGAGTGGCAAAAAATAAGTGAGGGGGAAGCATGATGGAATGTGCCACTTTAAGGTGGATGTGAAAAGGTCAAGCTTGTGATTTCTAATACAGAAACTTCATCTCCAATTTTTGAGAAATCCATGGCAACAATTGCTTGGGCTGAGCATCAACACCTTGGGGATAGCCCAGATGCCATGAAACATTCCCATAGGGGATGACCATCCCTTGCCATTGCAAAGATTGCAGATCTGGTTCAGTATAGCTGACAAGGGAGGATTTAGCTACATTGATATAGAGACCTAAGGCTTGTCCAAAAAAGCTTCCAACATCAATGCCTTGTGGAGGTTCTCTCCTTTCTGCTTTGAGGATCACGAACGTGTCATCCACTAATGATTGACCCATGGAATATTCACCAAAGGGAAGAGAGAGACCAGTTGTTGAGCTAAGAAATGTGTTCCATGTTGATTAACAGCCCCAAAACAATATTAATTTAATGAAAACCCTAAAATGGGGTGCCGTTTGAGAGAGTTTAGTGAAACCCTTATTTGGGAGGGTCCATCCTCATCTATAAATAGACAGGCTGCCCCATTTAGTCGAATCCCTTTTTGTGCAGGTTTCTCACCCTTGTGTGCAAATCTCAGCCATCAGCCCACACACATATGGCTCTCCAGCCCCATTGATTGCTGCCACTCCACTGGCTGCTTCTCCAATGCCTGGCGTCTTCTTCTACAGCTGCTGCCCAACTGAGAGACACCCTTCCAAGGAGCGTTTGGCATCCTCTAGCCATTGCCAGCATCTTCATCACCTTTTGTAGCTTGCGTTTGGTTCTAGACCAACCAAGTGATAGTTCCTATACACTCCAACTGCTTGCGTTTGGTGTTTCTTCCTCTAGATGACAGGTATTGGTGCTCCTCATTTAGGCAACATCCACAACTTGCATTCACACTCATTTGGGGGCCGCCTTCCATCTCCACAGCTTCTCTTGCTTGTTATTGGTGCTCTAAGTGCTTCTCGCATCGTTGTGTTACAGAATACTCTTCTTCTTGTTGAAAGATAAGCATAGGAACTCTACTTACACTAGAGAGGATAAGAGTAGCTAGGTGTAAAAGGGCTGGAGGAAAGGGGAAACCCTAACCCTAACTCCTCCAGTGGCTATATAAACAGCCTAAAGTACACACTCAAGTAGAGGAGAGTGTACTAGTTGTACTTTGAGCAACTGACTAAACAAGATCTTGTTCTTGTACTTGAGCTCTCTCTCTCCCTCTTGTGCACACTCTCTCATGCCTTCAACTCTGTTTTTCAACATGGTATCAAAGCCATCTCTGATCCTTCAGCTTCCCTCAGCCTCCTTACACATCTAAGTGCATAAGAAGTACTCTTGCAATCTCAGTTACCTTCCTTTTCACCATAGCCAACCAGACCCACCTGTGATGGAGGACTTGGGGGGAACAAAGGAGGAGGTTTCAGCTCAAGGGTCCTTCTAAGGAACTCTTCCTCAGCTCAAGCGCAGTAGCCCAACACCACAAACCCCCACATTAGCCACTCAAAAGGACGACATTGCATAAAACGTAGATTCGGCGCAGTTTTCGCAAGCAGGCCTGATTCGAGCTAAAGCACGACCGTTACAGGGCGCAATCATGGCGGCTACCTTAGGTCTATTGTAGCCCCTACAGTGGACCATCCTCACCTAAGAGGTTTTGTCCTAATTCATCTCCTACAGCCTGCTGTGATCAAAACCCTAGCTGTGGGTCTCTTGGCAACCATAGCCAAGAAGCCTCAAGCTTCTTCCATTTTCAAATTTTTTCAATGTTTGGTCATTAACAGTGATTTTAATCATTGAGTCAACTCTTCCAGAGTCAGTTACTAATCTAGAAACTTCATTTCAAAGGTTCTTTTACTCGGAAGGTCATCATCAAGCTCATCAAGACCGACATCTACCATCTCTAGCAACATAAGCTACAGATGAGTGCTTGTAAGCACTAAGGCACATTGCTTAATCATTATTGTTGTTGGTTCTTACACAATTTGAATGTTTTCATCAGAAAATTAGAACCATTGAGTGCTTTACTTCATGTTGTAAGGCTATGTGTACAATTATAAACACATAGACCATCCTACCCTAAACTTGTATTGCATATCTTGTGTGACTTTTTTCAAGTACTCTGGTCAATAAAATCAGAGAGATAAGCGTCATTGTACTCTCCTCGGAATCATCAACAACAAGCATTGAAATCATAGACCGTCCTTGTTCAACACAAGGTTCATCCACTAAGCCATACCACAAGGAGGAGCCCGAAGTCCAGTCTAGGTTCACATCATTGAAGCCAAAAAAGACAATTAAACCTCAGAGGATGATTGCACATAAGAAAGGACCACCAAAGTCATATTTTGAAATATTACATATGTATGATTTTCAGCCTTTCTCCTCATTACAACTTTGATATCAATTGTTTGATTTGCTTCCGCATTCAGTGGCAAGGTTGTAAGGGAATAGACACTGCCCTTGTTCTGACAAGTGGTAAGACCTTCCCAATGGCCACAACATATGCTGATGTCCGTCCTCAAATTCGGAAATTTAATGGAAAAGATTTCCATCCTTGGCAAGTTTTGATCAAATACAAAATGATGAAAAGAGGATATTGGCCCTTTATAAAAGGGACCAAAGTAATTGACCCATCCAATCCCCTTGATGTAGAAGATGATGAACGGGCTCAAACCATCATCATGCTTCATTTAGATGAATCCTTAATTCATCACATTGACCAACTCTCATCTGCAAAAGAAAAGTGGGATAAGCTCGAAAGGCTCTACAGTGCTACAGGGAAGAACTCAAATATATTTCTCAAGATTGAGTTTTTTAGCTTGGAATACAAACAGGGAGAAGATCTAAGCAAGTTCATTTCACATATCAAGGGACTTATGGCACAGCTTGCCTCTGTTCAGGCACCTATCCATGATGAAGATGCCGTTGCCATCTTGCTAAAGTCTATGAACCCTTGTGACTACCCTAACTCATATCCCGAACCCAACTCTAGCAAGTACCATTCAGTCATGCTTGGATGAAGAGAAGAGAAACCATACTAAAGGGTCTTCAACATTTACTTCCCGTGAGCAAGTATTAGTCCATATAGCTTCTACTAAGTGCTCCTTCTATCACAAAAACGGACATATTATCAGAAACTGCTGGAAGAAATATCTTGACAAAATGACATGCAATAAATGCAAAAAAACCGAGCATATCACCAGTATGTGTCCTAGTGTTCCAAAAAGTACCTAAGGAATTGGAGGTCAACTTTGCCTCCCAATCCACAGGTGACCGACTCTTTTGAATCTTGTAACACTCTCTACCTATAATCTTTTCTTGTAGCCTGATTTATAAAGGCATCTCATTAAGAATTAAGGGGGGGCATCCTATTATGTTTTTTATCCAATGCCACCTGGCATTGAGGGGGGGTGTTGAAAGATAAGCATAGGAACTCTCCTTACACTAGAGAGGATAAGGGTAGCTAGGTGTAAAAGGGCTGGAGGATAGGGGAAACCCTAATCCTAACTCCTCCAGTGGCTATATAAACAGCCTAAAGTACACACTCAAGTAGAGGAGAGTGTACTGGTTGTACTTTGAGCAACTAACAAAACAAGATCTTGTTCTTGTACTTGAGCTCTCTCTCTCCCTCTTGTGCACACTCTCTCATGCCTTCAACTCTGTTTTTCAACACTTCCTATACTGCGATTGGTGGTCACAGGCTTGGGATTTATCTCTCGTGGATGTCACTCTCCGACACATTGCTCTGCCCTTGGGCTTATTGTACACTCTTACATTCATTTATAGCATTCATTCACTTTAGAGTTGTGTTCTTTCTATCCCTTCTTCTGTTTGTGTTTGAGTTTCTATGTTTGAGTTTTGAGTTTTGCATTTAGGGTTTGAGTTTTACTTTTTGTGTCAATGTTTGTCTCCTTGTGCTTCTGTCATGGTCGTACACTCTGTGTTTCCTCAGTTCAAACCCTAGTAGTGATTCTACAGTCTTCTTCACACCAGTCAAGTGTCTTGTGTCCACCAAATAAGAGAGCATGGAAAGGACCGGATGTGTTGCCAAGGCAAAAGAACAAGGGGCTCAATGGGCAACCTTGTCTAATTGAGTGTGCAAGAGTGAATGGCTCAGTGATACCACCATTAAACATGATCTGCGAGGAGGCATCAATGCTCACTATGTGTATTAGGCGGTTGGAAAATGCGTGGATCGAAATCCATAACATGCACAAGCTCTGTCGTAAAAGACCAATCCAAATAATCAAAAGCCTTTTCCAGATCCAATTGAACAAGCACAACTTTTTCCTTGGAGTGCTTCGCGTAGTCAATGGCCAGTTGAACATTCAGTACATTGTGCAAGATATTACGGCCCTTGATGAATCCATATTGATTAGGGTGCACATTACATATGTAGATGCCCGATGTACTACAAGATTAGAGGCCGCTTCCACTATCTCTTCAAGGAGGGATTCAGACCTCTCTCACTGGAGAGGTTAAAGAGGTGGGCGTCTGGCAATTCATCGATAATGCCTTCTCCAGCGGCTTCTCCTATGGGGATGCGTGACATATGATCAGCCATGTAGTGCTATTTTCCCTTCCGTACAATAACGGAGAAGTCAAACTCCAAAAGCAGAAGGAGCCACCAAGCTATGCATCCTGTAGCGCAAGGTTTATTCACTAGATATAGCAAGGCTTGATGGTCCACAAAAAAGGTAAAGGGTGTAGCCAATAGATAATGCCGGAACTTCTTTACAGCAAACACAATCGCCAAGCCCTCTCTTTCTGTTGTCGAGTAGTTCATTTCCATCACTAATGAGTACCAAAAGATAGTATGCTTATTGAGCTTAATATTAAACTTTGATGGTTGAATCTTTCCCCCAAGGCAAGGAGATGCTTGTGGAGACGATTACCCACATGACCTTAGAAAATATTTTATACATGGATCCCATCAAAGAAATTGGCTGCCAATGTTTTAGCATCGAGGGTGACAACACTTGCAGAATTAGCTTAATGAATCCCACCTTCCATGAGACAAGCATAGTTCTAGTCTTCTAGACTTGTTGGCACGTGGTTGTCAAGGGTTTCGCGAGGTTGGCAACATTGGCTTCAAAAAACTCACTAGTCAAGCCATCCCATCTTGGACTTTTGTCCTTGGGCAAATGCAACAAAACATCCACTACCTCCCCTTGCAAGTTATCTCTATCCAAATCATCATGCATATCTTGTGACACATGATCCGTGACTAGGCATAGAAAGTCGAGCAAGCCTGGGTGGTCCGTTGAGTGGGAGGAGACGAAGTACCAAGAATGCCAAGGAAGTATTCTTTACACATATGCACAATGGATTGTGGATCCGTAACCATCGACCCGTGTGCATGCTCGAGACGCATCATATTCTCATGAGCAAGAGAGGCATGCAAGCCTCGATAAACTTTATGCATTTGACATGAAGTATCTTGCAAATTCTAGGTCAAGCTTTGCAACTTGGCTTGTAGGTACGATCTCAATTGGAATTGCTGAATGAGGATGCCAGTCTTGTGGTCAATGGAAGAAGGAACGGATATGTGGAGAATCAATTAGCAAGGATTAGACCGATTGTTGGGCTTGACTTGCGCCTACACTCACAAAGGAGTGTCAGTGATCCTCGGTAGGACACTAGGGCACTTTTTACTCTCCTTACAAGAGGTTTTTTTCCCTAGATTTATTCTCTTTTGTTTTATATGCCTATGTTACACAGTTTGGGCACTTATCGTGTTTTACACCTTTTGGGTGTAAACACATTTTAGCAATCCTAAGGTTTAAGGGTTGTTCTTTGTACTTGCACCACACACTTCAGATTTTTGCATTGGGTGTTGTGCTTTCACTCACACACTCTCTTTATTGTCAATTGTACTCTCAATTGAGCTTGAGCTTCGATCTCTATGCATTCTCTTACCTGTCACATTTGGTATCAAAGCTGGCCCCTTGCTCAGCTCAGCTCGTGGTCACCGCCAGCCGAGCTGCCACCTCCCAACTGTCCTCAGCTCCACAGTCATAGGCAGTGTTCAGCCCCACCAGCAGCAAGTAAACTCCTTGCGTGATACTGCTGCCCCAGGCCTCCAGTTAGGTGCCCTCAGTCCACCTGGCTTGCCAGTTTCCTTCTGCTAGTCCAGTGACCTGAACCAGGTCTGCCACTAGCAGCTCCAGCAGGCACTGCCAATCTGCCTGTGCCCGCCCACTGCCTGCATACACACCGCCAGCGCCTGCGGCACTTTAGCCAGCACGGCCCTCTGTCTGCCAGTTCCTTGTGTTGCCTCCAGCAGCACCCGCCACCTGAAACACCACCCACTTAGTCCTGTGGGCTGCCCGGCCTCCTCCGGCTGCGCTCGCCACTTCAGCTTGACCTCCAGCTGCTACCTGTATTGGTCAGCCATTGAATTGCCACCCGTACCACTAGGTCTGCCACCACAGCTCAGAATCGTAGGTAAAAATAATATTTTAATCATTTTTAAAAAAATTCAAATTTCATCTTTTGGAGGGGGCTTGTGCCTGGGCAGCATCTCTCTGCTCTTGCAAGTGCCCGTGTACTTCAAATAGTTTTTTGACAATGTGATTAGATTTGCTAATTACAGCAAAAGTGCTTGCTGTAATTTCTAGAAATTGGTCCAGTTGGATGTTAATAACTATTCTCTATGGTCTTTTATGATGAACAATGTGCTGATTGCCAAGAATTTTTGGGATTATGTCAGCGGTGAAGAAGTTAGGCCTGGAGTTGTGGCGCCTACTACACCTCCTCCAGGAGGATGTGGACAACAGGCACTCAGCTTGCTCAGCCTGTTCAGCCCGCTCCAGCTCAGCCACTTCCCGGTCCATCATCCCACACATTCGGTCTACAACTTCTTCACAAGAAGCATGGCTGACCCTAGAGCAGATGGTTGATGGAAAAAATGAGACATGCATCTCTTTCTTGAAGAAAGAGCTTGAGACTATAAAGATGGATGAGGGTGATTCTATGGAGGATCGTCTAAATAAAAATCAGGACTTGTGTAGGCAGCTCATGAATGTAGATGAGTATTACTCAGATGCACAGTTTATATCTACTACTTTGAATTCATTGCCGCCCTCGTATTTGGCCTTTCATACGGCCTTGAAGCTCACCGTGAGGTTATCCCCACAGCCACTTACTTTCCTTTAGTTGGTTAGTTTGCTCTTAGAGGAAGAGCAAATAAGAAAGAACAGGGGGGTCGATGTTGTAGTCTCTGAGCAGGCTTTTATGGCAAGGCAGAAGGGCAAGGGCGCCAAGCTAAAAATGCTCCACAAATCCTTGGGACCTCAAGTACTTCACAGAGCAATAAGAAATAGGGGGGGCAAGCAAGCCAAGAAGGGAAAGTGCCACTATTGCAAGAAGCTAGGTCACTACATCATAGAATGTAGAAAGTGCATAGCAAAGGAGAAGGAGGAGGAGTCAGGGATGTCTATTTCTGATGCACCTTCTGTTGCTACCAAGTCCGCGTCTTTTGTTGCAGACCAAGACTATTGTTTTTACACATGCAGTTATGGCTCTTCTTGGCTGATAGAGCATTTAGCTCTACTGAGGATGTGAGCATATGGTTATTTAATAGTGGTGCTTCTGGGCATATCACATCCCGTAGGGATTTGGTTTCCTCTGTTATTGCAACTCCTGTTGGCAAGTCTGTGCAATGTGCCAATACCCTGTTAGAGGTATTGGGGAGATTGTGTTGACAGCCATTGATGGCTCTATTCTCCGCTTACAGGATGCATTATTTGTGCCAGGCATAAATAAGAATTTGTTATCTATCTCTTCTTTGGCAAAGTGTGGCTTGCAAGTCACCTTTGATGATGATAGATGCATAGTCAGAGATAAGGAACACATGACTTTGGTTTTGACTCGCACTTTATGTCATGGGTTATATGAGTTGGATGCTTATTCAGTTGATCAGTCGGTCTATCTAGCATCTATTCTCACTCTTGCTATGTCACAAGAAGAGTTATGGCATGCTCTCATGGAGCATGTAAACTATGGTAGCTTGATGCTTATGCATTATACACAGATGCTTGATGGTTTACCTTTCTTGGAGAGACCTCTTAAACATATATGCGAGGGGTGCATTTTGGAAAAAATGTATCGTTTTTCATTTTTTCGTGATGTTGCTTTTAGAGCAACTACCAGATTACAAATTGTGCACTCGGATGTATGTGGCTCTATGTGCAGACAAAATCATCGGGTGGCTATAACTATTTTGTCATTTTTATTGATGACTTTACTCTTTTTTGTTGGGTCTACTCTTTGGTGAAAAAGTTAGAAGTGTATGATGTATTTTTTACTTTTGTAGCACTTGCTGAAAATCAATCTGGCTACAGGGTTAAGACTCTTCATTCAGAACGAGGAGAAAATACATATCTTCTATGCTGAATTCTTTTTTGAAGCAAAAAGGCATTGTCTATCAATATACTACTGTTTATACTCCATAGCAGAATGGGGTTGCAGAGAGGAAGAATCGGTCACTCATGGAGATGGCAAGATGTATGCTTAAAGCAAAGAGCTTGCTACATAGTTTTTGGATGGAAATAGTTATGTGTGCTTGCCATGTTTTGAAGAGGTGCCTTAGAAAGGCATTAAAGTAAGTCACGCCTTTTGAGGCTTGGAACAGCCAAAAAACGTTTTATTGGACATTTTCGTACTTTTGGGTGTCTTGCATATGCATACATTCCCAAGGTACATAGAAAGAAGTTGGGTAACAAGCCTAATGCATGTTTGTGGGGTACAACAGTGAGAGCAAAGGATATAGATTATATGATCTTGTCTCTAAGAAGGTATTTGTTAGTAGGGGTGTGATTTTTTATGAAAAAACATTATTATCCCTTGTTAATTTTGATACGTATCAAGCTGCCAATGATGTATTTGAAGGGCTGCTGCCCATTTCTTTCGGTGTTATAGTTGGAGCTTTAACAAATGAACTTAATGCTTAGCCAGTTGCTCCATTGGGTAATGCAGAAAATTAGCCTATGGCTGATCTGAATATTCAGCGAGATGCTGAATTTGGAGTTCAGCAAGAGCTTGTACACAGTCAGGAAGCTAGCCAACTGCCTAGATGGTATTTGCAGATTATAAAAGATAGTCATTTGGATGCTCCTAAAACTGGTCGTACTAGAAGGCAAGCTCATATGCATGATGATGCACATACCATGGAGTTTGTTATGGCAACAAATACACTTGATGATGAGGAGCCTGAATGTTTTGAGGATGCACAACATAGTGTGCATTGGATGGCAGTAATGCAAGCTGAGTTTGATTCTATCATAAAGAATCAAACATGGGATTTAGTGTCTTTGCTTGTTGGGAAGAAAGCCATTGGTACAAAGTGGGTCAATAAGTTGAAAGGAATGGAGATGGATCCATTGACAAAAATAAGGCCAGGCTTGTGGCCAAAGGCTACGGACAGAAGAAAGGCATTGACTATGAGAAGACATTTGCTCCCACATCCCGCATGACTACCATTCAGTCTATGGTTGCATTGGCTGCCCATTATGGATGGACTGTGGACCAATCCAGCTTGAT
The DNA here is from genome assembly GCF_053477565.2 of Lygodium microphyllum. Classification (NCBI taxonomy): domain Eukaryota; kingdom Viridiplantae; phylum Streptophyta; class Polypodiopsida; order Schizaeales; family Lygodiaceae; genus Lygodium; species Lygodium microphyllum. The sequence goes on along the minus strand of NC_141147.1, from coordinate 150,975,093 downwards.
ATAAAGATTGGATTTTTACATGAGAAACTTCAAGAAGAAGTGTATGTACAGCAGCCTATTGGTTTTACAATTGTAGGATCCGAACACTTGGTGTGCAAGTTGAAAAAGGCTTTGTATGGTTTGAAGCAAACTCCCAAAGCTTGGTATGCATAGATTGATGCCTTTTTACTCAGCCAAGGGTTCATTAACTCATTAGAGTCTACACTTTAGGTATATAAAGAGGGGGAATCCTTGCTGGTCATATGTCTTTATGTTGATGATCTTTTGCTTACAAGAACACATACTGATCAAATTTCAGCATTCAAACAAATTTTGCAACAAACCTTTGAGATGTCAGATTTGGGGCCTTTGCACTATTATTTGGGCATTTAGTTCATTCATGATGCTAGAGGCATTGGATTATCATAGTCTAGATACATTGGTGGACTTCTTGAGAGGTTTGGCTTGCAGGATTGCAAGCCAGTTTGTATACCAAAGGAAATTGGACTCAAATTGTCCTTGCATGATAACAGTGATTTGTTTGATATCCGTACGTATGCTCTTGCAGTTGGATCTCTCATTTACCTATGCAACACAAGGCTAGACATTCAGTTTACAGTTTCAGCCCTGAGCAGATATATGCATCAGCCACGCATGTCACATCAGCTTGCAAGTGTGTTTTTCGTTACTTGCAGGGTACTAGGACTCTTGGATTGCTTTATGCCAAGGGGGGACCACTGCAACTACATGCTTACAGTGATTTTGATTGGGCTGGTGATTTTGATTCTCGTCACTCCACTAGTGGTAATTATTTCTTTCTTGGCTCATCTAGCATCTCTTGGCTTAGCAAGAAACAATCCACTGTTGCTACATCATCATGTGAAGATGAATACAAGGCAACTTTCACTACCACAGTTGAATGTGTATGGCTGAGATGTTTGTTGGCTGATTTAGATGTATCTGTTTACAGAGCCTACTCCTTTATTCACTGATAGTCAAAGTGCCATTGTAGTGGCACGGAACCTAGTGTTTCATGCATGCATGAAACACATAGAGATTCACTATCACTTTGTTAGAGAGAGGTTACATGTAGATGATATTAGTCTTGGCCCTTGTCTATTGTCCTCCCATCCGTAATGTGGCAGACATCACCAAAGCTCTTCCTTGTGACAAATTTGAAGCATTCCGCAATGCTTTAAATTTGATCTGCTTTGGTGGATGACCCTTGTATATTGATTACTCTTCATTCTAGGGGGGTTTCTTGGGTTTGACTCATGCCTACGCTCACGGAGGAGTGTTGGTGATCCTTGGTAGGACACCAGGGCACTGTTTACTCTCCTTATGAGAGGTTTTTCCCCCAGATTTATTTTCTTTTATTTTATGTACTTATGTTACATAGTTTGGGCACTTATCGTGTTTTACACCTTTCAGTGTGAACACACTCTAGCAACCCTAAGATTTAAGGGTCGTACTTTATACTTGCATCACACACTCTTCATATTTTTGCATTGGGTGTCATGCTTTCACTCACACACACTCTCTTCATTGCCAACTGTACTCTTAGCTAAGCTTAAGCTTCGATCTCTGTGCATTCTCTCACCTCCCACATCAATGCCAACATTGTTTCAATAGTGTGCCGATATTGCTTGCAAAGAAAAGCATGATGAATACCATACTACATGGCAACCCTCTACATGTTATGGAGCGATCACTCAAAAGAATCACTGTCCTCTATAGGGAAATCAAGCAAGAATCCGTCAATTAGTTGCTCCATATAACCATTAAAGGTTGGGTGCTTTAGATAGGATGAATTAAAATGCAATGGGAGCCGTGCAAAAATTTGTGCAAAAGGGGCGATAGGGTGGGCAAGCATGTCAAACTGCAAGGGGAAATGATCCGACAAAACATATTGTTCTAGCACCCAGATGTCAAGGATCTCTGGTAGGAAAGCATCATCGTACATAATACACATGCGGCCCAAGCAAGACCATAAGGCAAAGTGATGTGCTGATTGAAAAGTAAAACCCAAATCTGATGGGTGAAGCTAAGAACAAATGTCCTGCTTCAAAATAGCCAATTCCAAATTATGCCACGCATGGGTCTCAGATGCATCCATCACGGAGTGCTCAGAGGTAGAGTGTGAATGATGAACACTCATTGAAATCTCCCATCAATACTTCTAGTTGAGCAAGAGACAAGCAAGCTACCAACTGATCCCACAAATCCTGTTGAGATGAAGAGTCATTTGGTGCATAAAGGCCTACGAGCCATGGTATCTCCCCTTCAAATAGAATTTCAACAATTAGAAAGAGGCCATGGATGTCATTTTTTATAAGGATTGGCTGAAACTTGTTATGCACAACCAGAAGCACATCGGAATAATGTCAAGCTAAGCCCCTTGTATAGAACAAAGAGAACCCATAGCAATCCATGATTTCTCCCACTTCACCATGGTTTTTATGTTTGAGAGCACATAACATATCTGAGTGATTATCATGCAGAACATGCCATATATCACGTTGCCTCTTGCGTGAACAAATACCATGCACATTCCAACTAGTGAGCCTCATATGTGATGAGAAAGGGATTTCAGTGTCAAGGCAGATTTTGCCTTGACTGCACTTTTGTAGCCAAAATATCAAGAGTGCCCTCGTCTAGAAAGGGCAATATTGGAAATGAGTTTAAATCCCTACACTCCACTTTGGGGATGGAGGGACCAATTCCTTGTTTTGGGGCGGCACGTGGGTATCGATGATCCTAAGAGGTGATCACTTTCCCATGAGAATCAAAAGCAAGCCACTGTCAATAGAGGCCTTTGGAGTGGAAGATTTTTGAGGGCCCATTAGGAGCGTGGAATTGACAATAGAAACAAAGGATGAAAGAAGCCATGGATGGCATTCTTGACAAGGACCAATTGAAACTTGTTATGCATGGAGTCAAAATTGTTCCCATAGAAGTGAACAAGCTCCTCCAAAAACTTCCCATGAACTTAGTATCACAATTGGATACGATCTTCAATGGCATACCATGGAGTTTAAAGACACTTTCCATAAACTGATCAGCCACTTGCTTTGCTATAAATTGAGCCTTTGATGGGATGAAATGTGTTGATTTAGTCAACCTACTACATTGTCCTTCCCCTCCATGTATGAAATATCAAAGTCATACCCTTGAAGAGTTGCCAACCATTGTCTTTGTTTTGGGGACAAATTTGGCTTGATTCAGATGGAGGGAGGGGGAGAGGGGAAAGGGGATGAGCCTGGGGTGCCAAGGGCAGGACAAGGAGGATAGATGAGCCTGAATGTGTGATGATTGGATGTCATTTTGTGGCTCCCTGCCCTTCGAGCGAAATGATCTAACCTACCTACCATATCCTCGAAGGTAGGAGTAGATTTTGATCTTGACATCCATGGCCAATACAACTTCCCTAATGTGGAAAATCAAAGTTTGCAGCAGGAAGAATGTGCACAAGAGGGAGAAGAGAGCTCAAAGTACAAGAACAAAATCTTACTAAGTTTCTTAGAGTACAACTTCCTCCAAAGAATTATTCCTACATGGTTGATACACAAGAACTAAAATATGCTCTTGCCATGTCCTCTGAAAAGTAACTTAATCCAGAAACATATTTATGCTAGAGTATTTAACTATGCATAAACCATGACAAAAGCAGTGTCAGGAGTCAGGCTGCACCCTAAAGAACAAGAACAATTATCTCCACAGCAATGAGGTTTTGACCAATTTACTCTTCCCACTGAATATATGAATGCACCTGTTTCATATTGTGCAATGTTGAATTAAATCCATGCATATGTATCTCATTAGTCAAAGCTTCTGAACTGAGATGGGTTTGCAATTTCTTTCAATAGAATGACCTTCCACCCCACCAGCAACGTGCATCCCTAGAAATAGGTGACCTTGAAACCAAAAAGTAGGACGACAACAAAAAAATTCCCTCTATTCTGAGAAAGAAAGAAATTCATTGGCTTGGGTCCATTACGTCCTCCAAAGATTTATTCCTACATGGTTGATACAAGAACTCAAATATGCTCTTGTCATGTCCTCTGAAAAGGAACTTAATCCAGAAACATATTTATGCTAGAGTATTTAACTATCCAAAGCAAATGCAGTGTCAGGAGTCAGTCTGCACCCTAAAGAGCAAGAACCATTATCTCCACAGCAATGTAGCACAGGGATTCCTTTTAACATTGTGCAACCGAGCTCTTCAGCCGCTTCTCTTGTTACCTCTCCTGCAGTTCAATCATAAATTATGCTTTGTGTTTCAAAAATGGGTATATCAAACAATCTCTATTTTGCCTTATGTGCAATTAAGTAGTACCACATGGAGCATCAGGTGGAAAGATTGGTGGTAGTTTTTGGAGCCAATGATCCAGCTGTAAGCTTTCAAGAAGAGACTCTGCATACTGAGAAAGGGTTTGTAACTGTTTATTCATCAAGCTTTAGACCTTACAGCTTCAATCGTGCCTTATTGTCTTTGCTAGTGTCAGAAATTGTAACCTGATAGTTTGTGTCTGTAAGTCCAGTTGTTGAGGCTGTGGTGGCATCTGTAATGCATACTTGGCTCAGCTTCCATGTTATATAGTCATGCCTTCAACAAACTCCACAGAATGAAGACGACATTTTATAACCAGAGAAATTGTTTGCAAGATACATTGAAAAACTAAAATTATGTTTTTTGACAGCAACTTGTGCATGTGGCAACTATAGAGGAAAGAATAATCATGATATAGTTACCCTCCAAGCAGCAGATGTTGGCATTGGTGGAATGCGTCAGGATCATGCTTGTCTAACCAACGTAGCTTTGCTAGTAAGCTGCAACCATGCTTGTATTAGAACAATATGAATGTACCCTAATAAAGTATTTCAGAAAGCTTTTAAGTGCTTGATATTTGCGGTGAGTTTAGCATATTGTGGAGAGGTTCAACAAAATGTAATCTAGGAGGAGATGTTAATGTGATTGAATGCCCCCAAGATACATGAATATCTCCTTGATACGTTACATGGATAAGGTTTTGCCATTGTCCAACCTATCATGGAATTCAGAAGCGTTTTCATTGTCTCTTTTGAGACACTTTGGGTCACTCTCAAGGGTCATGGACTATGCTGATCAGTGATATCTGGATCTCTTTCTCCTTGAGATATGATGGCTTAGAGAGATCCTCCTTAGGAGCAGAGAACCAATACACTGAGGGCCTATCCAGAGGCAGCTTGCAGACTTTCACAAGGAATACCCATGCCACTTCAGACCAGTCTCAGCCTGCATCTGGGAAGAGTATTGAGGAGATCAAAGCACAGCCCCGGTCTACATCTACATGAGGGGTATTGCTTGATCAAGCAATCCCACTTGGCCAATTTTCTTGAGCTAGGGCTAGGCCCCCCAGATTCTTCCCCACAGAGGAAAGATTGGGGCTATGCAACCAATGAGGGATTTTTTAGGATGATGTTCATCCTCACGGTATCCCTAGGCCTGACCCATGTATACTCAGTTCTCTATATTACTGCCATGTTAATATGTTATGCATACCCATGCTATGTTTTTTACTCCACTGTGAGGATTCCAACTAGAGTTTTCTTTTAACTGTTAGCTTTTCTTTACTATTGCTTTACACACAATTGTATGACACTACAGATGATTGTAACTTGTATTTTCATTGCCATTTTGGCCTTTTGTAGATGTTAATAAATCATCATTTCACCTCTCTCTCATGCACAAAGGGCCTTCTGGCAAGCCAAGTGGACTCAAAGACAAGTACAAAAGGACAAGAAGCCAGAAGGCTGCAAACAACATAGGGCCACAATGACAAGAGAAGGGAACCACAAAGCGGGCACAACTAGGGTGGTGCAGATGATATCCATTCACAGAGCAGCCACCTTTTTTAGGACTGTACCAGCAGAAACCATGGAACTTAACTTGCCACAATAACAGTCCTGAAACATGGCCCACAAAATTATGGATACTTGAGGCTGAATCAAAAAGAAATGCATTGCATGCCCTCCAAATGTGGGCCAGAGACTATTCCAATTCAAACAATTAAGAAGGCAGGTATGCTCCGATTGTAAAGTGGTTGTGCACGGTATCTTGCCTAAAACCTAAGAATGCATGATTGTATGTTGATGTGTAACTAAAGTCTACACTTGGGAAATGAAACCCCAAACATGTCTAGCAACTAGGCAAAAAATTAAGAGATGAGCAGGAGTCTCATCAGATGTGTTACAAAAGTCACATGTACGAGGGGAGATCTTCCAACATCAATGCATATCCCCTATGGGGACTCTAAAAACCCCCAATAAGAAGCCTCTAGATAAAACATTCCCCTAGGAGGCAAGTTTAGAGCTCCACATTGAAGCAACAAATCATACCACTTAGCTTTACTATCACCAAAAGACTACTTTATTCGCTTTCTCATTCACCCATCTATCATGGGGACATGAAAGTTTTGAGATGTTTCAATCTTGCTAGTAACATTTAATTCAATTAATAATCAAATGTGTAAGGTTGCAAGGGACATGTGATGCACGTAGGTGGTGGTTATTTCATGGTAACAAACCAAGGACCCCGAGAATACAATGGGTGTCAAAGGCAAAAGTTGTGACAAGTTATGCTAGCTGGGCTTTGGTTGTTAGTTGGTGTAAATTTTCACCATAGGACAGTTAATTGACCATTAAGTGGCAGTAGTGACACTAGGGACTAGGCATTAATTAATTAATTAATCCCAGTCAAAGGGTCAATTGAGGTTGGGAACCACTCCAAGTTGCAAATGGCTTGCCCAATTTAATTATGGATGGGCACATTTAATTTTGGGTAGGATCGGAAGGGCCAAAATTAATTTTCTAATTTAATTAACTTGGAAAATTAATTTAATGGCTGGAAATTGCTAGAAAATGGTATTAGAAGGGCACCACTTGGCACTAATACCCCTACAAGTGAAAAAAACGTTTTTGGGGCTGATGAAGAGCCATTCAGTGCATTCAATCTATGGGAGAGAGAGAGAGGAGCAACCGTTATGCTAGTTTTCAGTCATTAGAGGACATTTTGGGGCAAAAACAGCATGAGAAGACCGAGCAACAGGCGACTGCAGATTTGAAGCTCCCAAGTGCAAGCGACAGCAGCCAAGGGCCGGCTATAGCAACATGTTGAGCTAAAAATGCATTAGCTTTACTAAAACAGCCCCAAAAAATGCTTAATTAATGAAGAAACCTTGTTTATTTAAAAGAAATGCGTTCCTAGAAAGTGTCTGTGTCTCATAGGTACAAACCCACTTGGGAGGGCCAATCATCTGTTACCACACAATTGTATGACACTACAGATGACCTGCAATCCACAATGTGCCAAAGAAGAAATAGAGAGCAAATTGTTCTTTATACCTGGCACAAACAAAGCATCCTATAGGCAGAGAATAAAGCCATCAATGGTTGTGAGCACAATCTCCCCAATACCACTAACAGGGTATGATACATTGTTGGCACACTATACAGACTTGCCAACTGGAGTTGCACCAACAGAAGCAAATAAATCTCTACGAGATGTGATGTGCCTAGAAGCACCACTGTCAAAAAATCAAGTGCATGCATCCTCAATAGAGCTAAATGCTCTCTCAGCCCAAGAAGAGTCATAGCTGCATGGGTAAAAGCAATAGTTCCTGTCTGCAACAGGACGCTGACTCAATAGCAATGGAAGGAGCATCAAAAACAGACATTCGTGACTCCTTTTTCTTCTCCTTAGCGATGCGCTTTCTACACTCAGTGATGTAATAGCCTGGCTTCTGGCATTTTCCCTTCTTGACTTGCGTGCCCCCTTGTTTTTTATTACCCTATGAAGTACTTGAAGTCCCAAAGCTCTGCGGAGCATTCTTTACTTGGCTGCTTTTGCCCTTCTATCTTGCTATAAAAGCTTGCTCAAAGGCTATGACATCCACACCACTATTTCTTCTTGTTTGCTACTCCTCTAGAAGCAAACTAACTAATTGAAGACAAGTAATCGAATGTGGGGCAATCCTCATGGTGAGGTTTAGGGCTATATGAAAAGCCAAGTACAAAGGAGATAATGAGTTCAATGTAGTAGATATCAGTCGTGCATCTAAGTAGTACTCATCAACATTCATAAGTTGCTCACGCAAGTCCTGAATTTTGTTCAAGTGATCCTACATAGAATCACCCTCATCCATCTTCAATATCTCAAGCTCTTTCTTTAAGAAAGAGATGCAGGTCTCATTCTTACCAGCAAACATCTGCTCCAAAGTTAGCCAAGCTTCTCGTAAAGAAGTTGCAGACCGAATGTGAGAGATGATGGACCGTTGAACTACCAATGCAATCAGCGACAAAGCCTATGCATCTCATGTATCCCATGCTTTTTAAGTTGCTGATCTTTGAGGAAGTGGCTGAAGTGGAGCAGGCTGAACAAGCTGAGGTGCCCGTTGTCCACGTCCTCCTGGAGGAGGAGTAGGAGGAGCTGACATAGTCCCAAAGATTTTTCGCAACCAGCACATTCTTCATCATGAAGGACCAAAGTGAGTAGTTGTTACCATCCAATCTATCCCCCTTGGATACATAGGTAAATACATCCCCTCCCTGATTTGCCATGATAATCAATGCCAAAAGAAGCAAAAGAGCAATGTCCAAGCTAGACCAACTTGGAAATCTCAAAATTTCCACAAATTACAGCAAATAGCTTGCTGCAATTAGTACACTGAGGTACACTGTCAAAACTGTCTGTAATACACGTAGTCCAAGGTGCATTCAATGCTCAGCAACACTGTATGAGCAAAAGCGCCAAAATTTCTTACCCCAAAATTGTCAAAAACAGTCTATTTCAGATTGAGACTGTATACCTTTGCCAATGTCTTCACAAAGCCCAAAAGCTCCAAAATTTCACAAAATCCCTGTGTGAAATGTATCCCAGACACTTGCAAATGCAAAGATGTGCTGCCCAAGCACAATGCTTTCCTGCGAATAAGATTTGAAATAAAAAATTGACTATAAAATGTCTTTTTACCTTGAACTTGACAATAGAGAGCTGTCACAGCTGTTGGTGGCAGGCGTGTTGGCTGCTACGTCATCAGTGGGCACAAATGGAGGCTTCCAAGTCGCAGGGGGCGCTGTGGACACGGCAGACCAAGGCGTGGTGTATTGGCGCTGGGGTAGCATAGCGCCACAGGGACGCTGGAAGACAAGCAAGCGGGTGCAGATGGCTAGAGCGACGTAGCAAACCAGCAAAAGGGCGTAGGACAGTCATGCGGGCTCCCAAGCGGACAGGCGGCACAGGACAACGCTGCACAAGACCACTGCACGTACGGGCAAGCTGGCGGGCGGCCTCCCTGGCTGACTAGCGGCGCAAGCAATTTGGGGGGGCGCATGCAGTCCAGGCGGGCGGAGTGGGTAGGATTACTGGCGCTAGCTGGGAGACTCCAGAAAGAGCACCACAGGGCGGCACTTTGCAGGTACTAAGAGCAGAGTAGGTCGAGCTATAGACCTCTAGAGCTCACGAGCACTCCTAAAGGCTAAACAAAGTTGAACTAAGCTAAACTAAGCTCTAATACTAAATATGAGAGATTGAGAGGATCGAAGCTCAATTAAGAGTGCAGTAGACAGTGTGGAGAGTAAAGCACGACACCCAATGCAATAGACTGAAAGAGTGTGATTTCTCTCTCTGTAGCATTCTTTCACCTTCTCCAGACCATTTCCAGGTTATCTCAACATTTCTCAACCATTTGGAAAATATCACAATCAAATTTGGACAGCAAGAGAATTTCTACTATCAACCCTAAATCTCTCCAAAAATTAGGGCTTAGCAGCCACATTGGGACCTATGCCATCAATCAAGGGCATTGTACACTAAAACCAACACCTGCAATTCAAGGAAATGTCAAGGATTTCAAAAGCCAACTCATCCATTGTATATTGGGGCAGCATTTGGCCAATCATGGGTCCAATTTGTACAAGTCTTGGGTGAAATTCAAGGAACAAATTGCCCAGAAGACTTGCTTATCACTTTGGACAGCCACGGCTTTTGGATCAACAGAGGAGATTGTATAATCTCAGTTGTACTCCATCCAATTGCAATATAAACTAAACAAATTCCGCAAGGGGTGTCAATTTTGGGGCCAACAGGGTGTCTACTATCCAAGATTGCTAAGGTAAAGTGTGCATTTCAGTTTATGCTCATTTATTGATTGTTGTAATTAAGTGCTTAATCAGGTATTACCACCCTATCCAAGAAGGAAGTTGGCTTTCCATCTCTTATGCTCAACCATCTCATGATAACCCTCATTCGCTGATAGCTCCAAAAAATTATCCACACAAAAGCCTAGTCCAAGCGCATGGATGAAGGCTGAAATGCAAGCAAAAAGGAACGTTGCTAAATCCATTCTTGCAAGCTAGTCCAAATCAGCCTATAATTGTGAGGAACCCAAAAGTATTGACAGACACACCAAAAAGAATAAGCCCAATACAAAGAATGGCAACAGTCCTTAAACCCAATTGTGCCATCCTATTAAAGTTACGATGTTCCGTGTGCAACTTGGATGTGACTAGGACCTCAGCATGCATTGAGTTAGCCTCCTTTCTAGAGTCAAGGGAGACACCAAGTAGTTGAGTGAAGGATCACCTGCCAGGGAGCAATCAAGTGGGAAAGACTCGATGTTTTTTCCATAGCATAAAGAATTGGCTGCACCAATTCTTGCAATGACTTCTGTGTCCAAGGAAACAAGGAAAGAAATAGGAGATCATACCTATTATCACTACCAGTGCAACTTTGAGGCGCACAGGTAGAGACCAGCCTTAAGATTTCTAATACATAGACTTGTCATGAATGCATGAAGACATCCAATCAAGGAATGTCCAAGGGTCCACATCCCCAATGGAATATCCACCATGTCTAGTGATCTCTCCTCAAGAAACAATCCCAATCCAAAGCATGGAGGTGTATCTCTGTACAACTTATGAAAATGGACTTCTCTGCATTGATGTTGAGGCTAGAGGCCATACCAAACACTTTTGAATGGCCATTGCTCTATCTAGATTAGATCCGTGTCTCCATGCTAATGAAAGAAATGACGTCTTCATTATGGCAATGTTCTCAAGGCAAGGTTTAGAGTGCAAATGATTGAGTAATAGGAGATGAAGATGAGAATACATGAATGATGGGTTGAAACCAAACTATCTGGTTCCCTATAAATCAAGGAGGATCAGCCAATACAAAGCGGTTCTAGTAATCCACAGCAGTCACATATTTGAGACATGACACATGATCACACCATCAGCTTAATGAAGCAGGCCAAACATGGTGTGGACACATTGGAGGAAACAAAGTAGTAGTGCCCATTATGTGCACATTAAGGACATTAAGATCTAGGGAGCTCAACACATATAGAAGGCAAACAAGATGTTACACTACCACTAGATACTCTCATGACTTCTAAGCTCACACACATGGCTTACCTATAATTACCACCTTAGAGAGGAAATATTTGATGGATATCTTCCACCAAACACTCCCTAAAAACTTTATTGGCAACATCAAAACCTAGCTTGCTAGGTATCCTCTGGGTTCTTTTAGTTGTGATTCTAACTAGGATCTCTATGTTCAAAGTCTACATTGTGAAGCTAAAAAATCTTGGTTATCTAACTTTGAGGTCTCTTGCATGTAGAAGGAAAGTATAAAATAAACATTGTGTGGCTTGAGCCAGCCACCAAGAAGCCCCAAGGTTTCTTGGCTTACACACCCCAAATTGGTAGGCATTCGTTGATGCACGCTAACATGGATTGGACACCCTAACATAGCAAACACTAGATAAAGAAAAGCATTATGGATGCTTTCCACCAGACCTTCTAGTGATGCCTTTGGGACAGCTAGTGGCTAAGGAGAATGTCCTACTTTATTTGGCTTCTAGCACATGGAGGCCTAGCAATCAGGAGTTGGCTTGGATGGATGCAACAGGATGGAGTCCACAAGCCCATAATACCACTTGGAGACTATGCGAGTAGACCAATTGGTATGGAGAGGTGTTTGCCGACCACTCCATCAAATTGCATCTAGCCTCTGATGCATCTCTTGGGGGACCTTCTATTCGCAGCCATTAGCCATGGCCACCATCTTTTGTATGAGATAGAGATGCATGATACAATCTTCATCATTGAGGCAAGCTCTTGTGCCTGGGAGATCATTGGGAGCCTTACAAGGTGGCACTGTTCACATCTAGAAGACACACTGCCAATTGCTTTTCGAAGGTGAGATCTTCTTGATATATGCAACCCTAACAAAGGTACAAACTCGTTATGTGGCCAATGGGATCAGCTACAAGGTGATGCTCGACACTGCCAGGCCCCAAGTGGCCATACACTCCACACACCCCACCCCCATGGCTTCTATCCCCCATCTCCCCCAGACTGCCCTGAAAGGCTTGTATATATGCTTGTTTTCTGATTTTCAGATAGCTCTCTGATTTTCTAGCTAGATATTGAGCATATGTACTTCTTTGTAAAATGCTTTTGAGTAATATAATTAGCTACACCTTTTTTTTAAACTTAATAAATAGAACAACCTTGTTGCACCTTGTTTTGATCCAGTCAAACGAGCTACATTATTCTCTCCCCCTAAAATATTGGCGACCTACAAAAAAAATTCCATTAGTAATACAACTAGCCATTCAAACTTCCGAGAAAATTATAGCAAAGGGATCAACATGAATTTGCAAGAGATAACTAAGTTGGAACCTTTTTGACAACTTAGAGCTATTGTGGTTCTTGCATCTAATCCAACGAGGTCAACTAATGATTGGCTTAATTTGCATGGTGATTTAGAATCATTTTTAGGGTGTGAAGCAGTTAGAAGAATGAGCAAAACTACCCAACAACGTAAGCTATGTTAGGACAAGTTACTTCTAAAACTACACACAATTCACCACTAAGAAATTCAATAAACAATAACATATCTTCAACTCGCTCAATATAGAAAAGTACCTCATTTGCTTCACTCACTGCACGAGCATCCGAGTACAATATTGCCTGCCTTTGGAAATCTAGTCCAACCTAACCAACAATAAGATTCATTTATTGCAAAGATAACAATCGAAAGGGCAAGCCCAAGATTATTTTCTAAAAGATTTTTAAGACACGTGATCAACCTTACACAAATCATTCATTCTCAGCTCCACAAGGGTTGCAATGACTCAATACTATAGGGCACACTTACATCCTCTAAGGTATTTCCAACAAACAAACAACAGTCTCACAAGTTTCCAACAAAGAGAACAATGGTCTTGGGTGTTTCCAAGGAACGAGAAATGACAACTGTTCTCTGAAAAATATATACCTAGAATATACGCATTTTAACCTTACCCATATTGGGCATGGAATTCTCAACACCATGGACATGAGGGATTGTCCCTCTAGGAGAGTTGCAAGACCCAGAATTATATGGCACACTAATATCATCTAAGGTGTTTGAAACAAGCAAGCAATGGACTAAGGTGTTTCCAAAAACACATTCTTTGAAAATCTACAAGAAAGGAAAATGCCCAAGACAATGGCTGTACCAAAACAGGGCCAATCAGCAAAAAAGGTGCGCCACCTGCCTGAAAATGGGCTGACCAGCCAAATACCCTAAAAACAGAAAGGGGAACTGCTGCCCGAAAGAATGACCAACCAGCAAAAGAGATAAGCAAAAAAGGGCAAAGCTGCCACAAAAAGTAAAAGTGGGGCTCTCAGAGACAGACATGATGGGGATCAAAAAGATGACAGACATGCCCAGTGCCAAAGCTCCAAATGTCCTCATCTAACTTGGTCTAAGGCTCACACCAGAAGATGGACACAAAAAGAGATAAGGGACAACATGACTGTTAACAGAGGGTTGAAGGAAAGGGGCTGAATATAGCAGGAAAAGGGAGGAGGGGCAGCAGATCATAACAGCTTAGCAGGTCACTACCAGTTCAGCAATCTAGTCCATTACTCCTAATGTTATTTTCTCAGCCATTGGTCAGAGTTTTCCCCACATCCATCATACTTATTTTATGCATGTAAGCTTACATTGTGCATTTGTACTCTCAAACTTTCTGATAATTTTTGCACGGTATCAAAATTAGGTTAGGAACCCTGCAATGATTCCCCATAATTCCTGTCCTTTGTATCACTAGCAATGAATTCCAAGCCAAGTGACCAAAGATATTCTAGGAGAAATCAAGCCACCAATTCACTAACCTGTGGCACAATTATTACATCTTGCATTTGCCCAGTTATTGCAAGTGCTTGAATTGAGGAGGAATTGATTCCACACTCCTTCAACATAGAATTGTGTATGCACTTCTTGATGGCATCTTTTGTTGCAATCCACCAACTACAAGGATCCTGCTCAGCGCTAGCTTGCATACCCCTATCAAGTCACAAAGAAATTTTAGAAGGTCTAAGATAAGAGTTTCAAAGTGTAAACACAAGCGAAATTCATGTTGATGACAATATTAAGGCATTAATGCTCAAGCCACCATCCAAGAAAGGCACAAAAAAACTAATTAAAAATATAGGAGTTCTAAATATTACATCAGAATTTCAAGACTGCATTTTACATTTTACTTCAGAGGCTAAAAAAGCCACATATATAACAATGGGCTTCTTTTTGGAGCCTAATGACCTCAATTGTCAAGTTTGGAAACTCACATGAGTATTGGCATGGCCACAATAACCTCGGTAAGACCCAGGCTGGACCATGTCAGTCAATTGGACCTACTTACCACCTTCAACATAATTAGCCCCATTGTTATCTCAATCCCCAAGTTTGTTCTCCTTGCCTAAGTTGTGATTGGTCTATCATGGATTCTCAAAAGAGAATACATTATTTATAAAAGAAGAGAAGATACGTGCAAACTAGAAAAACAAGATTGAGGCTCAATGGTGGGCAGCCTGTCTATGTATAGCTGGATGGGTCCTCCTGGTTTGGCTTATGGGACATAGACACTCTCTAGGAAAACATTTTTTTAATGAAAGTTTGGTAAATTTGGTTAATTAAGCTTGTTTTGGGGCTATTCAATGGTTTGGCTTATGGGACATAGGCACTCTCTAGGAACGCATTTTTTTAATGAAAGTTTGGTAAATTTGGTTAATTAAGCTTGTTTTGGGGCTATTCAATGTAGCTAATCAGCATATAATACATTTATAGCTCAATATTCCCCACAATTCGATGATGCATCTTCAACTATGCATTCTAGGAGGGGCCAAATTTGTAAAAGTCGACTTTTAATTCATGGTGACCCAAGATGAAGTTGTTAAACTACTAAGACATTAGTCTAGGTTAATTTTATCATAGCTAGCTCTCATATAGCCCCAATCCACAACTCTAGACAATTAATTCAAAAGACAATCTTCTAGAAGATTTATAGAAAACTGGCCCAAAATGTCCTATAAAAAGAGATCACGGGCAGGCCATTCTTTCATCCTACATTATCCCAATTATTATCACCTTTTTCACCAAAGGCACCAAAATCTTCTCTCTACTTTCAGCCATCATCATTATTCCCATAGCCCCACATTTTTCTCCTCATCATCCCACAACATCGCTAAGAGATTGGGCGATTGTTGCTACTACTAGAAGTCAATTCCTACTGCTCCATCCCACCCCTATTACTCTAAACACAAGACTGGAACTGCTCCAAAGACATTCTACTGCTCTGTTTTGCTGGTCTACACCCTCATGTTGAGCCGCTTATATTCTGGTTTGCAATCATAATTATGGTGCATTAAGCACACATTTATTCTTCTTAAGACAGCCCCAAAAAACAAATGTGCTAAATTACCAAAAATAGATGGCTTATTTTTTATAGTAAGAAAAATGCACCCCCAATCCTCTACAAATAGGAGTCTTGTGTTTATGCATCTTCAATCCCTCATTCCAAACAGCCATCATTCAGCCTTCTCATCACCCACTACACCCCGAAGGCAAAGCAACATGGGACGACCATTTTCTAGGTTCTCCCATCCCGTCTCCATACTATCCCAATCTCATCCCCATGTTACAGCCCCCTCTCATGGTGACAAGGGATAGCAATTCATGTCCCCATCCCTATTTCTGTCCTGTCCCCAAAACCCATTTCATGTCAGTTTTCCCAAAGGATACCTCAATTTGTAGAGGTTCTCGAGAACTGCTCCTATTGTCCAAAGCCACTACACAGGTGGGCAACCTGATTTCCAGCATCCTACAACTGCATTTTCAGTCTACTACTGCCACCCTACTAGTTTGGGACTCTATTGAGACTGCTGCACACATCTGCTGCTGCGGGCAACCTGTTGTGACACCCTCTACTACTGCATTTACAGCTGTCCCCAACTGGCTGGTATTTGCCACACCTCCAACACTTATTGCCTGCATGAGAAATACCTGCGACACCATTCATCAAACTTGACGAAGTTGTAGAGTTAAACCCGTTGAAACAAGACTTGTCAATGGATGCATGCTTGGCTAATGAGAACAAAGAACTATGAGGTGTCGGAAAAGAGGGGTATGGAGGATAGAAGGGTGGGATGGATAAGCAGAACTAGGATGAGGGTTTCCAGAAGGTGCCAATGGAGGAGGCATTTAGACCCGATAATCCTAAGCAATTGTCGACTAGGGCAATAGAACATAACCTAAAGGTCCACTAGGTATGGACATGTTGGCAAACTATGGTACCAATTGATCCACACTTGGGGATGCTTGGGAGGATATACGATGCAAGGAAAATACCGAGTATGTGAGATGGAGATTGAGCCTCCCCATACGTGCATTTGCACCACCTAGATGTGAGAATATAGAGATCCTAAAAGCTATGCCTTTGTTTGAAGAGCCCCCCAATGTGATGTGAGATGTCACAGTGGGTGTAAAAAGGGAAAGTGAATGGGTGTGAATGGTGATGCAGTGAAAAAAATGGATGGGAAGGGTGGGTTTTGACATTGAGGTGTGGATAAAGTAGATATGAATGCATTAAATTGATTTTCTGATTTTAATGGTTGGAATTGAAATGTGGAAGAAGATGGAAATGAAGAATAAGATCATATACCAAATTCAAAATGACCTAGGGAAACAAAACTTGAAGGAAAATATAAAGAAGGAAAACTTACAGAAGGGTTCATTGATTTTTTCTTACACACCTCTTCTTGTGTTTACATAAAGATAAAGGTCCTCTTTAGGACTTAGACTATTATGAATAGATTTCCTTCTTCTTCTTGATTTTCACCAAAATCTTGCAAAGAAGTAGAAACAATCGGAGCTAATACATAAGAGTAGATGAAGGAGAAGAGAAGGTAGGCTTATACTCTGTGTTGGTTTCTCCAATAGCATGGCCAATCCTAGAGGATATCCCAATGCCGCAAGAAGCTATTGCTAGGTCAAAGTCACACTTACTAGGCAATAGTCATGGGAATTTCAAAGATACAGGCTAGAGTATGTATGTGCATTGGGGATGCATTAGGGAGTAGTGAACCTAGTTGGTAGAGGGTTGGAGTATTGTGATTCCAAGGGGAGCCATGTGGGTCTCTATAAGAGTGGAGGAGGCACTTATTGGTCTATTGTTCATTTATGCCCTACATGGCCAGCGAGATGAGAGTTTTGGATTAACCTGAGTCAATCTCTACCATAGGTAGATCACTAGATAGTAGAAGGGGCAACTTTAATATGGTGAAGGGTCTTGAGGACAATAGAGGTAGATGCACAAAAACTATTAGAGGAGGAGAGTAGAGTACCGAGGAGCAACTCTTATTTCAAATCAATGGTCGACACCCATGCTTGGTAGGTCCACAAGCTTGCTCTAGTACTCCAGCAAAGACGTGGCAATAGGAGCCAGGACTTTCTCTAGGATCAACCAATTATATATGGATGACTAGGCCATGACAGGGGCAGCCTAACAAGGCCTAACAAGCATCATACCTAACATGACCCTCTCAAACCACTCACCAATTCAGGTACATCCCTTTGAGAGAGTCAGAGGACCTCACTCTACTATCAAGATTCTAGAGCACTTGTTCTATGAGGACAATCTTAGATAGTCACTTACACATATTTGGAAATCTAGAGGCTTCATAGTTGGACAAGCAGCTATACTGACTTGGACAAGAGCCTATAGGAGATCAGTTCCTTCCTCAGGGAGGAGGCCACAATGAGGAGACAAGTCCTTCTAGAGAAAAAGAGATCCACCAAATCATCATTGGCTGCCCTACAGAGGGGAGAGAGTCAAGACGAGACGGCCAAGGTACAAATGAACAACTAAGAGGATGCACATTGTGAGAGCAAAGATTGATGCTATGAAGGAAGCTAGATCACAATATAGCTTTCACAAGAGAGCTTCCTTTTAGACTCAATTTGGTGACAAGGTTAACAAAGACTTCTTTTTCACCACAAGGCCAAAAGCTCTAGATAAGGCGTTCAAAGACTCCAGAGAGGAGATGCCTAATGGATGCTTTGCATAGGGCGCTTTGGTGGCAAAACACATAGCTATGCAATGCTATGCAGCTTTGCTTGGGTCCACTACTAGGCCCCCAAGCTATTAGAGGGATAGAGAGATAGTATGGTAGAGTACCAGGAGGGTGGTTACAAACAAGATGAGCAGATATCTAATGGCCCATTTTCCAAAGGAGAAGCTCGAGAAGGCACTTCCAGAATTGCCCTCAAGCAAATACCCAGACTCGATATGTCATTTTTGAGCTATTGGGATCTTATAAATTAAGGGCAATAGCCTTAGTCTATGCACAAGGGAATAATTTTCAGCACGCATCTGGGCAATCGACTATGAAGAAACCATCTACATATCCATGCTATTTCAGAGGTGGTTCAATGTTCCAAGCTAGGGATGGCAATGCATCAAGTGGTCCTGGAACGCAACTTATGTTGCTGGTTTACAGCCTAGTTTGCAGCAATTACAAGGTAATGTTTTTGATGGTGCACAACTAGGAATGCAACATGGCATGTATGGAAATATTGGCATACAGCTAGGGTTGCAATCGGGCTTGTATGGACATGCAAGAGGTAGGGTAGTATGGAATACAAAGTTCAAGGGACTGGTCCTAATAACCCAAACATGGGTGTGGCTGATACAAATGCAAGAGTGGTACCTCTTGTACCTTCATATTTGCAACCACTAGTTTATGAAAATCTAACACCTAAGGGAAAGGCTAAAGATTATAAGGTAAAAGGTAAAGTTTCTCATCATTATATGGTGAAGTTTAATAACTATGCACCTACGAAGTGGATGGAAGAGGGTGACTTAGCAAATTCACCTCACTTGTTGCAGCTTTACCTTGAGGCCTTTCAGTTGGAGCCAATCTTGGTTGTAGCTCCATCATGCTCAACAAAGCATAGATCAGGAGAATTGCCTGATGCTTAAGAGGGGAATGGCACTTTCACTCCTACTAGTCAAATATGCCCAAAAACCTATGGTCACTTGGTGTATTTTATGTATACTTGAAGTATTGCATGCTAACAATATATCTTCTTCGAGACCTACCATGATCTGTGTTCTAGACACTCTATATTATTATGCAATTGCATATGGATGATTACCATGGCACTAAGTATCATACTTTTTGGGCAACTATATTATGCACTAAATGCATGTTTATTTAACTTGAATGGAATGCTTCTATTCTCAAGATGTGTCACTAGTGTGGATCTAGGATGGCTATCACCATAAGTCTTGTGAAGCAGCACGGATCTCTAAGGATGGCTATGGGCATAAGTATAGTGAAGCAACCATGACTATGGTCATAAGTCTATTGAAACAACCATGGCTATGGGCAAAAGTCTTGTAAAGCAACCGTTATGGGTGACTAAGGTATCCAGTAGAGCATAGTGTTTGTGAAAACATTAGAGTGTGCCATGTGGATTTTTGTATGGTTTTCTCTTTTGTTCATCAAGAACAAGCAAGAGATGTGAGTCGTTGTAATGTGACATTTGTCAGATGAGGTTTCTTTGCTCATGGATCATTGCTATCCTTTTTGGAATGCACTTGAGGATATTGCTTTGTGTTGTCACACCAAATGCATGTTTACATAAAGTAGGCTTTGGAATGGCCACAGGGTAGAAAAATTTGCATTATGACATGAACTTGTTATGCAGTTGTTTATAGCTTGTCAAATCCTTTGTATTCATGATCTTGCAACCTTCATCATGGAACTGTGTTGAGGGCTTTCGCATATGTTGGTTGGCTGTTTTTTACACCAATCTATTGATTGTAGGTGTGAGCTTTGAGAATGATACACAACTGACATGGGAGTGGGTGAATCTCTCATTGTAGCAGCTTGGTGTGTTTGGATCTCTAGCAAGTAAAGCATATGCTATGTTGCACTTGACAACTGAATGGGATGGATTGTTTAAAATGTATCGTCATCTTTAGTGACAAAAATAGTTTGGTTTACAATAGCAAAACATCAATGTATTGATGCTACTAAGAAAGCAATCAAGACTTTCTTTGGCCAACTTTGAGACAAGAGATAGATACTTTTATAAGAAAAATTGCATCACCTAAATGAAGCTATTGGGTTTGTGACAACCTTCCATCTTAGTAGACAATGAGCTTTGAGACTTACTATGATCAATGTGGTAGACTACAACTCTGCTTGATTATTCACAAGTGCAATGAGCACCACTTTGATAGCCATGGATATGTACAATTGTGATTGATTGTTTACTAGTACAGTGACTACCATTTTGCACAGTTGTACATTGCCAATACATGGAGTATAATAGCAGTATGCTCGGTTACTTGCAAACATGTATGGACAACTATACATTGAGAATACATGCAATCACAATAGTATGCTTAGTTACTAAGAAACATGTATCGGTCATTTTAGTATGCTATCGGTTTGTACACACATGTAATTGGAGTTGATTGTTAGTATCTAACAAGGGGTTTTGTGTCAAAAGTGGATGTAGCAATGGAAGCATATACATATGCTAAAATAGATTGTTGAATACAAGATGCAAGAGAAAGGAAAGAGAGAACAAAAGAATATTGCAAAAAAAGAGAACTCATACAAATGCTCGAGAAATGGAATCCATATAACAAGACATGAGACAATACAGATCCAATGTGAGTCATTGGTTGTGAAGGCACCGGCAGTGGCTTCTCTCTCCACCAAAAAGAATCTCCAGGTGATGAATGCATTGACTAAGGAGGAGAAGGAGCATAGAATATATGGGCCATAAATATGCCCTAAATAACAATTGGTCGGCGAGCATTAAATGCGGGCCGACTAGCATCAAAATGTCCTAAAATGACATAAATAGTACACAATAAAAATGCTTAAAATATGTGCCCAACCCAATCACATACATAGACTTAACCATGAACTAATATATCTGCTAACAATATATCACCAAAATGACAAATAGACTTAATGATACAAGTAACATGAACTATGATTCTAGTACCCCTAACTTCTTGGCACAGTGACCATTGTACATGCAATAAAAGATTTAACACCGGTGAATATGGTGAATAAACATATAACCTATGTGAAACAAGGCCAAGGCAAAATGAACAAGGTGTAATGTGAAACTTTCGTTAAATTAAAAGGTTACACCTTGGAATTGAGTTACATTAAGAGTTTCGCCCAATGAAGAGCAACTTAATCAAAAACGATTAGAAGCAACTGGTTATTCATTTTGAAAACGTGATATTGCTATTTCAAGGCTCTCTTTCACTCTTTTTCTCTCATTTTTTGGAGCAGCCTAAGTTTAGAGAGCTGTATTAACAAAAGGAGATGCATGCATGCTAATTTTTCGCAATAAACAGTAAGAGAAGAGTGTTTTGCATCCATTCCAAGGCGTTGGACAACCGGGAATCAATCTCTTTCTTTTCCTATCTCTCCCTCGGGCTATACAAGCTTTGTTTCACAGCAAATCAGAATTAAGGTTTCCTGCCCACAATAGATCAATGGCTAGGGTTTGCAAAGATCCCATCTTCTCCAACCGTTGGCTACAATGTCTTGACACGTTTTCAAGTGTCCATGAAATGGTTTTAAACTAAATATTGCAAGGACTAGCTAGTGGGGAAGGCTCTCACCATATTGGATAATTTAATTTTCTATCATATCAGCAATTTCCTTCAAGAAAATATAATTTCTATTAATTACGCCTTTGAGAAAATCCCCCTGAGGTAAAATACAAAGTACAAGGAATTGTATAAAGAGTAGCTAAGTACATTGCGACTACAATGGTTGTATGAAGAACTAATATGGTGGGCCACTCACATGATAAAAATGTTCATGAATTTTGTATTGTGTCAACACTTTTTCCCAGAGAAATAAAATTTCTATTAGAAACACCTAGGAGAAAATCCCCTTGAGGTAAAATGCAAAGTACAAGGAACTCTATAAAGAGCAGCTAAGTACATCACCACTACAATGGTTGTGTGAACAACTAATCTGGTGGGCGTTTGAGGAAAGAAACGCTCACATGACAGGAGAGGGTGGAGGATGAGGGGAAAATGCCGAAAAGGCCACTGTGCCATGGGAGGAGATCAAGGCAGCTTTTGTACCGCTGGTGCCCACATCAATAGCCAGGACATACTCATCAGGGAGTGATCGGAGGGCACAACGCACTACTCTGCTCGGCACGCGACAAGGCCTCGTCGTGCAGGCGATCGACGTGAAACAGATACTCGGACATGAGCTTATTTCCACTCTCGCCATCAACTCGTTGCATGTGTTTAAGCTTGCTCGCTCGCTCGCTCGCTCTCTCTCTCTCTCTCTATCTCTATATAGTCGAAGATGTAAATGGGTAGTGGGGAGGAAATTCGCACGAGATGGGAAATATATATATATATATATATATCTCTCTCTCTCCCTAACGTCTTACATTTTGAAGATGTAAATATGGTGTGGGGGAGGAAATTCACACGAGATGAGAAATATCCCACTCAACCATTTTAAGTTTTTGAAGGTTTTTGTGGGGATCTCAACTCTTGTCTTACTACCAGCAAGGTTTAGAGGAGCTGATAAGGCATCTATGTACAGCCTGAGCAGCCATGTTTGATTCTATGTTTCCTAACAATCAACTATGGGTTTTGTGGCTCTACTAGCGCGAGATGTTCTAAGGGTACCAAACAAACTACCAAAGATAGTATCGCTTTTTTTTTTTTTTGAACTCCTTTCCTATCCTCTTGTATTTGTGTCAAGGTAGTCGCAACCTATCTTTATTTTTGCCTTCTAAAAAAGTTACTCACTGACTAATCCTCCACCAATCCTCCATGGGAAACCATTTCTCCCCACACTTTTTCATGGGGAGCAACTCTCGGGCAATGTTCTTAGAAAACTATCTTAGTGTTTTTCTAAAGGCATGAATATATTGAAGAAATAAAATAATAAAGAATTATACATGAGCATTTTATCCCAAAAGCTTAACCATGGACCTTTGCATGTTCGTATATTGTTGGCGAAAGCCCAATACAAAGGAAATTGGCTTGCTAATTGGCTAAGTGACCACAAAAACATTGGATGGGTCATTTATGCCAAAGCAACGAAGTTTTTTGTGCTTATAAGCATAGCAATGGCCTCTTCTTCGCTTTTGATTTGTGGGTGGTGAGCCTTGGGAGACTTCTTCCAAACTAGGAGCTTTGGTTTCCTAATTTGGATGTAGCCTTTTACGAGAGCATGTGACAAAAGAGAGAATGTGAGATCATAAAGTTTGAAAACATTATTGTTGTTACATGTAGCTTCATTCCTCTTGGATCAAATATACCATAAGGCATTGGCTTGTAAACAGTTCCAAAGGGGGATTGATGGAAAGCCATTGGCTTCTCCCCAAAAAACGTCTTTCTAGTTCACTTTGTAAGGGTTGGAAATACCTGATGATATTATATAAAAGTGAGAGAACTTCTGCATTATCACCCTTTTCTAAGACCTCAAAAATATCATCACTTTAATAAGGGGTAAGATCTACCTTATAAAGATCATCCTCTATGGAAATTTTTAATAAGTGTGTGTTCAGGAGATCATCCATAATGCCATTCTCTGTTAGTTCTCCATTCAATAACTAAGACAAGTGGTCAGCCCATGTAGTGTTGTTTTCCTTTCCTTACAACCACTAAGAAACCAACATCGAGTAGTAAGAGTGGTAACCACAGATGAGCTATGCGTCCCATAGCATGTGGTTTATTCACTAGATATGATAAAGTCTAATGGTCCACAAAGAAGGTGAATACTATTACTAACAAAGCAATGATGAAATTTCTTGGACGACAAATACGATCGACATTTCTTCCCTTTCAATCTTTGTGTTTGTGAGTTGTCGACTAGGAAAACTCATTAGGCAATCCAAAGTGTACTCTCCAAGCTATCATAGAACTACCACACGGTAAACTTTGAGGCATCAATGTAGTTCAAAAAAAGATGAGATAGTAATTTAATTTCCATTTTGCATCTAGCACGTAATCCATTGCCACATCCTAGTTAGGATCCCTCTCCGTAGTGCACGTTGCTCTATGAAGAATTATCCACAAGAGAACAAATGTTTAGTCTAGATTACTGAAACCCAAATTGGTGAAATATAAAAACCATTGGGCTTCATTTGAGTTTATATGCCACCTTTTATTCCATTTCCATGCCACATTAATAGTGGGGGGGATGTATCAATGAAGAAGAAGCTTGCCAAAAGCCATGTATTTGAAGGGGACCTTGAGTTGGATTGATCTACACTCGAAAGGATCATGGAGGTTGATTCAAGCATAAACTCAATTTGGTGACCTCAACATCCTTAAGTCCAATTTTCCTTTTGATTTGGATTGGGAAAAGCCATTCCTTTTTCTATAAATTCCAAATGTTTTTCCCAACACTAATCCCTTTTCTAAATATCTTATTTATGCATTTTTTAGAGTGGGAGGATCCAAAGGGAAGATATTGGAACTAAACCAACAAGAGACTTGTTAGGCCCAAGGCAATGTGAATTTTCCATTTGTTCAAAATTAAACATAATCTTTATAATTTTTCTATGCCTTTCAAAGGCTTTTTGCTAATGAGGAACATTAACTAGGGATGCACTAGTCTTATGAAAGTCCATAGTAATTACCGAGAGGTTTTTTCACTATGTTAGTGATGGTAGGCTAAAATTCCCTACTCCCTTATGCAAGAGGACTACCTAGTCTTCATTGGGTAGAAGGATTATACACCACTTATGTATACAATATAGAAGTAGGATTTTGTTAGATTACATTGGTTATTTTTAGTTTACTTTCATAGAATAAGTTATCTTAGGTGACATTACCTTTTCTAGAGGCTTCTTTTCCAAAAACTTCTTTAGGTCCCTTTTTGGACTTAGCTCAATTGATGGGCAAGAACTCACACAAGCTCCATTCTATCTTTCTTGATGGGTACCTTCATGCACCAACATTTGTCATAATGATTTACAAATTATGATGTATTCTAAAATAGTTTCAACCACCAAATTCGGAATGGAAAAATCTTCAGTGCTATGGTTGTGGCATCAAAATGACCTCTAGCTATGCTTGCATGTGCTTTTTGAAACATCTCTTCCGTATTGTGCTCACATGTGCACCTTATTAGCAACCCATCTTTCTCTAGCGTATATGAGTATCTCTGATCAATTGATAGGGCCTTGTTTTAATGAGTAGGCATGCAGATCGAGCTTTTTCTATTGGGTTCTCAAGTCTTCCCATTGTCAACTTTGAACAGTTGAGCCTCGTGTTGTAGAATAAACGCATTGTTCTTAGATCAAGTGTTGAGATAGAAGAGATAAATGCCTTAGAATATAGCTCAAATGACTAAATATTTTATGCATTCACTTGATACTACTTAGTTGTTTGATATTCAATCTACTTAGTATCAATGTGGCCTTCTTGATTTGGGGCTCCCTTCCATGTTACTCCACATCATCATTGGTTTTATACCTACTGTACTATTGAAGGTTGTGTGAGACTGGGTGATGATCACGTATGTGATATTGTTGGCATAGGTGATGTGAGATTGCAATTTGGTACTAGTGCTCCATTTGTGTTGCATGATGCACATCATGTCTTAGATTTGACTAAAAGCCTTATCTCAGTTGGATTGTTGGATGATGATAGCTATCACATATCTTTTGGTGATTCTACATGAAAGATTACACATGGCCCTCATTTTTGCTAAAGATGACAAGGTTGGTAGCATATATCCCTTGCATACATTTAGATTTCTTGATCATGTTTTGGCCATGACCAATCTTTCACATATATCACTTTGATATCACCATCTTGTTAGAAAACATGGTTGAGCAACAAGAGAAGGAGAGACTATGGGGGAAAGAAGAAAAACAAGAATAAGACCATGATAGCATGAGAGAGTCTTGATTGATTTGATAGTGGAGCAAGTACATTGTTTTATAGCTTTCTAGCTTGGATATACACCTCATTCTTGCTTATGGGATTCAATTACATGTGTGTCTAACACCACACACATTTTAACACCCCCCCTTGGTGCTAACTTCTCCTCTAGAAAACTTGTCGCAGATTTTGCACCTTGGTATTTCCTTGTTCCAATAGTCTTGCTCTTTGTGTCCATTTCTCCCATAGATCTTGCAAACAATTCTCGAAGAAGAGCCTTTGCTATAAAGTGCAGTTACTATGTGGTTCAGTGTAGAGTCTTGGGGTTTCTCCTTAAGTTTACCTTCTTGCTCATATAAAGTGGTTTCAACTGCATTGAGTTTTCTCTCAAGTACATTCCTTAGTGTTGCTACCACCTACTCATAACCTTTGTTAGGTTTATCTACACTATTGAGTAGCACAAGAATGGCTCTCCTTCAATATCTTTGCCTATTGAAGATATCTATACTTTTAGGCTTTTAAATTTGTTTATTAATGATGTTAGGGAATCATATCGGTTTAGATGAAACCTTTAAAATTCCATTAACAGATTAATTTTAGATTGTTTTGCCTGAGAGTTGAATATCTTATCTAGCTCATTCTATGCCTCTTTTGCATTTTTAATTCCTAAAATGTGGTGTAGGATATCATTGACTAGACCCAAAGCTATTATCCCAAGGGCTTTGTTATTTTTCCTCTTCCAAGTTATCTCATTAGGATCTTTAGGATCTTGAGAATCTCCCAAAATGTCATTCCTTATCAAATGATAAATGGTTTTCATTTTTCAAGTATGGATACCATTGCCATTGAATTTTTCCATTACTTTTATTTCTAACATTTTTGGAGCAAAGAGGTCTCACCGATGACTCGCACAACAAAGCCAGATTAGGCCATTTTTAAGCTAATAATGCTAGTTTTCCTTATTATATTTCACATGACAAACAACATGATACACTTGTTCAACATTGTTTTATGATTCATTTATTTGCTTGCAATATTTTGCTGAATATGAAAGCTACTATGTCACAAAGCAAAATAACACCTATAATAATATAAAGAAGAATATGTCATTCTGTCTGCATACACAAAAACAATGAGATAATTAACAAATTTGAAACAAGAAATAAACATACTAATATTCAAACAAGGACCTTTGGACAAAACAACTCTAGTTACAATAAGATATTCATGTGAGAGTTGCAAGGAGTTTTTGGTAGGATGTAATGATGAGTTTGATTTTAGATTGCAAGTTTTTTAGGAAATCAAGAGAACCCACATGCAATATGTTCAATCGCTTGCAAGTGCAAACTACCTTTTATAATGATTACATGGATTAATTCATGGCATATCACCTAGTGTGAATGCATATTTTGAAGTAATTAGTGTGAACAGGGTCTTAATAGAACCAATTTATGAAATGTTTGTGTGAACAAGGCTTTATATCAAACTAGTTTGAAAAGAAGGCAAGTGCGAAAGAGGGATTTTTAACCTTAGAGTTTTAAGAAGATAAGGAAGAGAAGAAGATTGAGTTGAATAGTAGTAGTTTCTGCCCTTTCTAAACTGTGAAAAACAACATAGGCCTTGAGGATGTTTGTGTAGCAGTTGATTGGCTCCAAAACATCCTTTGATAGTAGAGCAATTGATTTGTGGAAGCTCCACTCATCCAAGCTACTCTCTCTTTTCTTTTTCTTCACCTCTATCTCTCTCTCTCAAACATTGTTAAGTGAGACAGAGTACATTGATAGTTGTGAATTGAAGCAAGGCTCATTAGTCAGACTGATTAATATTCAATCCATTTGTGACTTCAATTTATGAATCATGCAACCCCATTTTGCAACCCACCATAGATCATGCCAGGACTTGAGTATACAATTGATGGATTTGACTGTAGTATACACATCCTTTTGTCCTCCATGACTAGATTCAAGACATTAAGCCCTCTTCTAAACTCCATAGGATAAAGCTTTTGGGTGGTGACAACCAAGAAACCAACTAAAAGAGCTTGAAACTAACATTTTTATTATTGACTTAACTCAAAGTCTCCTCAAGAGTTCCAATAGCCTTCACACCCTTTGCAATCTTCACTACCAAGCTTTAGCTAACTTGAACAACACCTTTGTGGCTCAAACTCTCATACTCCACATGTAGCAATGGATGCTCCCCACCTCACAACGTGAAGGATGAGGCTCTAATACATGTTAGAAAACATGGTTGAGCAAGAAGAGAAACAAGAATAAGACCATAATAGCATGAGAGAGACTTGATTGATTTGATAGTGGAGCAAGTATATTATTTTATAGCTTTCTAGCTTGGACATGCACCTCACTCTTGCTTATAGGATTCAATTATATGTGTGTCTCGCACCTGTGCCTCTAGCACCACATACATTTTAAGACATCCTGGGTATATGTTCCCAAAAGAAATGAAAGTCTTGGCCCATTTGTAGTATTTCACACCCTTGGATTATTCATATTTTGACTCATGTGATCACTATTTATATGGCAAGCAAACTCACAATACATATGAAAAGTTTGGTTCTATATGTATGGGTAAGCTATTGGCTTTAGTTCTTTTGGATGTTTGTGGTCCCATGCCCTATCAATCATTGGGTGGTGCCAATTATTTTGTCACGTTTATTTATAATTATTCACATAAAGTCTAGGCATATCTCATAAAGTAGAAATTACTAGTTTTGCCTATGTTTCAATGCTTTCTTGCTATGGTTGAGAGCCAATCTGGGTGTAGATTGAAATGCCTATAATTTGAGAATAGAGGTGAATATATATCTAAGGCATTTGAGCAATTTTGTGGTGAGAGGGGTACTAAGCATTAGTTGACTATTCGTTACACCCCACCCTAGAATGGTGTTGTAGAGTGCATAAATAGGACTATTTAGGAATGAGTCCATATTATGCTTAGTCATGTATGCTTACCACAACATTTTTGGTTACTATTGCTATTCATTTGGTTAGTAGATCCCCAACCATTGTTCTTGGTGTGGTAGAGTTGTAGAGAAGGTATGGTCTA
Source organism: Lygodium microphyllum (assembly GCF_053477565.2). Classification (NCBI taxonomy): domain Eukaryota; kingdom Viridiplantae; phylum Streptophyta; class Polypodiopsida; order Schizaeales; family Lygodiaceae; genus Lygodium; species Lygodium microphyllum. Next base: position 150,945,760 of record NC_141147.1, on the reverse strand, counting down.
GTAAACCTCCTCATATGTATACTTTGAGTCTTTAGATGTGAGGCTTTTTGCCATATTCCCAAAGATAATTGCAACTAGTTAAATCAAAAGTCCATCAAATGTATCTTCTTTGGATATGCTAATGTAGGAGAGATGGGCTATTGCCTTTGGAATCTGCAAGCTCAAAAGGTTATCCGCAATGATGATGTTGTATTTCATAAGAAAAAGATGCATACGAAGCCAAAGTAGGTAGTTAAGGTACATAGGGTGATCTTTCAAGAGGAACCTCATGTTATAAAATAGCCATCCCCATTTTGACTACTTACAACTACTATTGATGATGTAGTGACTCAGAACCACTTGTTGTGTATGATCGTGATGCTAGAAAGAGAATAGTAGTACATGCCCCACGACCAACTTTGAGATGCTCTATTAGAGCTTCATGTCCTCTTGATCATTTTGATCCCTCTATGCATTATGCGATGGTGATAGATTTTGGCGAGCCCCTCACTTGTCAAGAGGCTCTGTACTAAGGTGATAGTCACTCTTGGGAGAGGGTCATGCAATATGAGTTTAACTTGCTATAGAGAAATCATAATTCTTGGATGTCCAAGGTGCAAAAATGCACGGCCTTGTTTACTACCAAGGCTGAGTACATTGCAACCACCACCATTGAGGCTCACAAGGAGGTCCTATGGTTAGGCCATCCGATTGCAAACCTTGGTATGAATTTGACTCCTACATCACATTTAGACTCTATGAGTGCCATCTAGTTTGGCATGTAATCTAGCCTATCATGCAAAGATCCAACACATTGAGATCCATTATCACTTCATCTGAGAGGTGATTGAGGACAAGTAAATACAACATCTTGACTGACAAGAATCCTACAGATCTGCTCACTAAAAGTTTTCCAGTGGAACGCTATGCCTTTCTTAGGAAGATGATGGCCATAAGATGAGATGATGTCTATTCCTCATCCTATTGTACTTTTATGTACACATTGTACTTTGTCACCTTTTTCATGTTTTCTCCACACTTAGGCACATTCGCATTTAAGTGGGAGATTGTTGGGGTTTAAATGAGACTACTTGTGCCTAGTTGCCTATATTTACTTGTACTTACTACCCACACACTTGTACACTATAGGTGGGAGCCACCCATCTTTGTTAGTTTATCATTTATTATTTCCATGATAATAGAATAAGGGAAGATAAGTCACACATTGTGACTATTGGAGTTCCCACATACCATCTTGTTCTCTCTTACTTGAACCTTTATAGCTCTTGCATCTTCTAGCTTCCACTCATGCTCTCACCTCTTGCTCCACCTTTCACTATTCTTCAACATCACTAGATCCATCTCTTTCCCAATATATGGAGCAGTAATAGCACTCTCTCATGTACACCATTTCATCTCATATCTCCAAGTTCATCTTCAATGATTGGTCAATGCTCATAGAGGAGGATAGTGAGGTGTTTGATGGTGGGTGACTTGTACACCATTTGTGTGGACAACATAGTAACATGATTTTGTTAGGATGCATTAGTTTTGTTTACTTCACTTTAATAGACTAAGTCATCTTAGGTGACTTTGACTTTTCTAGATGCTTTGTTTTTTGGAGACTTCTTTAGGTCAATTTTGGACTTAAACTTAAAATCTAGAAACTTTTTGGGTCCTCTTTTGGACCACGACTCTAAATAATTCTATTGGTCTTCTTTTGGGGACTTTGACTCTAAAAACTTTCTAGGTCCACATTTGACTAAGAGACTTTTTCTCCAAAAAAAAATTTGGGTGTAGCTTTCCACATAGAATTTTGACCTAGAGATATCTCCAAAAAAATTATGGAGTCAAGTCTCATAGAGAACTTCCAAGTGTAAGAATATTTTTTCCTCCTCTTTTATAAAAAAGGCAACATATTTTAAAGAGGGTCATCTTCACATAACAAAAGTGTCTTACTTTTGCTCTTTACTATATGTATATCTTATTTCTCTTCCCCTCTCTACTCCACCTCCCTCTACTCCATTGCACTTTATTTTCCACTCCACCTTACACGACTCCATCACATTCCACTCCTCCACTCTACTTCACTCTCTCTCACCTCTTGTGATCTCTCTTTTCTTTGTGTCCTCTCTCCATCTTTCTCTCTCCTATCACCTCTCTCTAGCATTTAGTGTCCTCTCTATTCTCTCTTTTTCTAGCTCATCTTTGGACCTTTGCCACCTCTTAAAGCATTCTCTCTTCTCTCATCCTTAGTACTTCCTCTAGCATTCTCTCGTCTCTTCTCTTTTCTTCATTTTTCCCTCTCTTTTCTATCACATCTCTCTAGCATCTCTCTAGCAATCTCTCTTCTCTTTGTTCTCTCTTCACTTGGCTCCTCTCCAAACCTCTACCATCTCTCTGTATTTTCTATTTACTTGGCTCCTTCTAATTCTCTAGCACCTCTCTTTAGCATTCTCTCTATCCTTTATGTCTTCTACTCACTTGGTTCCACTTTGGACCTAAGTGTTTTCTCTAGACTTCTCTCTAGAAGTTTTTTGAAGCCTTCTTCTCACTTCTCTATAAAATTTTGCATGTACTGTAGACTTCTCTCTAGATCATTTTTACATCAAAACAACATGCAATGGTAGAGGGGGAGAGGAGGAGTGCCAAAGGATGAGAGAAAAGAAAGATGAGATAGAGGGGAGGGTGAAGTGGCTAGCACTACCATGGTGGTGTGAGGAGAGGAGCAAGGGTGTTGAGACACTAGAGAAAAGGAGGGAAACAAGCATCAAAGAGAAGAAGGTAGGGCAAAGGGGAGAGGTAAGAGAGGGAGGGAGGGATGGGGAAGGTGTGGGGAGGGGGGAGTGACATGATGCACACGTGCACGTGCATCACACACACACACACACACACACACACACACACACACACACACACACACACACACACACACACACACACACACACACACACACACACACACACACACACACACACACACACACACACACACACACACACACACACACACACACACACACACACACACACACACACACACACACACACACAGATAAAAAGAGGGGCACATCAATGATATTGGAAAGACATGCAATCTAAATGTGGGAGATTATGTGAGCTCCCACCACACTCTGCTGTCTGATTTCCTCAACAAATCAGCCAGGTGTCAACTATAAAGCAACCATGGAATTTTTTAGTTAAGCTCGAGTAAGGATCAATAGCCAATCAAAGAAAGCCAAACATAATCTTTTTTGCCATCTTAACCTGTTGAAATTCCATGATCTCATGTGATCATCATTTCATGCTGGGGAGAAAATCAATTTTTGATCATATTCTTTCATGTTGACATGCTCTTATGTGTGTTGACATGCCCTTATTTGGTAAGTTGTAGCTATTAACCCTTACTATGCTACCCATATGTGTGTGTGCGTGCGTGCGCATGCGCGCGGGCGCACACACACACACACACAGAGCCATTTATGTTTCTCTTTCTTTTTTATATTTTATAGTTTTCTTTTCTTTTCTCTATTTTATTTGTTTAAATTCTTTTGTGTTTTGTGTTTAATGTTTTTGTTTTGTTTGTATTTAAAAATATTTAAGATTATTTTTTGTCCTTGTATTGTTTGGTATTTCATTCTAAAAATTATTGTACGGCATCTAAGAGAGGGTGGGATGAGGGAATCCTAGTTACATTGTTTTTTTGAGATGGTGAAATGAGTAGGGAAAGGGGAGGGATCAATTTTATTAGTGGATTTCTCTCGTTTATTCATTTATTGGTTAGTATGTAGGGGGATAAGGTGTGAGAGGCTATGAGAGTATGTGGGGGAATAAGGCATGAGGGGCTATGAGAGTATGTGGGGGAATAAGGTGTGAGGGGAAAGGGTTGTTCTTTCGTCGATTTCTCACATACAATTTTTAATCTCTCTTTTAAAAAATGTTAAGGGTTTTTGTTTTTTTAGTCTATTGGTTTTTCATTTGTTTTTTATTTTGTGATAATCAATTTCTTTGTTTGGCATGTTTGAAGTTTGAGGTGGGATACAAAAGCCTATGGCATACCATAACGAAGAAGGGAATGGCTCGAGATGCACATCAATACATGAGTAGAGTATCATACTAAAAATAAATAAATATCCTTGTCCATTAGTAGGATTCATCAAAGAGGAAAGCCCATGCAAGTTGGTGAGCCTTAGGCCTGTTACACACCCAAAATGCAGCCGCCCAAGTCTTCGGGTTTAGGCCAATAGGAAGGGCCAAACTGCAAAAAAGGGTGCCCCCTCCTACACATTGGGGGCCCCCAGTAGCAACAATTGGCTCCCCCCCACCTTGTTTCATTATTCCACAAGGCGAGGGAGCTCCCCCGTTCGATTTTGTCTGCAGGCCAACCAGTGGGCTCCTCTGTCACGCTCTTGTCAATCATGTTGCATGAGCCGTTAGTCCCTCTCTTGCTCGTTTGCGAATGGAGGTGCTGCTATGATCACATGTATGCTCTCTCTCTCTCTCTCTCTTTCCTACATATGCATCAATGCATCATGCATCAATGGTCTCTCTCTCTCTCTCTCCTCCATTGCTTTGGTAGTGGTAGTTGCTTCTGCATGGAAGGTAGATAAAGCATGATGCATAGAATTTATGGAACCTGTAAACTTCTACATGGATTGTACATAAAGCATGATGCATAGAATTTATAGAACCTGTAAACTAAAAGCTTGTAGACTAAAAGATCACCTTCTGCATGGGAAACTTGGGCCTGTCCTATGAATCATGATAGACCTGTCTTATCCATATGCTGAAGTTCTTGAATTTGGGTCTATTAAATCTATTTATTCTCTTTTACTCTTGAAAATAAGGAGCTTCTATGCATCATGATAGAGACATCCGTTGAAGTTCCTAAATTTGGGTTTAAATCTATTTATTTTGTGTTTGGTCTTGAAAATAAGGAGCTTCTATGCATCATGATAGAGGAGACATACACTGAAGTTCTTGAATTTGGGTTTAAATCAATTTATTCTCTGTCTGGTCTTGAAAATAAGGAGCTTCTATGCATCATGATAGAGGAGGCATACGCTAAAGTTCCTGAATTTGGGTTTAAATCTATTTGTTCTATTGATAGATTCAGCAAACAATCACATTTTATTCCATGTCATAAAACATTGAAATCCGCACAAGCTGCAAGACTTTTCATTCAACATATCTTCAGATTACATGGTATGCCTTCTGAGATCATTTCAGATAGAGACTCCAAATTCACAAGTAACTTTTGGCGTGCTTTATTTGAGAATTTGGGAACCACTTTAAAGTTCTCCTCAGCTTTTCATCCTCAAACTGACGGCCAAACAGAGGTGATGAATCTCACTCTTTTGGATATGTTGAAAGCTTATGTTAGTGAACATAAGTCACAATGGGAGAAATATCTTCCATTATTGGAGTTTGCTTACAACAATACAGTGCACTCATCCACAAGGAAAGCTCCAAATGAAATAGTACAGGGTAAAGTGATTCCTCCTCCAATTATTCGCACTAAAGATAAGATTTTTGCTGCTGATGAGTTTGCTTCAGATTTAAAAACAACAATAGATCAAGTTCGAGCCACTATCAAAGTTGCGCAAGAGCGACAAAAGAAGCAAGCAGATAAACGAAGAAGACCTTTGTCTTTTGAAAAAGGTCAATATGTCTTGCTAAAGTTTGATAAAAGCAGGCTCAAACAAGGTTCTGGTCAAAATTCATCTTTTCCAAAGCTCTCCAGTAGATACTTTGGACCCTTCAAAGTGATTGAGAAAGTAAATGAAGTTTCTTATCGACTTGAGCTTCCTACTCATTGGAAAATACACAATGCTTTTCATGTAAGTTTGCTAAAACCTTACATAGGACCAGAACCAAAGGAACCCATTACTGAAGATCCCCCAGAAGTTGAAGAAACAGAGCAACTCTTGGAACCTGAAAAGATTTTGTTTCTCAAGGATCGAACCACGAGAAGTGGCCTTGTGACATGAAAATTCTTGCTAAAATTCAAGAATCTACCCACCACAGATGCACAGTGGGTAGATGAAAAATTCATGAAGGATTACCCAAATATTCTACAACAATATCAAGAAGATTTTCAGCTAAGGACAGCTGAATAAAAGCCAGAGGGCTGTCACAACTCTATAGAAACAGAATTTGTATCCTTTTTCATTAATTTATCTATATAATGATTTATTAAATTTATTTCCTTTGCACTAATTAGATATAAAGAAAAGTGCATTGGAGTTGGCTACTGATGAGTGGTCACAGGTTATGGTGGACCCACACGCTGGGTTAGAGAAAAGATAGTTCACACTTCCACCTATATGACCCGATTGGGCGCCTGTGACTAGAACTCACGCATATCAGGGTTAGACTCGCACACAGAAAGGATTGATGCCTTGAAGTGTGGGCTAGATCCACCAGAACAGACAGTTACAATCAACAAGATGGCATGATCATGAAATGCTTGTATAATGTGCATGTGTGGGCTGAAAGCTTGAAATGCACATTTCTTTGCATAGGAAAGTCACATGAAGATTCGGATACCATTTTTGCGATGTACACGGAAAAAGATTTCATATGATACCCATATTGGGGGGGTCCCTAAATTCTAGGAGATCCCTAAATTTTAGGAGGTCCCTAAATTTTAGGAGCCTCGAATTAGCCTAAAAATGCTAGTCCTAAAAAATAGGGATGTCATTCTAAAAATAGTAAGTTCTGTACTCTGACTGTGCTTACTAAATTTGGTTGTTTCTATTCTTGATAGTATTCAACCCAAAAAGGAAGGCCATAAAGAAGAGACAAGTGTCAAGACACTTGTCACACAAGTTTCCAAGTGTCCCACCACTTGTCACATCTCATGACATGTGGCTGGACACTTGTCTTGTGCTACTCCACTTTCCCCTTTTGTACTAGCTCTCCCCTCTCCTATAAATAAGAGCTCGTTTTTCTTCATTGATCATCATTTTTCTTTGCTGTAAACTCATGTACAGCACCCACAGATAGCCAGAAACTGGCCCCATCCATCCCCATCATCATCCCCCACTTCTCCATTATCAAATTCCTCCATATTCCCTCTTCTATCACTGCTGTTTTACAAGACAGCAAGCCTGTAAATTCATTACAGCACCTCCTTCTTGAGCTCTTTCTTCCATTTTAGCTACAAGAAGCAAGCTCTATCCCTGTACTGCTGATCAACGATGGAGAAAGGCTGAATTCCCCTTTTTCTTCTCTCATACTGTAAAGAAATCAGTTCTTATCATTGCATAATAGATAATGCATGTGTGTTTGTACATCTTTGCATGATCTTGTGAGAGTGAGAATTACTTCTTCTCACTCTCAGGTTGATTGTAACTGAGCTCTTCCCTAAGGGACTTGGGTTGAGCAGAAATACATTCCTTCGGGGGGGGTTGCCCATCTTCAACCCTCAATCTTGTCTCCATTACTTTTACATTTTTATGGCTGTAATTTTGTGAGTAATTTTCATTTTCAGCTTTAAGTGTTCATTCTCTTTTCTATTAAATCTCGAAAACAAGCAAATATCATAATTGTTAAGCATACTACGTTGTTCGGGGCGTTTACATCCAAATCTATTTGTCCTATCCATACGTTGATTTTGGGTTTAATCTATTTTTTCTGTATTTGGTATTGAAAATAAGGAGCTTTATAAGGTGTGAACTAACGATGGTGGAACTATTATGAAACACCCCTATGTTTATCTAAACATTATTGTTATAAAGGAGCTAAATAGGCATAGTCTCTTCCCTAAGAAATCTTTAGGCATGTGTACATAAGCAATAGATGAAACTTTATGCATGTGTACATAGTTGTTTCAAGAATATGTGTCTCATAAAGTTATGCAAGAATATTAGACAGGTGGCATCATGGTATAGCAAAGCTCAAATTACACATTCGCAAAGTAAATTATGTTTTTGTAAAAACCTATGTAGATTCTAGTTGCTTGACAAGTTTTGACATATTGTAGTTAGTTTCCATTAAAGCTTCTTTAACTTTATACTTCATAGTTTAGTAGTTAGGTACAAATGTTTGATATAAGTAACAGATGAAACTTGGTTTATCCCTTTGCAAGGTGATAGTTGTTTCAAGAACTTGTGTCTCATAAAGTTATGCATAGAATGATCCCTTCTAAGGTAGTAGTTCCAAGAAGTTTAAACTAAAAAAGCATATGCAAAAGTGTGTGTTTGGATTAGATTGATGGCATCCTGGTATAGCCAAGCTCAAATTAGCTATTTACAAAGGGAATTATGTTTTTGTGAAAATCTATGTGGATTCTAGTTGCTTGATAAGTTTTGACATATTGTAGTTAGTTTCCATAAAGGCTACTTTAACTTTATAGTTCATAGTTTGGTAGTTAGATACAATTGTTTGACCATACCAAAGTAGAACTTTACATTCAAATTGATGAATAAGATCTAATTATACATTGATAAGCTCATTTGAATATGTTTACACTAAGGCCTTTTTTCGTATTGGCCCCTTCCTATTGGCCCATGTTGGTCGACTTGGGTGGTTGCATTTGGGTGTTTAATGGCCCTAATTATACAATGATTATGTATATAGATTTTCCCTTAAAGTTATGTGAGCACTTATTATGTATATATTGATATTTTCTCATAAAATTATGCATTCGACAATAATGCATACACAAATTGTTTGATAAAGCCACGTAAAGAACAATAAAGTTATGCATAGAATGTGAATGTGTCTTGTACAGTTATGCATAGAATGATCTTGTATAGTACGGATTGTCTCGTAAAGTTATGTACAGAACAATAATGGATCAATTATGTAAAGAAAAATAAACATGTTTGTTCATTCACATATTGTAAATAATGGATCAATTCTCATGCGTAAGGTGGAGCTCAATGGATTCTCAAGAGAGCACTCCCATGGAGGAGTTTCATCAGTTCGTGTCTCAAATGAGCCAAGATGCAATATGTAGTAATGACTTTATGTACTTTTCGAGCCAAAGTGTGGGTGTTCCAAGCCTCAAATGAGCCAGGATGCAATATGTAGTAATGACTTTATGTACTTTTCGAGCCAAAGTGTGGGTGTTCCAAGCCACATTCCAAGCCATAGTGTGGTTGGCAGTATTCCTGTAAATGTGTTTTCAATCTACCCTCCTTTGATCAATCCTCGTCCTCCTCAATTCACATTGTTCCAACGACAAAGACAATTAGGTATAGAGGGACCCAGAACAATACACAATAATGTAATTCTTTGTCCAATTGCACATAGTCCTCAACATGGCCCCTTGGCACCACCACAACAAGAACTACAAGCAATAAGTTCATATGATGCAATTCAAGACACATGTGAAGAGGTTGACCTGGTTCAGACACAAGAACCAATGGTGCCACATTCCGAGAATGCCAATAAGCAACGTCCATGGTGAACTTCATTGGAGTCTGATGCACCAAAACCTCCTAAACCAAAGAGGCACAAAAAGAAAAGAAACAGAATGACTCACTCGAGACACAAGATCATTTAACAACCACAAAAAAATTGTTTGCGCAGTGGAAGGATGCATGGACAATACAACTCATTCACATTCGAGGATCCATGACTACGCAGTTCTCAAATCCATTGAACTAAGGAGTGGATGTATGGTCCAAGGTAGCCACACAGATAGCATCACTATTTTTGGAGTTCAACAAAGATGGTGAGGCATGCACAAAGTGTTGGGGACACGTTTATGAGTCATATAGAAAGGATAAGGCCCACAATGCCATATCAGGCAATGATCGCAAGATTATTTGTTAATGGTATGATCCTGTGGATGAATATATGTGGAATCGTGCCAATGTTGTTAGCGATGCACATGTCTCGTCTGTTGGTGTGTTGTCTTCTCCAGAAGATAACACTACATCAGTCTTCAATGATCTAGGTGACCACACCTAGGAAGACATTGGCTTCAATGAGCCTTCGAAGATCAATGACCAGTCAAGGAGCACACAATAAGATGGATAGAAAGATAGAGGAGTCTCTCAGTGACATGGCTAGCACCACCCGATCAATGTTATAGCCAACCAAAAATCAAACTTAGAGGAAAATAAAGTATTTGAAGAGCACAAACTCATTATCATGGATACACTTGCCTCCTCTGTATCTGGCCTATTAGATGTAAGCAAAAGTCTTAAAGAGGAATGATAGTTTCAACAATAGATGAATTTGGAACTCTTTTTAAAAAAATATTTTTAAGTATACCTATACATCTCTATTCAATTGTCTCATAAAGTTTCGTCAAATCTTTTGATAGGTGAATGGACAATGAAAGTCTTTTGATAATGTGTGTCATCGGTGTTGTACTTGCTGTCATGGCAATGTTTCAACTATTGTTAAGTGATTTGGATGATGGGGACGATGACAGTATGCAATTGCATACTTTGATGGAGTGCATGGCTCGAGGTTACGTTGCACGTCAAGCTAGGATAGATCAACGAAGGCACGATTGATGGTCATACTAGGCCTATCCAAGACCGTAAACTTTTATGGAGTATGGGCTTTTGGGAAGTTATTCAAACTGAATGTTTAAAAGCAGGTTGCAAGTTAGCAAGAGTACATTTGAATATCTTGTTTGCAAAGTTAGCACCGCAAATGTGACGCAAGAACATGAACTATAGAATAGCAATACCTATGGAGAAGAAGGTCTACGTGGCTTTGCATTGCTTGGTGAGCGGCTCAAATTTGGGACTTATAGCTGATTTGTACGGAGTCTCAACTTTATTTACAAAGTTGGTTGTTCTGGACTTTTGCGATGCACGGCTATATCTGGATTACATGGTATGTACATAAAGTAGCCAACATCACAACAAATGCAAAAATATGCAGATGCATTTCAAGCCCTTTGAGGTACACCATATGTTGTTGGTGTAGTAGATGGTAGTCATACACCCATTATTGCCCCTACTCTCGTTTTCATTACTAATTTGTGTTAGTTTTATTAGCCATTTTTTTAAAATTTTGTCATGCTTTTAGTTTTATCAGTCACTTTTTAAAAGTTTTGTAATGCTCTTAATTTTATTAGTCGCTTTTTTTACAATTTTACTAGTTGTTTTTTTAAAATCTAGCATCAATGATTGTGTTTAATCATGTATTCAAATAATAATAATTATGTCAATAATGATCAACATCCATAGCATCTCTTCATTCACATATGATTGAAGAAGTGTCCGGTGCATAGGTGGTGGTCAATGTGTAAACAATTGCAGACGGAAGATAGACGGATACTTACTGACCACGAAAAGTGTTCGTCACCCAATGTGTAAGTAGGTGGCAAACAAGTGACCACCCAAGTCAACTTTACCTGTGCCGACCAATTGGGCGCAGATTGGGCATGCAATGGCGGTGTGTAACCAATCTTAGTGTTGTTATTTGGGAGGGAGTTTGGTGGTAGTTTTCAAACTACTTGGGGGAAAGTCCTCTTAAAACTAATAATTGCCCCCTTCCTCCAAAAAATAGAAGAAACAATAATATGCAAAAAACAAAACATAAGATTTTTTTCATTGTTTGCACCACAGCTGCCATTATCATTGTGCACCCCTTGTAATGATTCTTTAGGTCTTAGATAATTGATTTATCATCTTCAATTTGCCTACATGTGAATGAGATTTTGGACTTGCAAAGCGGTTATTTTCACACCTCTTTTGAAACTCTATTCAAGCCTCTAGTTGCCATTATCATCATGCACCTCTTGTAATGATTTTTTGAGTCTTAAACAATTGGTTTATCATCTCCTATTTGCTTGCATATGAAGCCTTTACAGTGGTTATTCACATGCCTTTTTTTGAAATTTCTATTCAAGCCTCTAAACATGCCTTGGATGCAACAAGGATGCCCTATTTCTTGTTTTCAATTGCTCCAAATGCAATCACAATTATTATTTTTGATATAGCACTTTCATTTTTGGATTTTTCGACCTCAAATGTGTGCTACGCACATCTGGGCTCTTTTTGTTTTCCTTCATCAAATGCATAAAAACACAAATATTTAATTTCTAATAATTCAACCTTCCATTGCATCACTTCAAGTCAACACAATGCACCTTAAATTGTAGTTAAATAAACTTTCTCTCACTTTGTAATTAATGAACCCTATCATTGCATATGCACCATTGCACTTTCAAACCCACATTGATTATTAATAAAGAGAACCTCTCTATTCACCTTCCATGTGTGCATATACAAACAAAATGAACACACAACTAATTCTAATAAATGAATCCCCACTATAATATTGCATATGGTTGGTGTCAAATATTATATAACTTACTATATGAACTATGCATTTGGAGACATTGGTCATGTTGTCTAGGGGTGTCACACAATAATTTTGATCCATCTTGTATTAGTTCTTTTTAGATGAAAATTTAATGGACGTGTTGTGAATATTTTTAATCATAAAATTTAATGAAATTTATTATCATTTAATGTATCCACATCATTGTACATTGAAATTCCAATTTTATCCAAGGAATAAATGTTACATGGGTGGGTGCTAAGTCATTCATCTTATTATCTAGCACCATATCATCTTGCTAGTCACTCCCTCACACATTAGTGATTTCCCTCCCTTTCCTCCTTGTTATGTCATTAATTGTTAATCAATCCAACTTGTTTTGTGATATTTATAGAAATTGATGTTTGGGTCACTCTATATGATTCCATTTTCATTTTTGGTGTGCTTTATCGTACAAGTTCTATTGATTTCTTGCCCTACATTTCATGAAGCTTTAGATTTAAGATGTAATTAACTCATGTTAAACTTTTATATATGAATATACAATATGCTATTGTGTTTATTTTTGTGTTAGTATCAGTTCTTATGTTGTTTTTGCTTGTTATTTTGTGTTATTTTACAAGATCCCTATTTCGAGTATATTGGTTAAGTGTATCTTGATGGTAATCAACCAGCACCCATCATGTCTCACTGATTTCTCGTGACTATTCTTTCCTCTTTGCAATGATTGCATCAGGTGGGCTAGTCTTCAAGATTTTATGTCATTGTTGTTTCCTCGTCTTGAGATGTGCAATGCATATCCTTTGCCTTATAATATCAAATGGACTTAGTTTATAATAAGCCTTTCCAACCATCTCTTATCAATGTTAACGAGGCTCTGTCCCTTCCCTTTTTGAATATTATGATTCCTAGTGCTCAACATATGTTGCCCAACAATTGCATTATCGATATTGGGCAATAGAAAACTCCAAATGCATTGACACCTAGTAAAGTGCTCAGTAGTCTTGTTGTTTCCGTGGCCTTTATCTCCAATCCCCTGTGAAAGAAACCATATCAATTTCTACCATCTTTGCAAAGGAATTACAACTTCCTTTTATTATTATAGACCTGAGAAGGTAATGTGTACAAGTGGGACCTCTTTATGTTCCACAAGATAGACCAACATCTTTAGGAAGTAAGAGGTTAAGCTACCAATGTTCCTTATGGTGTGATTCTCTACCTACTCATTACTTGTACCTCTCCATTTGGTGGTATCCCTATGCAAGATCCTAAGCCCCCATCAAATTTCTTGCTTGTGGTTGGTAAATCATTCCTATCCAAGCTCTAGATTATTGTACTCATGTTGTGAACAAGCTAATGCTTGGATGCTTCTCAAGTAAGCAAGCTGCAAAACAAGAAAGCATGATTGTGCATGTGATTGCTAAACAACCCTAAACAAGACTCACACAAAGGTATTGATCCAACTTATTGCAAAAAATGCAAGGAAGTCGAGACCATGGCAATGTAGATGATAACTTCATTGCCAAAAGTGAATTAGCACAAACCCTTAGTCCAGATGAATGAAGCTTGATTTTAGTCATAGGGACCGTCTCACTAAGGAGAGGTGTTTCCCTAATAAGGGACTTTGCATGCCATTAGAAAATCAATGACCATATATGCATGGAGCCTATCAAATAAGTGTCATGCCATGACACTACTGTTTCTCTCCTCCCAAAAATTTCTTCTAAAGTCATTTTGACCTCTAAAAGAGGTGGATGTTGCATAAACATCATTCCTTCATGGGGTAAAATATATTTATGTATTCTTCATTAAATATATCACCATATCAGTATGATTGTGACATGATAAATAATTGAAATAAGTGCAAAATATGAAATATTGGTAATTTATAAGGTCTTCAAAACAAGATAAAACCATTGATATAAATTATAAGTAAACATGGATAAACAAAAATATCTTAGTAGTAATCTTGTATCCCACTTATAGGTAGTAGCTAAAAGTTAGTAAGACTTCACCACTATGCTTCTATATTATAATCAAAGGTTTGGAACAAACATCAAGTAGAAACTCACTATCAAGTGTGCACATATATCAATCAAAATAGCATGTGATTATATACAGAAAGGATTGGCACCATTTCAGCCAAATTTCCATTATCTTAATGATAATGTATGGCATCTATATGAAAGTATTTAAGAGAAACTTTTACTTGGACAAAGAAGCATTTGAGATACTTTTGATTGTTATTTTTGTTGCATCCAATAGCCTAATTTGATTCGTATAAGGGTATATGATGGCTCCATTTGATCTATATTAAGGAATCAATGTTTGATATTGGTTTAGATTTCATGTAATTCTAGTGCATTAAGTTAGGTCCACCAAATAACTTAATTATCACGTTTCCTAGGCCACTTAGATAGTTTTTATGTGTAATGCAGCTCATTGTGCAAGATCTACACGTCTAAAGGATATGAAAGAGAGATGATGATACACAACAATAAAGAGATTAAATTATGCTTGCACTAAGCATGGCGTCTAGGTTATATGCGTATATGGCTTGGCATTTAGGGACACTATCATTATTGTAGATAAATTATTAATTGTTTTGTTATAGCATGTAATTTAAGACTTACACTAGCACTTCTTCTTATGTATCATGTATCTCACTGTGCAAGGAAAGTCTATAGACCATTAGAACATAAATTTTGATATGGGCCTTCTTTTCACATTTAGTGCTTCATTCTCTTGCTCAATTGTTTTACTGCTTGCACTAAGCATAGTGTCTAGCCCTACATCTATATGTCTTAGCACTACAAGACGTTATGCTTCATGTGGATGAGTTATTACTTGTGTCTGTTGTTTTAGCTTGTACCTTAAGGCTTTCTTATACTAGGATTTGTGACAATGTCCAAAGCCTTGCTTAGCACATAGAGCCACAAAGATTATGTCATGCCTACCTGTAAAATTGTGTCTAGCTCCCATGTCTTTATGGGTTGCCATTGAGGGATACCATATTTAGTGTAGTCTCTTTATTTACTATATTTGGTGTTCTCACTTTTCATAAAGAGCTATAAAGATTATCTTATCTCTACAAATGATAGGATGCCTAGGTTGAGCTTGACATTGAGCTTGTACAAACAATGTAAGCCAATATTGCACTTTAGCTAATAAATACATTATCCTTTGAGTTTTCCTTGCTAGAAATTTGAGCTTTGATGATTACATATTTCATTATTTTCTTTATTGTAATTAGAATCTTGCTACATTAATATGGTCAAACTATCCTTCATTGTATGTTTTTGCCACTATATTATCGAGAAAATTTTACTGTTATAAGTTTATTAACAAAAATTTTACAATTCAATAGCTTCATGTGTCCCTTAAAAAATATTTTCCCAACTAATTTTAAGTTCTTTTTGGTATATTAAACAAATCACCTCATTTTCTAAAGTCTAAATTGGAACTTTTGTCACATATTCTACAACATAAAAATATACATATTAAAAGTCGTCCTTGCTAGAAAAGAACCATGACAAACACGATGAGAAGGGGAACTAATAAGTGGTGAGACTCCACTTAGATTGACACGTGACAAATGCATTGTCTAGGCCTATACTAAACACCAATTAGAATCCTAAAGTGAGTGTTTCCATGAGTTTCCTAATCTTTTCATACATTAGATATTTTGAAATATAGGTGATGATACCCATACCGTTGCCCCCATTCCATTGTGTTGATTGATTATCATGTTAGAAAATTAGACAAGTGATCTCAAGGTCTAAACATCTCGTGAAGGCATTCTTCAATAAAGGAAGTACATTTGAGGCATGTGTATTTTCATCATATCATTGGGGACACCCACCCAAGATGGTGATAAAAAGCATCTAGGATGATGAGATGAAAATCTAATGGGATACTCACTAGTTGAGCAAGAATAAGGAGTTCAAGATAGAGATCACTGGGACTGAGTGGGCTTTCTTTTCCAATTGCAAATTTTATTTTTGGAATGGAAACCATTGAATCATGGAATGGATGCAAAAGATAAGCACAAGTAAGTCAAATTGTATCTTTATTTTGTGATCCTTTATAATACACATTTGCAATAGCTCTCACCACATTACTTTTTTTTGTTCTAGCCTTTGCAAATGTATTGAGATAGCACCAATCATAGGCTTATGAATGGAGTATGAAGGCAACAAGTGTAAAGGGTGGTAAGATATTATAGGTAATATCTTGCAAAAGTACTAAGCTAGCACATACGAGTCAACTATAGCCTAGTGAAGGTGACAAGTATAATGGGAGGCAAGATCTTATTACTAATGTCCCACATAACGATGTGATGTTTGTATGGATTACTTTGTCATATGCATGAATAGTTGTAAATGTTGCTGTCACCATGAAAAAATGTCGAGAGATTAGATGAAAATGCAAACATTAGGCTCTAAGCACACACAAGGAGAAGGTGTCAAGTACTGATATGTGCTACAATCCCCATTGATGGCCCATGCATAGATAATTGAAAGGGATGCAGGAGACATGGGAGAGAAGAGCACACACAATGTAGGTGATGTCAACAATGTTATGACAGCCTTATTGCACTTTCATATATATATATATATATATATATATGAATAAAGAATATGGGCGGTCACTATACATGGGTAGGCCCAAGGGCCTTTTACCCCAACAACCTCCCACTAAAAGGACAATGGGCTAGCAAGTGAA
Organism: Lygodium microphyllum; assembly: GCF_053477565.2. Lineage (NCBI taxonomy): Eukaryota > Viridiplantae > Streptophyta > Polypodiopsida > Schizaeales > Lygodiaceae > Lygodium > Lygodium microphyllum. The sequence continues at coordinate 150,928,795 of NC_141147.1, read as the reverse complement.
AAAACAAAACAAAAGAAAAGAGACAGGGTGAGGAATCATGACATCTCACCCAATGCCCAATTGGAAAGCGAGCTGTGTAATAAGTGGCGGGAACCTACTCACAAGAAGAGTCAAGCATCCCTGAGTCCATGACATCTAGGAGATAAGTGATCCCATAGCTCTAGACAATAGAGCAATCCATGACTGCTTCCCATGAAGCAAGCAACACAACTCATAAGTGCACGGCTGTAGAGAATCAGAGTGACACATAGCATCATTGTAGCGTATAAAAGACAGTGGAGAGCATACAAACTCTCCAAGGTCAATCAGCAAAAGAGGGCTAGCATCCCGGACACAAGTCAAACAGGGTCTCAAGATAGCATGTGGCCTCAGCAAAGTGGAAGATTGACATATGGCTGTAGAATTAGCCATAAAGTGCACTGAACGCACATCAAGAGGCCTAAGAGGTGTCTGTGTCTCATAAAAGACAGCATGACGGCTGCCTAGAACCTGCTGGGCATCTAAATCCCAAAACCTGTGTAGAAACACGACGTCCGATTAACCAAGTAGACTATTGTCATCAGGGCCTCAACCTAAAAGCCATAAGACAACCTAGATGTGGTAAGCATAAAAGCAACCTTTGCTTGTAAAGTCAGGCACATGCCATGAGCAATCCCATAATACCGTGGGCATGAGAAATCAATGCCATATTGCTGACAAGAGATCCGTAAGCTGGGAGAGATATTATGATGCTCATAATCCATCTACAAGCATCTAGTCCTGCTACCAGCAGAATCCATAAACCTGTCAAGCATAGTAACAGCATCCTCAATCCGTACCAAAGGGTAAGCCTAAACACGGTGGGTAGCATGATCCATGAAGGTCACAAAATACGACGCTCCACCAAGTGAGTGGGAAGGCATAGGTCCATATACTGCAACATGGATTAGATCTAGAGGAGCATGCCTCACACGATTGCCATAAGCCAAAGAGGCTCTGCACGGACCATGAGTACAATGAGGGCAAGTAGCATTGTGAAGAGCAAGAAATAAGCCCATATCACATAAAGCATCCATCTCAATGCGTCGTACATGGCCTAGGCGACAATGCCATAACAATGCATGTGGTATCTGTGTAACTGCAACCATAGAATCTCCCACATGGGAGACATGCACTACGTAATCACTCCCATATCTAGCACCTCTGGCCAATACCAAGCAACCACGACTGATTTTCCATGAAGTATCCCCAAGAGAGACATAATATCTTGCATCGTGCAACTGACTAATAGAGATTAGGCTCTTACTGAGGGTAGGTATATGCAAGATATCACGGAGCATAAGAGAAGACCCATTTGGCAAAGCCAATTGTATATTCCCTGTACCAATAACATGACAATCTTGCTCAAGGCCCAAAGAAATACATCCGTCAACCTCCTTGTAAGAAGAGAACCAAGCTTTATGTGGAGTAACATGACAAGATGCCATACTGTCTAAAAGCCAATCAAAGGTATAGGCCGTATCACTAAGCAAGTAATCTACAGGGTAACACGATGCCAGGAGTCTAGGCTCAGCTGCATCATCATGGGTAACTACATGCACCATACCACTATCAATAGTGGTCTCACCTATTGTATCACTGACTCTACTCTCATGTCTAGTGCGGTACAATTTTTTCTGCTCTCTAATCCACTTGAAGCATTTACGCTTCACATGCCCTGTCTTTCCACAATGAAAGCAAATAGAACCTGTAAAACCTGTAGAAGAGGACAATTGCTCTATAATAGCATGAGTAGGGCTGTCCAATACATCCAAGGAGCTCAAAGAATCAAGGGAACTCTCATAAGAGAGAATAGGCTCATCAAGAGGACTGTCTGCATGACTAGAAGAGCTGGAAGTTGTCATAGCATACTGCAAAGGGGACTCATCCAAACTAGAAGGAGAGAACACAAAGGCATCAACCATGGATGCAAAAGCTCCCACACGGGCAAGCCTAGCAGATAAAAGCATGACATTTCCAACCACTGTAGTTTATAGCCATAAAAGCATAAGCATGCCTCAGAGCCATAATTGCATAAGCATCCCCGAAACATAGGAGTATACATAACTATGCAATATCTCATACCATGTATTGACATATATGTTTAGCCAAGAACGACAGGTGGCAAATAAACCTGCAAGAATCAAGCTCCAATAAAAGCCCAAATATCTATGTAAAAGCATCCAGGTAAGAGAATTTGTAAAATACATAGCAACAGACCATGTGCATACACGGGTGGCCATAAAGATCAACTGCTCCCTGACATACACGTGCAATAGTAGCCCAAATAGCATAGATGTTATACAATAGAGAAGCAAGAGTGCCATAACTATAAATCCCAAGCACTATCCAAGTCCACTGATCTGTAAGTATCCCACATATCAAATGCAAACGAGCAATCACAGCTCAATAGGCAACTGTTAAAACAAGGGAGCAGTTCACTGCTTAATACCTATAAGTGCATCCAAGTAATAGCCAAGATCCATAATCAGAGCATCAAAACCCATATAGCATCCAAGGTCATAATGGAAAAAGCCAAGTCGTAACGGAAAAAGTAAAGTCAATGTCCAACTGCTCAAGGGAATACTCAAATGAATGTCAAGACGAGCTCACACAATTGCCATCCACAGCCAAAGCATAAAGCATTCACCAAGACATCATAACCCGTAATGGTTAGCCTAGGCATAAACCATGTCATAGATGAAATGCCATTTGCAAAGAAGTGACAGTCAAACCCAAATCAAGCTCTAATCTCAGCTCAAAAGCATTCCGGAGCATAAACAAGACATGTGGCATAGTCCAAATACATCATGACATCGTATCGAGTAGTCGGGAGTACCATGTGACCAATAGGCATAACCCAACTGTAACATCAATAGCTTCAGCCCTGAGGTTTCCAGTAGCAAATAATGGTCCAAAACTGAGTAAAATAATGCTCAAACCTACGCTCAAATCAAGTGCCAAGTCGTAGGCATACATTCCCAAACATGTAGGCACCAACTGGGCATAATCAGGCATCAAATGACCATGTAGCATGAGCATAAAATGTAATGACAGGGGGCTGCCCTATTTTGGCCTGCTTGTGGACTATGTAAAACAGTCAATGGTTGAGCAAGATCAGCTCCAAAACCATCTCACATGATAGGCATACATTCCCACATCATTCGGGGAGCATTCGGGGCCAACCGGGCGACCAATGTCAAAGCCAATGTGGACCAAACATAAAATGCTAATGTAGCACTGCTATAAACTGTCTGTGAATAGTCCTGGACTAAAGTGAATCAGCCCACAAATCAATGCCAAGTCAAATGCCAAGAGCCGGGGGCTCTCATGAAGCCATTTTGAAGTGCCAAAGAGTGCCAACAAGGCGGGGAACTGAAGGAAGAGGATCATGAGCTGCTTTCAAGTGCAAAAAATTGGTGCAAACTATAAGGAGGGGGCTGATCACGTTTTTGATGAAGGAGGGGCTCAAGGGAGCCACAAGGGGGCTCAAGGAAGCCAATAGAAGCCTCCAAATCAAGCCTCAACAAGCCAAGTTCAAGGGGGGAAGCTTCAAGCTTCAAGGGGGAAGCTCATCAATGGCTGCCCCAACTTGTAAACCCTGATGTACCTATGTGTACTGAAATGAATGAGAGAGAACAAGATTTCACACCTCGTGTAGATGTCTGGAAGAGCTCGCCAAGGAGTGGATCTGATACCGGTTGAAAGGGATGCAGGAGACACGGGAGAGAAGAGCACACACAATGTAGGTGCTGTCAACAATGTTATGACAGCCTTATTGCACTTTCATATATATATGAATAAAGAATATGGCCGTTCACTGTACACGGGCAGGCCCAATGGCCTTTTACCCCAACAATAATATGGAATGCATTTTATCTCTATCTATTTTTAAAACATTTACCTTATGTATGGTATGTCTAGTTTAGTACTATTAATATGAGTGAGGTCATTTGTATGCAAGATTGCTAACTAAAAAGATTAAAGGGGCCTATAATTTTTTGGAGAAAAAACAAATTTGGAAAGATATATGTGATTATTTTGTGAGAACTAAGCTCCTACCCATGAAAATTGTAACAATTAGCTAGCACTTTGAAGTTATCATCTATGAAGCTTTTTACATGCTATCTTTTCTTTTCCATCCCATCATGGTGAGTGTCTTCATAAGCAAGAGCATGTGAGTTGAGAGTGCAAGAGATGAGGGAAACGAGAAATCTTCTTCTTCTCTTCATCTTCTTGAGCTCAATACGAGTGTCTCCTCTCCATCATGGCAATAACAAAGAAAGTGTTAAAGGTGGTGACAATTAGCGGCCTTTAAAGCTAGGGCTACCAGTGACACATTAATGAATTGACAAGTGCAAGAGTAGTGAAGACTATCTAGCATGACACATGGGTGGTGAAGAGAATATCGCAACAAGTAGTGAGCTATATAAGAAAGGAAGAGAGGAGATCAAGGGTTTGAAGGATCAAGCATCCAAGGGAAATTAAGATTTGAAGGTTCAAAGGATTCCCATCCTCGACTATTAGATCTTTCATGTGACTCTTTGACTAGTCCTTTGATTGGCATCTTGAGTGCTATCTAGTAGCAAAGTTAACTCTTGTATTGCCCTCAATCACAACATCTAGCAATAGTACTACCATCATCTTTGTATTCATCGACTATCCTAAGTTTATGAAGGTTCTATGATCCCTCCACTGATCATCCCCGAGTATTGTGTCGCTATCACTTTCAACTCTGCTAAGATGGTTATATTGTTACATATAGTAACATATATTTGGGATTTATTTTTTTGTTGAGTGCATTTGGTATATGTTTTTATTGTTATGACTATGTCAAGCTCTGCACACCGGACGTTGATCGTAGAGTAGAATGTCAGTGTCCACCTATGTCGATCATGAGTATGATTGTACTTCACTCTGCGGTGGTAGTGCTCGGACTAGATTACACATGGAAACCATGATCATCATTTCTTCATACACTAAACTAAATGAATACATGTTCGAAGTTCCACACAATGCAATTTTGGCTCTAGGCCAAGCACAATGGTCTCTAGGTTTGAGAAGTGCCAAATAACACCATCTCATGAGGCTTCTCCTATCCTCACCAATGATGTATCCTGAGCATAACAATCTTCTTCACAGTTGCAAAAGTATTGTTTACATTCCACTTCCCCAATTGGTAGTGAATTTTCCCTTCCCCTAATTGCATCTACTACTCCACTTAATGAGTCGTTTGTTCACTTCTTTTGAACCGATTGTTGTCCCCTCAATACTCCAAACTCTATCCTCACTTCTAATTCCAATGGCCCACCCACCCAGTATTTCATTTCCAAATATCTTTGGATCTTCCAATGAGAATTCAGATGCATTTATCCATCAATTTGATGTTGCATACATAGTCAACTTCCTTGATCAAGTCAATGAGCCTCACCAGGTTGCTATATTCAAATCTTTGATGTAGAAAAAGGCTACGACTTGGAGCATGGCTGGCCAATATGGAATGATGCACTCACTACATTTTGTATTAGATTCCAACCCTATAGAACGAATGCATAGAAGCTTGAAAGGTTCTGCAGCCCTAAGCAAGGAGATCGATCAGTCCAAGTGTATACTGCCAAGTTCACTATTCTTAATAGTAGAACTGGCCCAAATACTCAACCAAAAGATGTGATGTTGAATACATTCTATCTTCCAATGACTTATCTGGTAATACAATAGATCCATTCTACAAGAAAGCCCTTTGATTAGAGTTGTTTCTAAGAAAAGTCAGGAAAAGGAAAGAAATCCAATAAGTCAACTCAAAAGAACCACAATGATGATAGTAGTGATTCTTGAAAGGGATGAGAGGATCGAAAGACCATGCACGAGCTATGGCAGAGAGCAAGAGCAAGAAAAGAGAGAGAGAGACAAATGGGAACTCCAACAGTCACAATGTGTGACCGAGCCTTCCTTTATTCACTAGTCACTGAAAGAATAAAGAATAAGTGTGACGGTGACAGGCGCCCGCCACCTATAGCGTGCAGTGGCGGGTACTGTCAGTGTAGTAATACACGGGGTGGCACGACAGAGGCGCCTTTATCCCCAACAACCTCCCACTTAAAGGCGAATCTGTCCCAGTGAGAGAGAAAAGAAAAGAAAAGACAGTACAAATGTACATAGGTACAAGAAATGAGGAAAGGCAACATCTCATCCAACGCCCATCAATCTCCTAAGGAAGGCAAAGTGCTCAGTAGTGAGGCTTTTCGTGAGCAGATCTGTAGGATTGATGTCAGTGGAGATCTTGACAAGGTCAACAGACTTGTCTTCCACGACATCCCGAATAAATTGATATCTCACCTCAATATGTTTCGTCTTCGCATGGAAGACCGGATTCTTAGCCAACTGAATGGCACTCATAGAATCTGAATGCAGTGTAGGAACAGCATCAATCCCAAGGTCAGAAACAAGACAACCTAGCCAGATAGCCTCCTTGCAAGCCTCAGTGGCTGCAACATACTCGGCCTCAGTGGTAGACAAAGCCGTACACTTCTGCACCCTAGATATCTAAGAAACAGCCCCTCCAGCATAAGCGAACACATAGCCAGAAGTGGACTTCCTACTATCTACATGTCCTGCATAGTCGGAGTCAGTGTAACCCATGACCCCTATATCCTGGCTGCCATAGCATATAGACATATCTGCAGTGCCCTTCAGGTACCTCATGATACCTTTTACGGCATCCCAATGCTTCTTGCCAGGTGTAGCCATATAACGTGCCACAACACCAACTGCATGCGCAATATCTGGACGAGTGGCTATCATGGCATACATGAGACTGCCCACTACTGATACATAAGGGATCTTGGCCATCTCGGCCCTCTACTCATCTGTCTGCGGACAATTGGCTTGTGAAACCCTCACATGAGAAGGCAAAGGACAACCCGCAGGCTTTACGTCCTGCATGCGGAAGCACTTATGGATGTACTCTTGCTGTGAGAGATACAAAATCCCCTGATGCCTATCATGCTTAATGCGCATCCCAAGAATATGTGAAGCCTGTCCCAGATCCTTCATCTCAAAGCTCTTCTTGAGCTGAGCTTTCAAAGCATCAAGCTCTGCATGAGCTTTCCCTGCTATCAGCATGTCATCAACATAGAGAACCAAAATCAGTAAATTGCCATCACGGGCTTTTTTCATGTAAAGAAACGGATCCATAGTACTCCTATTGTAGCCCTGTGACTGCATAAAGGCATCAAACTTATGATACCATTCCCTAGGTGCCTGCTTCAAGCCATAAAGACTCTTCTTCAATTTGCACACTAGGTGTTCCCTGCCATGTTCTGCAAAGCCCTTAGGCTGCTCCATATAGATCTCATTATGCAAATCCCCATGCAAGAATGCAGTCTTAACATCCATCTAATAAAGATCCAAGTCAAGTTGCGCAACCAAGGACAAGACCAAGTGTAGGGTAGTCATCTTGATGACAGGAGAGAAGACCTCATCAAAGTCAACTCCATGCTCCTACTTAAAACCCTTAGCTACAAGTCTAGCCTTATAGGCCGGCTTGGGGTGCCTAGGGGTACTTTTCAGCTTGTACACCTATTTGCATGGCAAAGCCTTTTTGCCCTTAGGCAAGGCAACAAGATCCCAAGTCATATTCCTATGCAAGGAGTCCATCTCAGACTGCATAGCCCTCTCCCAGGAGTGACTGTCACCCCTGCGCATAGCCTCATCATAGGTGAGAGGCTCTCCTGCATCCGTCAACAAGACATATTGCATAGAGGGCTCATAGCAATCAGGTGGATGTCTATCTCTAGTAGACCGTCTCACCATAGGCTTTGCTGCCTATCCAACTGCTTGTCCAACACCCTGGCCCTGTGTAGGAACTGCACCAGGCTATACTATTGGCTGTGCTGGAGCCCGAGGCTCCTCCTGAAAGATCACTCTGCAGATCTCAACCACCTTCTCAGGCTGCTTATGCATTTTGTGTTCATGGAAAACTACATCATGGATGCGTACTATTTTCTGCGCCTGCGGATCCCATAGGCGATAGCCCATCTCTCTTGAATCACCATAGCCAAGAAAGATGCATTTAATGCTCTTTGGATCCAACTTACTCCTCTTGTCCTTGGGCACATGGCAGAATGCCTCACATCCAAAGACACGGAGATGCGCATAAGAGGGTGGCTTACCAGCCCAAACTTCCTCTGCAACCTGGAAATCCAAACCACTAGAAGGCGATTGGTTTATGACATGCACTGCCGTACTAACTACCTCAGCCCAAAAGCTCTGTGGTAGTCCTGCATGGCTAAGCATAGAGCACACACTCTCCTGAATAGTCCTATTCATGCGCTCAGCCAAACCATTCTGGGGTGGGGTGTAAGGGGCGGTCAACTGACGCTTAATACCCCTGTCCATCACACAACTGCTCAAAAGCACATGAGACATATTCTCCCCCATTGTCAGTCCTAAGGCATTTCAGCCTATTCCCAGTCTGGTTCTCAATAAGAGCAAGCCAACACTGAAAGACTGCCAAGACATCGGACTTCTGGTTTATGGGATAAGCCCACACTTTCCTAGAAAAATCGTCAATGAAGGTAACAAAGTACTTCGTGCCACCCATAGACATACAAGGCATGGGCCCATAAACATCGGAATGCACCAAAGCCAAGGGCTCACTCATGCGTGGCCTACCCGATTTCTTATGCGTAGACCTATTCTACTTACCATAAAGATAATGATCACACGAGTCAAAACATGCATAGTCTAAAGGTGGAAGATACTGCAAACCAGAAAGCATTTTCATTCCCTTCAAAGACATATGCTCCGAATGGGCATGCCAAAGTGATACATGTGGGATAGAACCCATTGACAAAACATGATCAACTATAGAACCATCCACTACAAGAGGATAGAGGCTGCCAGCCTTGGCACCTCTGGCCAGTACAAGTCTGCCTCTGGTAGTCTTCCAGGCAGAGTCTCCAAAACCAATGTGAAATCCTGCATCATCCAGTTGACATGCAGACATAAGGCTGCGCATAAGCGCATGTACATGACGTACATCCCTGAGCACAAAAGAATTGCCAGTGGAAAATTGCAACTGTATGTCACCACTGCCCACAATAGCCAAAGACCTGTCATCTCCAAGCCTGACTAACCCTGATATAGTGCGGTAGGAGTGGAACCACTCACGATAAGGCGTCACATGAAAAGACGCGCCTGAATCCAAAATCCAACACTGTGCATATATGCTAGGAGTCTCAGTCAACTGTGAGATGTCAGGTGAACTAGCTGCCAAGATAAACTCATCACCGTCAGATGGCTCCTCAGTCTGCGTAACATTGATCTCTTCGATCTTTACACTGGACTTCGCAGGTACAATACTGCAATCAGAAGACTTTTCCTGCACTTTATCCTTCCCCTTGTCCTTGCGCTTCTCATTGCGCAACTCATGACACTATGGTCTGATATGGCCCTTTTTTCCACAATGATGGCAAGTGACATTAGCGTTGCGCCCACGCGACTTACTACACGACTTTCCACGAGATTTGGACCGACCCTTCTAAGAGTCACGGCCACGGCCATTCCCACGGTCATTCTTGTCATTCCTGCCTCTAACTGTCAAAGCATGAGAAACACGAGAGGCATCCAAGTTCTTCTTGTTGATCTCTTCCTGTAGAAGAGCACTCTCTACATCAGACAATTTCAGCTTAGTAGAGCAGGAGCACACAAGGCAGTACAAACAATATCCCACGACTCTCCAAGAGTCCCAAGCAAAAAGAGTGGGGTCACCTCATCGGGAAATGTGATACCCTACGATGTCAGATTCTTCAAGATCACATGGAACTGGCTCAAATGAGCAGACATCGTCGCATTCTCCTTCATGCGCAGATCCATGAGTTGCTTGAGCCAATACATCTGACTAGCCGGGCTCTTCTTATCATAAAGATTCTTGATCTTTTCCCATAACTGCCATGCGGTCTGTGCCTCATCCACTACATTGTAATGAACCTGCTCAGTCACAGAGAGTATGATTGTGGACTTACAGTATGCATCCAAGTCAAACCAATCATCATTGCTCATACCTACAAGCTGCTGCCCGCTCAATCGGAGTGGCTTTACATGGTTTTTCTGCACCAAGACCTGCCAAATCTGGCTCTTCCAATAGCCATAGTTGGTACCATCCAACTTTGTGATATTAAATATGGCATTATCAGTCGAAGACGAAGCCATAATGTAGGCTGTAAATGTAGAGACAATTCAAAACTGCTTGCTGTTTTTTGTTGTAAACAGCCAAAAAACCACTAAATCCAAGGCAAAATGACTGGGAAACTGACTGAGAAGCTGATGCCCACCAAGTATGAGGTACAGTACACCAAATTAGGACATTTCAGCATGAAAAATACAGCTCAGTCTAGCAATAAATGCTTGCTGTAATAAATTGCGGACCTGCAATAATGAGAGCAAACTGTCCCAAAACTGGATCCAAAGTCAACTAGACAATGCTAGGTCCAAAGCCAGCATGAAAAGGACAAAGCAAAGCCAAATGATAGTGAAAATACATGAGCTTAACACCGAGACATGTTAAATAGCATTTGCTAGTAAGAGGCACACCCCCAGACAATCTAGGCAAGATGTACCTGCAACTACAAAAACCAGACACAAATAGGTGTCTGCCCAAAATGAAAGCGGATCCAAAGCAAGAGACTCAGATCATAAGCAATCCGGAGACCAAGACATACATCAATGCAACATCCAAACGTCGAAGGGTAATCCCAAAGTCTCAAAAAATATCTGCTCAAAGTCATAAGCTGCTCCAAGACATGAATTGCTCAAAGTCGGTCATGCATACACTATGCTCCCACTGGCACAAACGGCGTATAGGCGAGCTAAAGAGCTCAAATGACCCAAGACAAAGTACCAATGACAAGTGACCAAGTCAATGCGTCAGACGCATCCAAGAGAGCATGACATACATGAAGCAACTGTCGTAGCAACCACTGAGCAAGACATAATCCCAATGGCAAGATCTTTGTCAAGTCAATACATCCAGTAGCAACCCAAAGTCAATATCCCTGTGAGTCGGAAGTGCTCAAAACATCCAAATCAGAGCTCCAAAATATCTGTCAAGCATGGACGAACTAAGAGGCATCAACCACGGACCAAAGCATGTAATGCATAGAGCTTATCCGTCAAGTACAGACAATAGGCATAAGCGGCCCAAATGCCAGTCAAGTTGACCAAACAGCCAATGACAAACCAATAACAACGGAACAAATGCAATGCTCAAAAGCATTTCGGAATCATGATCATGAGTTCGAAGTCGACCCCCAAAGTGTAATACATCATGACATAATCCATAGCATACATCCGGTATCGATAGAGAAGCAATACATGTGACAAATGAGCTTCAGCCCGCTCATGTACAGCAGCTCTAAACAGTCCAAAACTGTCAATTTCCAGCCCAACAACAATGCCAAATCATGGGCAAATCGAATGCATACATTCCCAAGACATTCGGTCATCAAGTAGGCCGCATACGGGCATCAAATAGCACAACCCGAATGGAGTGTAAGCAACAAATGCTAATGCCAATGTTGCTGCTCTGTTTTCAGCCTATTATGACAGTTTATGATAGTCCCAAATTTGAAGAAATCAGCCCTGAATGATCAAGACCAATGCCCAAAGCTTGAATGACATCAAACATGAAGTCTAATAGCCCTCTTGATCAAGGTAGAGAGCAAGAAGCAATGGCCAAGTGTGGAGCTGAAGTAGACGAGTGCTAACAGCCTGGAAAAATGGCGCAATTTGCCATCTTGGTGCTGAACTTGCTACTGCTCCACGTGGGCTGAAAGGGGGTAATGGGGGGCTCAAGAAGGGCCTATCAAAGACCTATGGTAAGCCTCTTTGAGCCTTGATGTGTGTAAGGCACAATATGAGGGGAATAAGCTTCAAGGGTTTGAAGCCATGACTGCCCTTGTTGTTTGCAACCTGTAGACTGAAATAGAATCCTGAAAGAATGATCAAATACCTCAGTACCAATGCCTTGAAGGTGCCTCAATAGGCCGGGAAGGTGCTCGGGAAGTTGGGGAGTGACGGGAGCTTGGGGAGATCGGATATGGCTATTGGGATGGAGATCCAATGCAAGAAGGGAGTCGATGCGAAGCTAAGCAAGCACCGAGAAGAGCTTGAGCAATCGGAAGCCAAGCTCTGATACCGGAGGATCAAAAGACCATGCACGAGCTATGGCGGAGAGCAAGAGCAAGAAGAGAGAGAGAGAGACAAATGGAAACTCCAACAGTCACAATGTGTGACCGGTCCTTCCTTTATTCACTAGTCACTAAAAGAATAAAGAATAAGTGTGACGGTGATGGGCGCCCACCACCTGCAGTGTGCAGTGGCGGGTATTGTCAGTGTAGTAATACACGGGGTGGCACGGTGGAGGCGCCTTTACCCCAACAATTCTAATACCAATTGTGAACTCCAAAGAGGAGGAGAAGAAAAATCCCACCAAGAGTAAGAAGAAGGAGAAGGGCAATAAAACATTAAAAAACACAAATGAAAATGAGGTAAAAAATCTATGGTGCACACAATGTAATAATATTGGACATGTTCAAGATAAATGCAACGCCACTCATAACACCAAGTACTATAGGTATAGTGGTAGGTACCAAATGGCCTATCCAAGAGGATGGTAAGGCACTAAAGCATCCCCTCCAGCCAACGAACCACAATTCTAGCCAATCAAGCTCCTCCACAAATGTTGCTTACACAAATTAGGAGTACCAACAACCCGACAATGTGTAAATAATTGAATTAGGGGCATATAAAAGGGCAAAGGCCGCTTGTATTGGTAGTCAGTTTTTACACAATAATACATCTTTGTCCTTCATCTCTTTCTAACTTCTCTTGTCCTTTCATGGCTTCCAGTCATCTCTCTTCTTCTTTCCAATATTTCTCTCTCCAGTTCTAGTATTTCTCTCTCCTCATCACTCTCTTTCTCTCACTTTTGCACTTCTTCTTCTCTCTCTTCTGCATTCTTCTCTCTCCCCAATCCTTTCCTTGACAAGTGGTATCAAAGCTGTAGGTTCTTGATCTAGTTGGCCGACATTCCATTCATTTATCCTTTTTTAGTTACACAAATCTAAGAGCCACAAGTACTTAGGTACAGACATGACATGGAGCAGTAGTGGAGTTACCAAGGGTTTTTGGGCCACTAGGATTGCAAGTTAGGAGTATTAATGGTGGCATGGACCAATTTGGAGGTTGGAAGACCAAATTTAGCAGCTCGTGGGTCACTTTTGGCCAAATTTTAAGGTATTTTCCTAAAAAACAATGGAGTAGAAGAGGATATAGTCTTTTTTACTTTTTAGGAAGAGTCTTCTCTTTCTTCATTCTCAATCTCTTCTCAATCTTCCATGGAGGAATTTGGTTCCAACTCTTATCTTGAGATTTCATGGCTTCTCTGACACCTAAAGCTTTATTCTAGAGATTATTTGGATCTCTTTGATAACCATAATACATAGCATTAAGCTCATGTTGATCACTAGTAAATGAGTGTGATCTATTGCTATTTGCACTGATCAGCACACTTGGAGATGAGAGAAGAATAGTTCTTGCTAGGTTTGCGCCTTCTTCCTCTCCATCTCCATCTCCATCTTCTTCTTCTTCTTGTGCTTCTTCACTCTTTTCTCCCCTTCATTATTTCCCCCCTTTTGCCTTTTCCCCTTTTCCCCATCACCACCTGCATCTTCCAAGCACCTTCCCCCCATCCCTTTTCCACCCGCATCTCCTTTCCTCCTACCATTTCCCTTCCGCTCGATCTCTTCATCATTGCAATATGCATTGGATCACTCCCCTCCTCCCCCATTGAATTGCCATCACTTTGTCCATGAACTTCACCTAACACGTTGTACATCCATCGAGAACAAAAGAAGTAGGAACAAAAAAAGGAAAAGACGGCTATGGATTGCATATCTTTCCCCTCCCCTTGAACTGCGGATTTTATCCAATAGCCAGAGATCGAGGATGGTTCATTTCCTCCCTATAGGATCCAATAGGTAGATCTATGTCCTTTGTGTGTCTCGTTTGGCATTCAAAATAAGGCATGACTAAGGTCATTGAGATCATGTCAGCCATGGCTTGGTGGTTGGTTCTCACGAGTCTTCTGTGAGGATGGAATCTTCCATCAATGAAGAGGAGGAAGAGTTTTTTGAGAACCTGGAAGACATCCAATCATCTCCATCTAATGTTGAGAGTGAGGAGGGGGACAAACAACATTCACAAGGTATGAAAGTGAGGACAAATAGCATTCACAAGGTATGCAAGTGACCATGGGGCAAGCTTCCAATGGTTTCAAGGTTTCCTTCCCTAGGTATGACATGACAAGTGGTTCAAAATTGTCCTAGCATGACCAGATATTGCAATTTGCAAAAGGGTGAGCATTCTATTTTCATTATTTCCTTGAGCTTTCCTATGGTGAAGTTGGTGCACCCCCAACCATTCCATCAAATGCCATACTTACCTTTGATGTGGAATTGATATCATGGGCTAGTGTGAAGGATATCTACAAGGATGGTGGAATATCTTCACTGCCCCTGAGGAGGGAGTGGAATTTTATGTGAAATATGGGTACTTTTGTCCTACCATTAGCAAGGCAGTCAAGACAATGAAGAAAGAGGACTTCTGTGCAGCATGGGGAGATTCGAGAAGGTAGTGTCAAAGAGGTGTATGTTGTTTCAGGCTTACTTGCAACAACCAGCATTGAGATCTTGGAAAGACTGGATGATGAACAACACATTTTTGAATACCGAATTCTTGGTGGTGGTCATTGCCTGAAAATTTAAAAATCAGTTGTGAGTAAAGTGGCCAATTAGCTGATCCAGACTGTGGTTGCTATGGTGTATGCCTTTGTTTTTATTGTGGCCTTGTGGACATTGGTTCAAAGAGCATTAAGACATCACTAAGGGAGACAACAATGCTTCCGACGATGCTTGGACAGAAGTGGATTCATTAGGAAGAAGGTTGCAGTTTTGGTATCTAGCAATGGTTCAAATTTCCAAACACTTTATAGGCCACATTGGAGAACACAACCTATGGAGACATATTGTCATAGTCTCTGATAAGCCAGCTTGTAAAGCCTGTGATTACACAATAAGTAATAACATTCCAATGTGCCAGCATAATACACGTTGTTGTAAGCTTGTAAAGTCTGGTGGTTGAGGGTCTAATGCATGAACGTTCTTCCAATTGGTAAAACCTTTGAGTTTTTGGATGGGGTCTCCACTAGGCCCAAGCTCCACATCAAATGCAGGGGGAGGCATTCAAAGTGATGTTGACTTTTTTTTTTGAATCAAGCACCTGATGCTGCAATGTGTAGATTCATTAAAAGAAGGGAAGATGTAATGGAAAACATTGAAACACTGCTATGTTGTTGTTGCCACATTATACTGAAGACTATTGGCAACCAATGTTGGTTTGTTAGACATAAATCATGCAAATAATGTTGAAGCTTGGAATTTTGGAGACTAAAATGATGAGGACTTGGAATTGGAAGCACAGATGCATGGGAATGTCTTTATGTTGCTTATCTGTGCCAATAGGAGATGAGTGCCCATTCGATGGAGCAATGGTCACTGTGGATATGCTAATTGTAGTAATGGTATTCTAAATTTATAAATTGTTTGAGAAGGGATTTCTTCTCTTGTAACTCAGCAAAAATTAACGTATGTAAAGTCTCCATCCACCAACGCACAAATTAACGTATGTCGGAGTGTTTCCCATCTCGTGGTGTTGCACCGGACCTCGCCACCACTCTCTTTGTTTTTTATCCATTCATTATCTCCTCTCCTTCCATCTCTCTCTCTTTTTCTCTTTATTTATTATGTTATATGTTTATTTTCTCTCTCTTGTTACTTCTTCTTTTTTCTCTTCCTCCCCCTCTCTTATTTTCTTTAACAAAACATATATCTCTCTCTACAACAACAACAACAACAACAAATAAGAAAACCACTACTACTACTACAACCATGACTACGACTATGACCAGGACTACGACTATGACTATGACCACGAACACAACCACGACCACAACCACAACCACGATCATGACCATGACTACAACTACGATTACGACTATGATGACCATGACTACAACTATGACTACAACGATGACGACCACGATCACGACCACGACCACGACCAAGACCACGACTACCACTACCACTACCACTACCACTATAATAAACAAGAAAAGAAGAAGAAAAAAAAACCAACAACAACAACTACTACTACTACTACAATAACAATAAACAAGAAAAGAAGAAAAAACTACTACTACTACTACTACTACTATAACAACAACAAAAAACAAGAAAACTAAACAACAATAAACAAGAAAAGAAAAAAAACTACTAGTACTACTACTACTACAATAAATAAGAAAACAACAACCTCTCCTTCCTTCTCTCTCTCCCTCCCTCTCCCTCTCTTTCTCTCTTTCCCTATTATGTTTAATGTTTTCTTCCTCTCTCTCTCGTTCTTTCTTTCCTTTTCTCTCTTCCTCTCCCTCTCTCATTTCCTTTTTTCTCTTCCTCTCCCTATCTCATTTCCTCTCCCTCCCTCTTCCTTTCCCTCTCTTTCTCTCTTTCCCTATTATGTTTAATGTTTTTTCCTTCCTCTCCCTCCCTCACCCTCTCCCTCTCTTTCTCTCTTTCCCTACTATGTTTAATGTTTTCTCTCTCTTCCTCTCCCTCTCTCTCCCTCTTCCTCTCCTCTCTCTTTCCCTATTATATTTAATGTTTCCCTCTCTTTTCTCTCCCTCCCTCTCCCTCTTCCTCTCCCGCTCTCATTTCCTCTCCCTCCCTCACCCTCACCCTCTCTTTCTCTCTTTCCTTATTATGTTTAATGTTTTTTCTCTCTCCTCTCCCTCTCTCACTTCCTCTCCCTCCCTCACCCTCTCCCTCTCTTTTCCTCTCCCTCCCTCACCCTTACCCTCACCCTCTCTTTCTCTCTTTCCCTATTATGTTTAATGTTTTTTCCCTCTTTCTCTTGTTCCTTCTTTCCTTTTCTCTTTTCCTCTTCCTCTCCCTCTCTCATTTCCTCTTCCTCCCTCACCCTCACCCTCTCTTTCTCTCTTTCCCTATTTTAATGTTTTTTCTCTCTTCCCCTTTCTCTCTCATTTCCTTTTCTCTCTTTCTCTCCCTCTCTTTCTCTCTTTCCCTATTATGTTTAATGTTTCCCTCTCTTCATCTCCCTCTCCCTCTCCCTCTCTCATTTCCTCTCCCTCCCTCTCCCTCTCCCTCTCCCTCTCTTTCTCTCTCATTTCCTCTCCCTCTCTTAATACACGTAAATTTTAACAAAGACAAGTAAAAGAGAAAGAGAAAACACAAAAACAAAGTAAGAAGGAACAATGCACTCACCATAAAGGCTCGAAGAAGGGTTCGGTGGCTCCTCTTCGCGATGGCGGCTCCTCTTCGCCCTCTATATACTTCCTTCTCTTCTTCGTGAACGGCAATGGTGGCGGTGAGAAGCTTTCCTTCTCCCTCTTTCTCTCTTTCTCTCTCTCTCCCTCTCCAATGCAATATGTTTGCTCTTCCTTTCGTGTATGTGCGCAAAATAACGCGCTTGGGTTTCGGCCCGTGTTTTTTTCGTTTGAGTACCGTTGCTATTTGCATCGATGCAAATAGCAATGCCTCTATTTTGCATTGGACAGCGCCGTCGCTATACCTCCATATCCTTGTAGTGATTGGATCTCATATTGACCTCTCATTGGGGATCCTAATGTATCTCGCACCCACTCATTTGCAGTAATGTCATCTTTTGTGAGCTTCGGAGGGATGATTCCATTGTAAGCGATATCTGAATGCATGTACGCTAGAATATATAGCACATGTACCTACATTTAAAGATCGAAATACTAATTTTAGTAATTATACTCACTAATTGAAGCCAACAAGTGTGATACATAAACAATATCTAACATGAGCATATCATGACTTTAAAACTCTCATCTCTCTACCTCTAATGACACATATAGGTGTCTCGCAATGAATAACCTATGCCATGCGTAAGGCCCAATACTTTTTCCCTGACTCCATTTGTTAGTGTCCATCCTCCACAACGTGCTCGATAAGCTCTACCGTGGAGTGTGTTGTGGTAAGGAACAATAACATCCCTATGTCCTTGAGAACACGATCAGCCAGATACATGGCATCGACTCACTTTGTCTCAGTATGGGACTTCCATGATGGAATTTTATCCCCCAATCCATGCACGACACTATCTTCAAGGAGACGAACCACCATGATATCGCATGCTGTGTTTGTAGTTTCTTCGTCAACCTCAACCATCTTGTTTTGGTTGACCTCCTCCAATGTCTCTACCAATCGAGAGAATGCCTCACTTGGCTGATCATTTTGCAATGCATGTCTGATCTTGAATGGGTCGCAGAGAACGGTACGCCACTCCACCTTCGCTATCATGGCGGCATGGGAGACATCAACTTGCAAGGGGTCTTCCATAGGGCTTTCAATGTTTTGGACCTCTGCACATTGACTCCTTGATTACTAACATATTCTTCTTACTGAATGTTAATGATAGATAATATTCTTCTTACATGTTTGTTTACCTGCATGTGTGGCTGGAACACCTTACACCATTGTAGCTTCGTGGGAGATGATGGCTTGCAAGTGGAATTCCACGTGACTTTCAGTATGGCCCTCTGTATGATAAATTCATAATTAGCAACATATTTTTCATTCAAAATGTTATTGTGGATAGTATTATTAAGACACGTTAGTTCACCAATGTTTGTGGCTGGCGCATCCTCCAGCATTATAGGTTGAAAATCAAAAATTGTATCCCCCTTTGCAAAAATATAGACCATTCTTATTGGCATTGTATTGTGGGAAAAAAAAAACCATGAGTCACGCTTGTTTATCGATAGCTGCCATGTCCCCTAACACGGCTAGTCCATGTTATTGCATTCTTTCCTTCCCTACACAAGGACACACATCACTGTTAACATCATATAATGATAGAATATTTTAAAGCTCTAACATCATCCAATCATGACATGTGTGAAATTCACAAGCATTGTTTCTTTACCTCTCTGCGCATGTGCCACGTCTGATGTGACCTCAAATCCAAGACACTCAATTCTTCTACCCTTTACATGTTAAAAAATATTGTTGATGTTACTTTGGTGATGAATAATAATTACGTACCTTCACATCATGAGTTTTGTACAAAAGCAAGCTTACCATCTTGGTGCTCTATAATACGTGTGTTAGTTCCATGTGATGCCTCACTGCTTCTCGTCATTGTCGTGCATCTCTCTATAGCGGTGTGTAAGGTAACACTCTCCGTTTTGCAAGATCTAGAAGAACTTGTTGCATCCTTCTATCCATGCCAATGTCACGGACCTCCTCGGTGATGCCTTCCATTGCGAGCTACTCTTTAGTCGTATCAATGAAGGGGCCTACATAGTTTGGTGGTTACAATTCATATTCAAGAAAATATTTTTACTGGAGAGACACAAGAGATGTCTTGGCTATAGTACTTCAAAACATCAAACCTATTAGGTGTGAAGAAACCAAATTAATTGAATATGAGGGCTTGGCCTCTCTTCAATGATATTGGATGTGCGCTTGCTCTTGTGTTTTCTTTTTATAATAACCGCACTACTAGTATCAATTTCTTGTGAACCCATCATAGTATCTTCATTAGGAGACAACAAAGTGCAATATACTCCTAAGAATGTAACTCATTTCACTTACTATGCCTTTGGATCCTTGTGTCTCTTGTGTTTACTTTTTTTGGTACAAACTTTTCTCATTGGAGGGGTATTCACCTTCTGGATAGTCGAGGAAAATAGGGCATCTTTGATATACCTCTTCATCCCATTGTTGCTCTATCTTGTAATCCTCATACATGCACTGATCCTCCTGAACGTTTGCCCAGTCCTCACACTCTCTTGGCAGAGTTTGTATAGCCCTCCTCTCCATCTTCCCATTCATGAACCTGACTTGCAAAGTAGCCATTACAAATCTTGAATGGATTGGCAAGATAGCACCGCAAACATGCTACTAAAGAAGAATATTGTGAACTACTTGTACAAAAGCCTCCATGCTGTCAACTTTGTTGACTTCTGTGACTCTATATCTTTGTTTGGCTTGAAATCATGGAAGACAATACGAAACATTTTCTCTTTATGCTTTCTCTTTATCTCTTGGGTGTATTGGAAGAATAAATCGTGTTCCACTCGAATGTTATAGTAGTCCTCCCAACTCAAAAGCAATCTCTTTCCGCCATCTTGCAACATGACCCAAAAGGTCTCTTATCTTACCCAACTTTGAAATGGTGCATTTCCATCTGCTCAAATCAAAGATATGTTGTTTAATACCAATTCGTCAAACTTATGATGCACATAATTTAGATGAACAAAAATAACATACGTTCAGGCATGCCCATCAACGTTTGAATTTTCATGTCAGAACTCTCCATGGCCTTCAATATCCTTACACGATCTACCTCGTTTAGCTTTGAGGATGCCAATGTGTATACTCTCTCCTTGTTCAATACACCCCTTGTCTTGGAGCCCCACTCCAAGCATGAGACAGTTTTGCATTGACAAAAACATTGTTACTTTGGACAAATCTAGTATAAGTACATATAGGTGGCAGGCACAAAGAGGTAGCAACTTATTGATACCACTTCTCTCTGAGACTAGGGTCTGCAACTCTTAGCAAACGTCAAGTTTTTTTGATGAGCTTTTCATTGACACTATAGTACACCTCACCCCACTTGGTTCTAAACTCAGAGTCAGAGAGTTGTGTTTGTTTTTGTTCGATCGGTCGCATTGCCATATCATACTCATCCTACACTTGGTAATTAGGAACAACATCATTACATTAGGAAAAAATGCATCAAGAAAAACATTGTTAAGATAGCTTGAAGAACTACCTACCTTCCACATAACATGGGCCAGTGCAATCAATGGTGCCTTGTACCATGCGGGAATGGGCGCCGGTTTTCTGTGCGCTTGCACCCATGCCTTTGCGTCATCAGTTAGCTTGTCAAAAATAGTTGTGTGGTCAACTTTCCCTAGCATCCTTGCTTCACAAACATAGTTACATGGTCAGCTTGCCCTAGCATCCTTGCTTCACAAACAAGGTCTGGATACAAGGTATGGACAACCCCCTTTTGTGCCAGCTTGTGTACATTCTATATTAGGATGTCGTGAATATGGTCCATTGCATACCTATTTGTACGAGAAATAGCTAACAAAATCTCCCCCTCTGCCACACTTGTCACTTTCATAAGGCGACAATCAATGCGCACATGTTGCCTCGCATTATCTGGAAAGTTTGTTGCAAACAATCAATTATGTAAAGGATGATGTAAGAAACAAATACATTGTAGAATGTTAAGGTCCTACAGTTTAGGGCCACTCACATGTGCATATCTCATTTATCCATGTTGTGAGATGATGGTTACCATCCCAAACATAAAACATGCAATTTGACAAAAAGGCCCAATCGGTGCCGCTAATTTCTGCCTCGAAGTCCTCATACTTCTTTAACCAATGGGGATCCCACTCAGTTCTAATCATATCATCAACTTCCTTGCACCGGTATCTTGGAGTCTCTAATGACACTATAAATATACCCATCCCTCTAATATACCCATTACTAAAAAAGGTTTTTGAGAGTTGCTTGTACCTCGATGTGACTTGTCTTATTGTAGGCATGGAAACCAAATGACATAATGGGATGGGTGGCAAAGGGGTGAATGTCCACATTTGAATGAGATGATGAAGTAATTAATTTCCAATTAACATAAATAAATAAAAATCATAATCTAAATCATGCTACCATCTCTTACAAGCACTCACCGCCAATGTTTCCAACTGATCTTCTATGCATGCTTGCACAATACGTTTATCGCAAGTGACTGTGAGAGCAGTCTCGCCAGTCGTTTTACTGGCATCCAGCATGCACTTCTTTTCAGTTCTTTGTGTTCTTCTTGGGTTGCATACGGCCATGCCCTTGTTGTGCACTAAAGGACTCAATGCTTTGATGGTCATTGCTTTCCTCGTCAGTATCACTCTTCGATAGTACAAGCTTTCTCTTGCCCTTCCTTGCCTACGTCATCGAAGCATGCCCACCTTCTCCTAATGTCACTCTTTCCCCACATGCAATTGCAATGGTTGCTTGTAGCTCGACAGAATTCAATGGTCGTGTTTGTGTTGCTCTTCCTCTCGCTCTTGGAGGGCGACTCCCCCCTTGTGATTGCATGTTGCAAGTGGCAATAGCCTGTCATCCTATTGTAGATCGTGGAGGCAAGTCAGAGTCCTCGAGAGACTCGTCCGGTCATCGCTCTCTTTCCTGCAAAAAATGATGTGAAATAGGATAAGAGGGGGAGATAAAGCAATCATAACAAAAATCAAGAGAGGATTTGCTTACCGTCTGTTCAATTGGCCAATGCACAATTGTGTTTTCCTCAACGTTAATCTCACTATTGCCTTTGTCACAAGCCTTCACATCCCTCTGATGCACAATGGTGATAAGAACTCCCACTCGTCTGGGGAGCAAGATCGGTGAGGGGAACGTTTGTCGGACTAAACCTTCTGCAATCCTTTCATCGCCCTCATAAAGGGTGACATGATCTTGCCTTTTGAAATCAAATTTGGCCATGATAGAGGGGCTTAGGGTTACTTTTTATATATATATTGCTTCCTCAATTTCCTGCCGAGAGAGAGAGAGAGAGAGAGAGAGAGAGAGAGAGAGAGAGAGAGAGAGAGAGAGAGAGAGAGAGAGAGAGAGGGGGGAGGAAGAGATGACATTGGGATGAGAGAGAGAGAGAGAGAGAGAGAGAGAGAGAGAGAGAGAGAGAGAGAGAGAGAGAGAGAGAGAGAGAGAGAGAGAGAGAGAGAGAGAGAGAGAGAGAGAGAGGAAGATATAAGGAGAGAGAGTGAGAGCTAGAGCGAGGGAGAGGGAGAGAGACATAGAGAGGGGGAGGAAGGAGGAGATAGAGAGAGGGAGAAAGGTGGGGATAGAGAGAGAGAGAGAGAGAGAGAGAGAGAGAGAGAGAGAGAGAGAGAGAGAGAGAGAGAGAGTGTGTGTGTGTGAATAAGTGAGAGAGAGAGAGAGAGTGGGAGGGGGAGAGAGAGGGGGGAAAAGTCTAGGATAGAATGGTGAGATAGAGTGTGTGTGACTGTGTTAGAGCGAGAGAGGTGTGGAGAGAGAGAGGGGGGGAGAGAGAGACGGAACTGTACTGAGGGTAGGTCAGAAAATAAGAAGTTGAATTGCAAGGGGGAGGGGTCCTTTTAAATACAAAGGAGACAGAGTGAGGGAGGGATAGAGAGAGAGAGAGAGAGAGTCACATACCGAGAGTGAAACTATTTGCAATGTGGAAAAGGGAGGGGATGGGTCCTTTTATAGGTGAAGGAGAGAGAAAATAAGGGGAGAGAGAAAGAGTGATGAAAGAGAGGGTGAAAGAGGAAGAGTATGCGATATGTGTAAATTTTTCTCACAAGAAAGGGGTTGTTGGCAACCCCTTGTCAAATGATTTATTTTTTCGATGACCCATTCTTGGATAGTAAATTTTGGCCCAACAAGATTTGTTGTTTTTTTTTCGCCCATTAAGGGGCTGATGGCGACCCCTTTTTGGTGAAAAAACAAACCACAAATTCGAGAATATACAGCATGGGGAGAATAGAGACCAATAGGATATGGGGTTTTCCCACTCTTGAGTGAAAAAAGAAAACTTGTACCCTATTGGTCCCTATTCTGCTCATGCAGTATATTCTCGGATCTGTGGTTTGTTTTTTTGCCAAAAAGGATTTTTAGCCAAAGAAAAACCTACAAATCCAATTGGGTGAAAAGTTACTCTCGCAAGGAATAGATCGCCATAATTTTTTTTTGTTCGGTAAGGGACTGCCGGCAACCCCTTTTTGGCTAGAAAAAATTGCACATGTCACATGCCCTCTCTCTCATCACCCTTTCTCTCTCTCCCCCTATTTTCTCAACTAATTAACAAATATTTACTTAATTAACTTTACGAGTGAAAGCAAGAGATATAATTTTCTAAATAGTAGATCTTTACAGTCCTAGAAGCATAATATGAGATAGTCAGACAAAGTAGAATCTTATACACACTCGTTCAAACATTGCTTTATTCATGTTGTCTCTCTCTCTCTCATCCCTCTCCCATCACTCTATTACTCTCTCTTCCCTTGCCCAATTAGATTTGAGGATTTTTTTTTTGCCCATTAAGGGGCTGCTGGCAACCCCTTTTTGACGAAAAAACAAACCATGAATCCAAGAATATATAACATGGGGAGAATAGGGACCAATAGGGTATGGGTTTTTTTCCACTCTTGGGTGGAAAAAAAAAACCCGTACCCTATTAGTCTCTATTCTTGAATTTGTGGTTTGTTTTTTCGCCAAAAAGGAGTCGACAACAACCCCTTGTTAGGTGAAAAAAACCCACAAATCCAGTTGGGTGAAAAGTTACTCTCACAAGGAATGGGTCGCCATAAAATTTTTTATCCGATAAGGGGCTGCCGGCGACCCCTTTTTGGCAAGAAAAAATTACACACATCACATGCCCTCTCTCTCATCACCCTTTCTCTCCCCCCCATTATCTCAACTAATTAACAAATATTTACCTAATTAACTTTACGAGTGAATGAGAGAGATATAATTTTTTAAATAGTAGATCTTTACACTTCTAGAAGCATCATATGAGATAATCATACAAAGTAGAAGCTTATGCACATGTTCAAACATTGCTTTATTACTTAAAAAACACACTCATTCAAACATTGCTTTATCCATGTTGTCTCTCTCTCTCTCTCTCTCTCTCTCTCTCTCATCCCTCTCCCGTCACTTTGTTACTCTCACTTCCTTTGCCCAACTAGATTTGTGGTTTTTATTTCGCCCATTAAGGGGTTGCCGATGACCCCTTTTTGGCGAAAAAACTAAACACATATCCAAGAATATACAACATGGGGAGAATAGAAAAAAAAATGTACCCTATTGGTCCCTATTCTCCCCATACTGTATATTCTTGGATTTGTGATTTGTTTTCTTGCCAAAAAAGGGTCGCCAGCAACCCCTTATTAGGCGAAGAAAAGCTTGTACCCTATTGGTTTCTATTCTCCCCATGTTGTGTATTCTCGAATTTGTGGTTTGTTTTTTTGCCAAAAAGGGGTCGCCGGCAGCTCTTATGAGACGAAGAAAATTGATTTATGTTGCACATTTTTAAAAACTAGCTCTAATTATGAAAATTGCTCTACTTATGAAGATATTTGTTATTATTAATGAGGTATTATATGCCAGTTCATGGAAAAAAGACTTGGGAAACCCTCCCAAGACTAGCTTATTAAAACTATGTTTGTAGTATAGAACAACAAAAAGAACTAGCCTAGTGGATAGTCACTTGGCAGTTAAGTGCACATGGGTGACGACACTACCGGGATGGGTGACCTTTGGGGAAGATTTTTCTATAAGCTAGTGAGAGCTCCTCACGCGCAGCCAACTGCACCAGCGAAGCCTTCATAGCCTGTTGCTAAGTATGCCAAGGTCTATGCCTTAGTCACCGCCTTAGTCAAGCGTGCTCTCTCTCTAGGTGGGGAGGGATCTCTCTCACTCGTATAAAGAAAAAAAAAGTAAAAAGTATTATTTGATTTGTTCTAAATTGAAAAAATAATTAACTAACTAATCAATAGTGATTAATAATTAAGTAAATAATTAATTGACTATAAACTAATTAATTAACTATTAATAAATTACTTAATTTCTTATTTTAGCAAGTTAACTAAAAAATAAAAAAATGTTATTTAATTTCTCTTAAATTGAGAAATTAATTAACTAACTAATCAATAGTTATTAATAATTAAATAGCTAATTAACTAAATAATTAATTAACTATGAACTAATTAACATACCTATTAACAAATTGGTTAATTTCTTATTTTAGCAAGTTAACTAATTAATGAGTTAATTACTATTTGATAGTAATTAAGTAACTAATTAGTTAATTAACTAATTACTAATTAGCTTAATTATTAAATTAACTTACTAATTAATTAATTAATTATACTAAATAACTAATTATAAAAATAATTATTGAGTTAGAAAATAATCTAATAAAATTAACTTTTAAGCATTTAATTAAATTTTAACTAACTTCACTTACTAATCAATCTATTGATTAATTAAGTAACTAACAAAAATTAGGTAATAGATTTTTTAAGTAATTAATTAATTAAGCAACTAATTAACCAATAAATTAATAGCTAGTTCATAATTAATTATCTAATTAAAAACCAAGTAACTAATTAAGTAACCATTTAGTCAATCAAGAAATTGCTTATTAATTAATAAATGATATTATATTTTATATTAATTACTTATTTAAATAATTAATTATTTAATATTAATAATTAATAGATAACTACTTTATATATTAGCTATTAATTAATTACTTGGCCAATAAAATTATATATTGATCGATTAGTTGAAATTAATAACGATTTGTTTAAAATTAATAACTACGAACTAAAAAATAATTAGTAATAACCAATAACTAGTTACTTGAAATTAATAAATAATTTATTAAAATTAATAACTAATAAATAATAATTGATTATTTTTTAATTAGTTATGAATTACTCAAATATCTTTAACTAGTCATAAATTAGTTTTTAACAACCAATAAATATATTTTATTCAAGTAATAATTACTAATGGTAATATTATATATTTATTTTTTAAATATAAAATAATTTTATCACATAATTATTTAGTATTTAAAAATATTTAATACTCAATTAATTAATATAAATCTATTATTTCAACTTTGATTGATTTAATATAAATCAAATAATATTTAACAAGATGGTATCCGTTAGTTCATTGATTAGATATTTAGTGTATTGGTCAAATTATATCAATTAAATTATTAATTAATTTATTAATTCATAATAGCTAGCTTGTTTTTAATTCATGTATATCAACTGGCTTCTTGATTAATTAACTATTATAGTAATCAATTAGTATGAAGTAAACCATTGGTATATTAATATTACTCAACTTGTTTTTTAATTTATATATTACTATTAATCATTTCATATACATCAATGTATTGTAATAGTAATACTAATTAATTACTTAGTATGATTGTACATTAATACGTCAGTTGTATGGGATTTTTTTTGGAGGGAATGAAGAGAGTGCAAGTGCCTGTGGATTAGGATCATTCTGCCCACCACACCAAGAAAGGGGTCATTGTTTGGCGCACATGCATTATCTATCTTAGTTATTTGGGTTTAGGGTCCAAAGTATGAGAGAGAGAGTGCGTGTAGGCCAGGACGACTGATGAGAGAGAGTGCATGTGGATTGGGATCATTTTGTCACCAAAGAAGGGGTCGTCGGCAGCCCAATATTTGGTGTAGAAAAATATGACTAGCACCCCCCTTTCTCACATCTCTCTCTTTGCATGGCACATGTCTCCCAATCTCTCTCTCTCTCTCTCTCTCTCTCTCTCTCTCTCTGTGACATGCATTTAATGCCCCACAGTGTCAAAGTGGTTATATAAGGCCACATACCCCCTATGACACAATGCCTCCCCCTCCCTCAAGTTGTGGATTATTTTCTTAATCTCGCAGGTACCTCCCTCCCTCCCCCCCCCCCTCTCTCTCTCTCTCTCTCTCTCTCTCTCTCTCTCTCTCTCTCTCTCTCTCTCTCTCTCCTCCTCCTCCTCCTCCTCCCCCTCACTCTATCCATCACCCCCGATCTCTCTCCCAAGCTCCCTCTTGGTGCTCTCCAACTCCCCCCCTCTCTCTCTCTATGGCACCCACATCCACTCACGCACACACTCTCTCTCTATCTTCCTCTTTTGCTCTCTCCCTCCCACACAAATATTTATATCCTCTCTCTCCCCCCCCCACACACACACACACACACACTCTCTCTCTCTCTCTCTCTCTCTCTCTCTCATATCTAGCACCCATATCCATACATAGACACACACACACACACACACACACACACATACACACACACACACACACACACACTCTCTCTCTCTCTCTCTCTCTCTCTCTCTCTCTCTCTCATGCCAAATACTTTATATATATAGCACTCGCATGTACACACATGCATGTACACTCTCTCCCTCCCTCCTTCTTGTTGGGGGTAAAGGCGCCTCCATCTAGCCGCCCGTGTATTACTACACTGACAGTCACCGCCACTACACACTGCAAGTGGCGGACGCCCATCACCGTCACTTTATTCTTTATTCTTTTAGTGACAGTTTGAATAAAGGAAGGCCTGGTCACACATTGTGATCGTTGGAGTTTCCATTTCTTGCCTCTCTCTTTCTTGCTCTTGCTCTCCCGCCATAGCTCTCGAGTGCAAGCCTCGATCCTTCTCACCTTTCAACTGGTATTAGAGCTCGGCTTCCCAACTCTTGAGCTTGGTTCGTGGCGTTCTCAGCTTCCCATCGACTCCCCACTCGCATTGGATCTCCTTCCTGGCAGCCATATTCGACTCCTTCGAGCTCCCGTCACTCCCCGGCTTCCCGAGCACCTTCTCAGCCCCTTTGGGCACCCTCAAGGCATTCACACAGAGGTATTGCTTCACTCTTTACAGGGTTTACCTCAGTTTTCAGCCCTCTTGAAATAGGGCATCCATTACACTCCCAGCTCTCATTTCATATGTGGACTGCTCTCTCCTTTTGCTGGAGCTTGTTTGAGGCCTTCCTTGGCTTTAACCGGATCCCTTCGAAGCTTGGCCACCATTTTTTGCAACCCCAGGACTAGCATTTATAGTTGGCAGAATCACGTAGCCCTCCCATATGTGTCTTCAACATTGATAGTCACAACAGTAGCTCTCCCCCTCCATTGGCACTTGGAAAGGCTCCATTTCAGGCATATCAACATGCTTTGATGCTTGGTTTTGATGGTTGATGTGTTGGCATAGCATTTGGACTGATTTAACACTGTTTTGGGACTATCATAACAATCCACAAGCTGTTTATGACAATGTTGCACTGACATTTGATGCTACAGCTTATTTGGCATTGTCATTTGATGCCCGATTGGTCCCGTTTGATGCCCGGATGTTAGGGGAATGTATGCCTATTGTTTGGCAACCATTTGGAGCTGATTTTGGTGCTGAAATTCTCAATTTTGAACAATAAATCACTACTGTACACAGTTGGGCTGAAGTCATTTTACTCATGTATACTTATGCTTATGCTTTTCGGGCTATGTTTCGGGCATTTATGGTGATGTATTGACACTTGGGACTCGACATAGAGCTTGGTTTTGATTCAGGATCGTTGGTTGAGCTTGAGCTCGCTTTGCAAAGCATTTGGATGCTCCGTCTTGGATGTACTTATGACATGTATGTTGCTTATGTCTGACCGGTCTTGACATGCTTAGCCTATGCCATTACTACATGCTAGTTACATTGTTTGGAGCCTATTGCTACTGGAGCTCGGTCTTGGCTTGACCTTGGATTCCCGAAACTTACTTGAGCTATTTATTGGCTTGCCAGAGTTGTATCTTGGGATGTACTTGGTGTCTTACATGCTTATGGATGCTACATACAGATACTCTACCGCCTACATGTCCGGGATGTACCATTGATGCTTGATCTTGGACACTTGTCACTGGTGCTTGTACATGCTTTGTTCGAGCTTTGTTGCTTGATATTTATGGCTTTTATGCCAGTGGGAGCGTCTTTGGATGCTTGACAGCCATTGAGCAGGTAGTCTATGCTCTTTGAGCTTTTGAGACTATTTGGGATCTTTTACCCTTCAGGATGATGCATGGTTCATATGTCTTGGTTCCTCTAATGCTTATGAGCTGACTCTTTGCTTTGGGTCCCTCTCTTTGTGAGCTGACACCTACTTGTGTCAAGTCTTGGTAGTGGCAAGAACACTTTGCCACGTTGATTGGGGGGTGTGCCTACTCACTAGCAGATGTTTGTATGTCATGTTTGGGTGTTGGATTCATGCTTATCGATTGTCATATGCCTATGTTATGCCCGCATGATGCGGGCTTTGGTCTTGGCAGTATCTGATTGACTTGGGATCCGATTTTGGCACTGTTAGCTCTCATTTACTGAAATCTGTAATTTATTACAGCAAGCATATATGTATGGACTGACATGGATTTTTCATGTTGAAATATTTTTAAATGATGTATTTTCACTAGTACTTGGTGGAAAGCAGCTTTGGTTACAGTTTTCTCGCCATTTTCTCTCGATTTTGGTGATTTTTTTGTCATTTTCTACAGTAAACAACAAGCAATTTTGAACTGTCTACAGTCTTCCAGCGTGCGTTATGGCGACGTCATGCTATTTTCAACATCACTAAGCTTGATGGTACGAATTACTCTTATTGAAAGAGCCAGATTTGGCAGGTGTTGGTGCAGAAATCGCAGATCAAACCTTTGAGGTTGAGCGGGCATCTGCTTGCAACTATGCCAGATGAGGAATGGCTTGAGCTTGATGAGTTATGCAAGTCCACTATTGTATTATCTCTCACAGAACAGGTTCATTACAATATATTTGAGGAAGAATAGAGTGCATCATAGTTGTGGGATAAAATCAAGAATCTCTATGACAAGAAAAGTCCAGCGAGTCAGATGTATTGGCTGAAGCAGCTTATGGATCTGCACATGAAGGAGAATGTTACTATGTCTACTCACTTGAGCTAGTTCCATACTATACTCAAGAACTTGACTTCGCAGGACATCACTTTTGCAGAGGATGTCACTCCTCTTTTCTTGCTTGGTACTCTTAATGAGTCATGGGATGTATTCCGCACTACATTATGCGCCTCTACTGCTACCTTGAAATTATCTGATGTTGATAGTGCTCTTTTGCAAGAAGAGGTTAGCCGTAAGAATTTGGATGCCTCTCGTGTGTCACATGCTATGACAGCTAGAGGCAGGAATGATGGATATGGAAAGCATGGCAGTGGCAGTGGCCGTGGACGGGATTCTCAGAAATCTCGGTCCAAGTCTCGTGGGAAGTCATATAGCAAATCCCGTGGCAGGAATGCAGATGTTACTTGTCACCATTGTGGGAAAAAGGGCCATATTAGGCCACAATGCCATGAACTGCGCAATGAAAGGTGCAAAGATAAGGGGAAAGACAAAGTGCAAGATAAGTCTTCTAATCGCAGCATAGTGCCTGCAAAGTCCAATGTTAAAATTGAAGAGATCAATGTTATGCAGCCTGAAGATGTTGATGATGATTATATCCTTGCAGCTTCTTCTAGTGCTTCGCAGATGACAAAGATACACTCTATGTATGCACAGTGTTGGCTCTTGGACTCAGGTGCATCCTTTCATGTGACACCTTGCCGAGAGTAGTTTCATTCATATCGTACTGTTTCGGGTTCTGTGCACTTGGGTGATGACAGCTCTCTTGATATCGTGGGCATTGGTGATGTTAGGATGCAGTTTCCTTCTCGCAGCAGTTTTGTTATGCAGGATGTACGTCATGTACCTGCTTTGACACACAGTCTCCTGTCAACTGGACAGCTTGATGGCGCAGGTTATCATGTATCTTTTGGAGACTTTGCATGGAAGATCACTCGTGGCAGACTTATGATTGCGAGAGGTGCCAAGGCTGGCAGCCTCTATCCCTTGATTGTATCCGCTTTTTCCCTTGATCATGTTTTGTTTGTGGGTTCTATCCCACATGTATCTCTTTGGCATGCCCGTTTGGGCCATATGACTTTGAAGGGAATGAAAATGCTTTTTGGTTTGCAGTACTTAACGCCCCTTGATTATGCATGTTTTGATTCATGTGAGCATTGTCTTTATGGTAGGCAGACTAGGTCTACACATAAGAAGTCTAGTAGGCCACACATGAGTGAGCCCTTGGCATTGGTACATTCAGATGTCTGTGAGCCCATGCCTTGTCAATCTATGGGTGGTGCAAAGTATTTTGTTACGTTCATAGATGATTTTTCACGAAAAGTTTAGGCTTATCCCATTAAGCTGAAATTCGATATCTTGGCTGTGTTTCAGAGATGGCTTGCATTGGTTGAGAACCAGTCTGGGTATAGGCTAAAATGCTTAAGGACAAATAATGGGGGTGAATATATCTCACGTGCTTTTGAGTAGTTATGTGATGAGAGGGGTATTAAGCGTCAGTTGACTGCCGCCCCTTACACCCCCCCAAAATGGTTTGGCTGAGTGGATGAATAGAACCATCCAGGGAGCGTATACATAGTATGCTTAGCCATGCAGGCCTACCACAGAGCTTTTGGGCTGAGGTAGTTAGTACAGTTGTGCATGCCATAAATAGATCACCTTTTAGTGGTTTGGATTTCCAGGTTGTAGAGGAGGTATGGACTGGAAAACCTCCCTCTTATTATGCACATCTTCGTGTCTTTGGATGTGAGGCATTTTGCCATGTGCTCAGAGACAAGAGAAGTAAGTTGGATCCTAAGAGTGTCAAATGCATTTTCCTTGGTTATGGGGATGCAAGCGAGATGGGTTACCATCTCTAGGATCCGCAGGTGCGGAAAGTCATCCGCAGTCGTGATGTAGTCTTCCATGAAGACAAGATGCATCGACAGCCTGAGAGAGTTATTGAGATCTACAAGGTCATATTTCAGAAGGAGCCAAGAGCTCCTGCACAGCTAGTTGGACAGCCTACAGCTGTAGTAGATGCTCATGGTCAGGGTGTTGGACAAGGCTACTGGGCAGGCAGCAGAGCCTGCCGTGAGATTGTTCTACTAGAGACAGACGTCCACTTGATAGATTTCAACCCTCGATGCATTATGTCTTGGTTACAAATGTAGGAGAGCCTTTCACTTATGATGAGGCTATATGCAGGGGTGACAGTCACTCCTGGGAGAGGGCTATGCAGTCTGAGATAGACTCCTTGCATAAGAATGACACTTGGGATTTGGTTTCCTTGCCTACGGGCAAGAAGGCTTTGCCATGCAAGTGGGTGTACAAGCTGAAAAGTACCCTTGGACACCCCAACCCAGCATACAAGGCTAGATTGGTAGCAAAGGGTTTTAAGCAAGAGCATGGTGTGGACTTTGATGAGGTCTTTTCTCCTGTGGTTAAGATGACCACCCTATGCTTAGTCTTGGCTTTGGTTGCTCAGCTTGACTTGGATTTATACTAGATGGATGTCAAGACAGCTTTCTTACATGGGGACTTGCATGATGAGATTTATACGGAGCAGCCTAAGGGCTTTGTAGAACCTGGCAGGGAGCACCTAGTGTGCAAATTGAAGAAAAGTCTTTACGGCTTGAAGCAGGCACCTAGGGAGTGGTATCATAAGTTTGATGCCTTTATGCAGTCACAAGGCTACAATTGGAGTGCTATGGATCCGTGTCTTTACACGAAGAAAGCCCGTGATGGTTCTTTATTGATTTTGGTATTCTATGTGGATGATATGCTAATAGTAGGGAAAGCTCATGATGAGCTAGATGCTCTTAAGGCTCGGCTCAAGAAGAGCTTTGAGATGAAATATCTGGGATAGGCTGCTCACATACTTGGTATGCGCATTAGACGCGACAGGCATCAGGGACTCCTCTACTTGTAACAGAGGGAGTACATTCATAAAGTCCTTGAGTGCTTCCGCATGCAGGACGTAAAGCCTATTGGCTGTCCATTGCCTTCTTATGTGAAGGTATCACATGCTAATTGTCCGCAGACAGATGAGCAGAGGGCCGAGATGGCCAAGATTCCCTATGCATCCGTAGTGGGCAGTCTTATGTATGCCATGATAGCCACTCGTCCAGATATTGCCTTTGCAGTTGGTGTTGTGGCATGCTATATGACTACACCTGGCAAGAAGCATGGGGATGCCGTAAAGGGTATCATGAGGTACTTGAAGGGCACTGCAGATATGTGCATATGCTATGGCAGCCATGATACAGGAGTCGTGGAGTACACTAACTCTGATTATGCAGGACATGCAAATAGTAAAAAGTCCACTTCCGGCTATGTATTCACATATACTGGAGGTGATGTTTCTTGGATGTCCAGGGTGTAGAAATGCATGGCTCTTTCTACTACAAAGGCCGAGTATGTTGCAGCCACTGAGGCATGCAAGGAGGCCATTTGGTTGGGTCGTTTGGTTTGCTGACCTTGGTATTGATGCTATCCCTACACTTCATTCGGATTCTATGAGTGCTATTCAATTAGCCAAGAATCCGGTCTTCCATGCGAAGATGAAACACATTGAGGTGAGGTATCACTTCATACGTGGGGTCGTTGAGGACAAGTCTGTTGATCTTGTCAAGATCTCGACTGACTAGAATCCTGCAAATCTGCTCACAAAAAGCCTCTCTACAGAGCACTTTGCCTTCCTCAGGAAGTTGATGGGCGTGGGATGAGATGATGTCTTTCCTCATCCTGTTGTACATGTGTACATGTTGTACTGTCTTTTTCTTTTTCTTTTCACTCCTCACTAGGGCAGATTCACCTTTAAGTGGGAGGTCGTTGGGGGTAAAGGTGCCTCCGCCTAGCCGCCCGTATACTACATTGACAGTCACTGCCACTGCACATTGCAGGTGGCGGGCGCCCATCACCGACACTTTATTCTTTATTCTTTTAGTGACAGTTTGAATAAAGGAAGGCCTAGTCACACATTGTGACTATTGGAGTTCCCATTTCTTGCCTCTCTTTTTCTTGCTCTTGCTCTCCCACCATAGCTCTCGAGTGCAAGCCTTGATCCTTCTCACCTTTCACTTCTCTCTCTCTCTCTCTCATGCACACACTTTATATATCCTCCTCTCTCTCTCCCTCTCTTGTATATGAGATACACCCCCACACTGTCTTTCAATGACACCCATATCTGACATGAGTATTTGTACATGTGTATGCAGCTTTGAAAATGGATCCAACATCCAGTGCTACACCAAATACCGAGGTCTGCATATATGTATCGTCCTTCTGTGCCAAACCTATTATGCACTACACAAGTAGTTAGTTCCTGACGTTGAAGAAGGAAGACATTTGCAATGGCAATAGCTACCATGTTCTTGCTATCACCCATGCAAATGGCCAAATACAAAGCACACCGGTCCATTGTAACAATGACCATGAGGTTGTCCAGGTATATGTTCTAGATACCTTGGTCTCGCAAGACTATCTTGTCAAACAAGGAAATGGGTCTACATTGCAGCCTTCCCCCACCATAGACCTCACCCAGAGCCCTTGTAGCATTGAGAAAACAAAAATCACCGTGGAAGCCTCACCACCCCCCTTGGACATTGAGAAAAACAAAACCATCCCTATCACGCTTGACGTGGAAGAGGAGGGGATGCGACAATCCTCTTATGCTATAAGTGTGGTTGAGTACATAAGGTCTTCGGGGGGCCGACACTGAGTCTTATGTCATTTTCTTCAGAATACGAGCACTATAGAGAGAGTGGAGGAGATCCCAGTTTTCTATGATGGCAATGTGGCATACGAGCTTCCACCAATAGCAGACAATATGTGTCCAATGGAGGGTATGGAGCAAAAGTACAATGGCCATTGCTGGACAAAGCCCACATCAACATCGATGGCATTCCTCAATACTGTTCACAGAAGCAAATGTATCGGAGAGCTAGAGTGTCCCAATAGAGATTGTACTAGCATGTCAATTTTTAGCTCCCCAAACAAGGTGGCATGGACATATCCAAGATTCTTCATTCACTCCACTATCATTAAATTGATTGCAAAGTCGTATGA
Source organism: Lygodium microphyllum (assembly GCF_053477565.2). Classification (NCBI taxonomy): domain Eukaryota; kingdom Viridiplantae; phylum Streptophyta; class Polypodiopsida; order Schizaeales; family Lygodiaceae; genus Lygodium; species Lygodium microphyllum. The sequence goes on along the minus strand of NC_141147.1, from coordinate 150,893,064 downwards.
CATGGTTCTAGTATCCTATCGCAAGTAAATCACACTAATCAAGTCCAAATGCATGCCATGTAGGTAAAATCAGTACAACCATACCGATTGTTGGAATGTCAGCTATTGGTCCTGGAAGCCTTGGATGCTTCTATTGTAAGAACCTCCCCATCTTTCTCTCCAAGTGCGAGTGTGTAGTGTATTATGCCATGTAAATGGCTGAATACAAAGCACAGCGGTCCATTGTAACAATGACCATGAGGTTGTCCATGTATATGTTCTAGATACCTTGGTCTTGCAAGACTATCTTGTCGAACAAGGAAATGGGTCTACATTGCAGCCTTCCCCCACCATAGACCTCACCCAGAGCCCTTGTAGCATTGAGAAAACAAAAATCACCGTGGAAGCCTCACCACCCCCCTTGGACATTGAGAAAAACAAAACCATCCCTATCACGCTTGATGTGGAAGAGGAGGGGATGCGACAATCCTCTTATGCTATAAGTGTGGTTGAGTACATAAGGTCTTCGGGGGGCTGACACCGAGTCTTACGTCATTTGCTTCAGAATACGAGCACTATAGAGAGAGTGGAGGATATCCCAATTTTCTATGATGGCAATGTGGCATACGAGCTTCCACCAATAGCAGACAATATGTGTCCAATGGAGGGTATGGAGCAAAAGTACGATGGCCATTGCTGGACAAAGCCCACATCAACATCGATGGCATTCCTCAATACTGTTCACAGAAGCAAATGTATCGGAGAGCTAGAGTATCCCACTAGAGATTGTACTAGCATGTCAATTTTTAGCTCCCCAAACAAGGTGGCATGGACATATGCAAGATTCTTCATTCACTCCACTATCATTAAATTGATTGCAAAGTCGTATGACATGGTTCTAGTATCCTATCGCAAGTAAATCACACTAATCAAGTCCAAATGCATGCCATGTAGGTAAAATCAGTACAACCATACCGACTGTTGGAATGTCAGCTGTTGGTCCTGGAAGCCTTGGATGCTTCTATTGTAAGAACCCCCCCATCTTTCTCTCCAAGTGCGAGTGTATAGTGTATTATGTGATGTCAGCAAGACCAATGTCAAGATTATTTATTCATCAAGGCACACATAACCATGAGGTGCAAAGAGACACATGTAGAGCTAATGTCAAAGAGGTGCAAAAGACCGTAGAGGAAATGGTAAGAGACTTTAGTGCAGCTTGACCTCAACACCTACAAATGACTGTGGCTAGAAGGCTAGTGATGGGTGTCTTGGTTCGTGAGCAAGGTGTCCCCATGTCCGACACTGAACTCTCAACGATGCTCGAGGAACTCCAGCCACTCATTCAGAGGAATAGGTAACATATTATTCCATTCACAACACATTTCAAAATATCTTTAAAAGGCTATGCATATGAAGATCAATATTTTGTGCATGTAGGTTCAAACACATGGTCCGTGTAGCACGCGCTGAGAGTGATTAGGGAATGGAATCTCGTCTTCTAAAGTTAAAGCAACGTTTTGCATATAGCTTTTTCCATGGTAGTCTATTTCCTAGGCAAGTCGTTGACAATGATAGTAGGTGCTTTATATTCAAAATGTGTTGCAACAACTGGGCCAGCCTCAGGGGTTGACTTAGTGAATTGTATGCGAAGGAATGGCACTGGGGACCTACGCAATAGCTGGGTATGCTTTGACCACATGTATCGCATTAATGATTGGACCACCATGGCAGCACATGTGTATGACCCAAGGTAGTTTATCTTATCACAACACAAACTTAAGCAACATAGTTTTCATTGCTCTCCCATTCCTTTCTTGTGTTTCTATAGTGTACAAGAGTTGATGACTCTGGCAATATGTGAGATGAAAGAAGAGGATACAGATGCATAAGCTCTTTTTTGGACAAAGATGAATGAGGTGATGGAGAAGTGTGGACACCCAAGCGCTGATTTTTGAGGATTCATGGCAGACGAGGCAACTGCTAATTGGAGGGTCATCCACATAGTGTTCAATGGTGGTCTAGACAACGTAATGCAAGGAAGGGAGAGATCTTGCTTATTTCATTCGGAACAAAGTCTCCAAATACACATATCATAGTATGTGCACAAGAGTTTTCGAGATGAGCATAAGCGCTTGTGTTGCATGTGGAGGTGTGCAGTCACGGAAGATGATGCAACAATGCAATATCGATTCATTCAGGCTTGGTGGGCCTCAAGGAAAGTTGCGGATTGCAATATACCAGTAATGGATTGTTGGCTTAGTTGGTGGCATATCAAATATCCACATTGGAGGCGGCACTTTGTTAGGGTAAGACTAGTTCATAATAGTAGGATGTGACATGTGGTGCCTTTGTTTTCTCACACTCCATACCTTCTCGTGCTATATTTTTCTCCAGGTGGTGGAGGATATTGCTCATATGCCAACCACAAACTTGCAGAGCCAATATATGCAAGTTGGTTGGCAAGGGAGGGATTCAAGGGATCTATCAGCTTGTACGATGCATGTGTCAATGATTTGGCCAACACTCTACTACAAAGCACAAAACGACATGCATTCATTGGTGGAATGTTCCATGGTGCAGGACCCAGTGCAGAGAAGCTTTTGAGTCAACTACAACAAGGAATTACCCCCACACCTCGAGCAACGATAAGGATGGTTGAGGAGGTGGCAAGAGGAACTAAATTGCATAAACGTCCTGATTTTCGAGGGGACAATGTGACTATAGTAAGAAAACACAAGGTTGATGGGAAAGTGGGGGTCAGAGGAAGCCAACGCCTCTCACAGGCCTGAGTATGTGACCGAAAACATACCTAGAAGAAAGGGTACAAGAAAATTAAACTTTGAGGATCCTTTGCCTTCTGACCAATCAAGGGCAGTATCACCAAATTGTTCGGAGGAAATGGTGGTGGAGACAGTCCTTTATGACATTGTTTGGGCTATAAGAAGGATTCCAGTTGCGGCGCCAGTTCATGTGGTTTTGTAATGATAGTGTGGACCATACATGGAACATTTGTTCTTCCATTCAACACGCACCGCCCAAGGTTCCACAATTATGGCCAATGGCACGAGGCACTAATTTGACCGTAGAAGAAATCCACATGTTGGAGAGTGGTAGGTTTGTTTTACAAAAGGTGGCACAAGAGGCAAATGTTAACGAGGGCTCATGTAGATATCGAAGAGGTGTTTCACAACTTGCAAGGAAAAGGATAGACTCAGCGTTGGTTCTAGATGCAACTGTGAAGGGCCACACAGTAGTGAAGGCCTTGAAGCATGAGGTTTTCAAACTAGAGACAGCTAACTCAAGTGTCATGCATGAGTGTTATGATGTGCACATTGCAAAGAATCCAACATGTAATTGCCGCGATTTCATGGACCGTGTCGTAAAGTAGAAGAAAAAGCGTATTTGGCATGCAAGCACCTATACTATGTGTACCTCCGAGTATTTGGAATGGATGCAAATGCTAACATGTTTATACACCAACCCACATTCAATGAAAAAAACTTGCACATTGTATTTGGAAGCAGAAGAACTTTTCCAACACCACCTATATAGTGACCAGCAATGCAATGCCAACACTACCTCTTCGCACAACCACATTTTATTTTGTTGAGAGTCACCATTATAGAATCCATTTGGATGGCAAGCCTTTGGTCAACTTGTCTCTCTTAATTTGACAAGCAAAAGCACGTTTTTCAGAGTTAACACAATATAAATATACATTTGGATTGCTTGTATGAATTGTCTGCTATCATATTTGTTGGGGAGAGGAGGGGAAGGGAGAGAGGGGGGGAGGGGAGGGAGCTATCAATGCATTGAAATTTAAGTTCTAAAAACACCAAGTGGCTACCTAAGCATTCACATTGTGTGTGTGTGTGTGTGTTTAGGATTTAAGAGAAGTGTTTGTTACAACACATGCCATAATCTGATGTGAGGCATTATGATACAATGTGGACTAATCGCATGCATGAGAGAGAGAAAGTGAGAGAGGGAGATAAACACAGAGAGTGAGTGAGTGACTAAGATTTATATATGTATATATATATACACGTGTGTGTGTGTGTGTGTAGGTGATAGGTGAGAGGGAGAGAGAGAGAGAGACTATAGAGTGAGAGGGAGAAATTGCATATACAATCCTAAACTGAGAGAGAGTAAAGGCATGGAGTAATTCGTGAGAGAGACAAAGGGGAGAGAGAGAGAGAGAGAGAGAGAGAGAGAGAGAGAGAGAGAGAGAGAGGTGTGGGCCCTGGTGTTCCATTCTTCCGAGGTGATTGCATGAATGAATCCACGTTACATGCTAGAGAGAGAGAAATCGTTTACTTGAGAGAGAAAAAGAGAATATACACATAGAGGGAGAAACAGAGAGAGAGAGAGAGAGAGAGAGAGAGAGAGAGAGAGAGAGAGAGAGAGAGAGAGAGAGAGAGAGAGAGAGAGAGAGAGAGAGAGAGAGAGTGTGTGTGTGTGTGTGTGTGTGAGTGAAGGTAGTGGTGGCAATCGTGGAGGTGGTGGGGATAATGGTGGTGGTGGTGGAGGTGGCAATAGTATTGGTAGCAGTCGCAGAGATGGTGGTAGTGGTGGTGGAGGCAGTGTGGTGGTGGTGGCAATGGCGGTAGTGGTGGCAACAATAGTGGCAGTGGTGGTGGAGGAAGTTGTTGTGGTAGTGGTGGTGGAGGTCAAAAAAATCAAGGGGTGGAATAAGTGGACTATGTGGAACAAGAAATGGAGGTTTCCCAGAGAAGCTCGCTCAAAAAGCTCGCTTCTCGCACGCACTCCATCCAATAGGACGATACACTCTACACAAAGGATAAAGGTGACATCAACACATAATTTTATGGGCCCAAGTCCACCTTGTATGCAAGTGTTAAAGGTGGTGGTAGTTAGCGATCTTTAAAGCTAGGGCCACCAATAGCACATTAATGAGTTGATGGGTGTAGGAGCAGCGTATGGCACATGGGTGAAGAGAATGTAATAGCAAAAAGAAGCATGCTATATAATGAAGGGAGAGAGGGGATCATGGTTTTGAAGAAAAGGGATAAAGTATCCAAGGAAAATTATGATTCAAAGTCTCAAAGAGCTCCCATGCTCAACTGTTAGATCTTTCATGTGACCCTTGTGACCAATCCTTTGATTGGCATCCTGAGTGCTATCTAGTGGTAGAGCTAACTCTTGTATTATCCTCAATCACAAGATCTAGCAAAAGTACTACCATTGTCTTTGTATTCATTAATTGTCTTGACTTTATGAAGGCTCTATGATCCCTCCACTAATTGTCTTGAAGTATTGTGTTAGTATCACTTATGTCTCTACTAAAGGCAATTGTATTGTTACATATAGCAATATACATTCAACATTTGTTCTCTAGTTGAGTACATTTAGTATATGTTTTTGTTGTCATGAGTATGTTGTGATTTGCATATTGGATGTTGACTATAGAGTAGGATGTCACTATCCACCTATGTCGGCTCTGAGTATGACTGCACTCCACTTTATGGCAGTAGTGCTTAAACTCGATTTACAGCACAATTGAATGCAAATGAGCATGCACTTGAATCAAGAATGAGGTGAGTTGATACATAGATTATAATGAACAAGATAAATATAGATAAGTGTGTTTTCCCATCTCATATAGATTTGTCATGTAAGTAGGCTATAGGTGAGCGCCAACAATCGTAAGTTTGTGTACATTGAAACTCTTGAAATAATAAGAGCATGTCTGAAGTTCCTGGTGTCAATCTCATAGTGCACAAAATTTTGGTTCCATTTTTTGTTGAGACCAATTATAATTTGACAATGAAGATGCTTATCTATGTCAAAACTACGAAATAGGATAGGGTACTTGTGTGCCTAGTCTGAAATGTGAGTAGTAGGTAGATTTTAGTCTTATGCTTTGTGGTTATAAAAATTATTATTCTTATATTTAGAATAAGTAATGAATGAGGCAAACAAGTAGTAAACAAGTTGTGGAGAACATTAACATGCTTGAGGAAGGAATTCACAAAGAAATTAAAAGAGAAAAGTATTAAATTTGGTAAAGAGTTACAATCATATTTGGTGTTTAGGTGCCTCCATAGGCACTATCCAAGAGAAAGAGTGGAAGAATGGGAGAGCTTCTTACCCATTGCTTGCTTGCTTGAATCCTTCATTCTTCTCCTTCACTTTAGCCTTCAAATCTAGTCTCTCTTAGTGGTACTGCTCTGATACCATGTTAAGAATCACGTGGATGGGGAGACTTCCTTGAGCTATTGTGCCAAACATACACAATACACATTAAGAGGAAGCTCACTCAAGAACACAAGAAGAGAGATGGAGGCCAAAACATTTTCTTGTTGGTTTTTATTCTTCCTAGACACAATACAATGTACACAAAGTAAAGATAAGATACAACATAAAGGAAAGTGGCCTGCTAAGTCAAACAATGCATAACTAGCTACACTAATTGACTGGCACTATAACTATGCCAATTGTAGATAGGTGTAGCAAACTAAATATAATAAGTGATAGGTCAGTGACCATGTGAGGATCATAATGACCACCAACATGCTAAGTGTAGATGTGTAGACCCATCTAGCCAAGTGGTCCATCATCAATGTCGGAACGTGTTGAGCTTCCCATTTCAATAATAGTGACAAGTAAGAGAGGACTTCAAAACACATGACTTATTATATGATTGTCCACAAGACTTATACTTGCCCATATTGGGCTGTGAGCCTCTACCATGATTATTATTCTCATTATCAACTTGTCTCCCTCTCATTGTAAGTGCATAAGAAGTACATGTTGCATCAACATTCTTCCTATTTACTTCCTTTATAAGCAAAGCACCCTCTACATCCTTGAGCTGAAAACACCTTCAAGAGAGTTTGAACTTATAGCAGTGCAAAACGTGCCCCGAGGCTCAGGTAGTGTGACAAGCAAGAAAAGAGACTTTACATTCTCCTCAAGCTTAAGACCTTGCAAAGTAAATTGATTGAAAATGGAATGAAGCTCATTTAAGGAAAAAGACATAGACATTTCTTTCTTGTGCAAAGGTCCATAAGTTTCTTAAGTCAATACAACTAAGTTGTAGAAATATACTTATCATAAAGGTCACAAATCTTTTTCCATAGTGCACAAGCACCTCTCTCAGTCTCAATGACATTGAAGTATACTTGCTTTGACAATGGCAAATTGATGGTAGACTTATATAGCTCTTCAAGCTCTTCTTATTTCTCCACATCATAAAGTTCTAACTTTACATCCTCTAATTTCAATGGTTTGACTTACTTCTTTTGCACTAATACCTACTAAATCTAAGTCTTCCACTATTGGAAGTTATTGCCATCCAACTTCTCTATGTTGTTGTCATTGAAATCATTTGAAGCACTTGCCATTATGTTTGCCAAACAAAGAGATTACATACTGATGTGATAACAACAAATCAACCTCAAAACCAAGTCAAAAAGCATGCAATAGGAGAAAGATTGAGCCAATAAACTATTATCTACAAGCAAGAAGCACTAGATTGTTGAATATAAGCCTACTCTCAAAGAAACAGCTCAAAATTGATATTTAGTATGGATTTCCATAAAACTATAGTAAATCAACATGTAACTATAGGCAAACATGCAAAAGAATAAGCTCCCACTACCAAGAAGATCCATGTAGTAGCCTGAATGTACAATGTAACTAACAATGCAGCATAAACCACTACATATAAAAGACTATCAGTATATCCAAGGTGTTAGCCGCATAGATCCATACTAAGCATGTATCCACCACTAACAACCCACTAACAATAAGCGATACAAGGTGCCCAATTAAGGAAAATTAGCACAAATTCATAAACATATGCAATGACAGTGTATGAAGAAACCAATAAAGTATAAGAGAGTCTCCCATTGACTCAAATGAATCAATCTCTACCTAAAAAATATCATGGAGTATACAAAGTAGCAAAGGAATCTCAATGCATAGAGCTCATAGCATGTGGGTGCCCAAAGTATATCATGTATACATTCGAGAGAGCATATACCTTCAATAAGTCTTCAAGCCCATAAGTGAAAATCACTAGACCAAATGGCCATTGTCCAAATGCAACCAACTAAGTTTAAATCCAAGATGTAGAGCTCAATACAAGCATATCCTTGCATAAACAACAATGATAAGCATCAACTAACCATACAACATACCCAAATAGCATGTTGGCATTCAATACATAGATATTAAGTACAAATGCTTAATGGTCAAACCACAATCGTTTTGTTCCATGTAAAATAAAGAATTGAAAACTACACGAAATTAACTATGTCATTGCTAGATCTATAGTTCTCATTGTGCTCTTCATTTTGAGCTATAGAACAACTTAATTTAATATTGTATGCAAAATTTATTGCCAAAATATGAAAGTACTATCAAGTTACTATAGTTATCCATGACTTCTACAATATGCCTTGTATCCACTCAAAATGGATAGAATGGTTTTTTTTGAGCTTAGCAAGCATATCAAAAGATTTAACTAAGCCTTGGGAAGCTCCTCAACTAGCTTGGAACAAGTGTTGAAGGTAGGAAAGCCAATGCATGTCTCAAGTGGATTGAAATGGTGTTGCCATGAAGTAAGTCAAGCTCTTTTCTCGAGCTAAATGCAATGTCGGTGAAGCTTCTTGAAAGGTGAAGCACGAGTGGAAGAATAAGCTGAAGCAAAAGAGAAGTAAGAGCTATAGAGGTTCAAGCAAGTGAGAGCAATATGGTATGTGGAAACTCCAACATTCACAATGTGTGACCCATCTCCCCTTATTCTATTGTCATGTAAAGAATAAAGAATAAAGTGATAATGAATAGGTGGCCACCACATGCAGTATATAGGTATATGACCAGTAATCAAGCAAATGTAGGTGGATAGGCATATATGGCCTTTAACCTCCAATAGGGGGTGGGCAAGACAACAAAACATCACCCACATTTAGAACAATAATCAAAACTCTAAACTCACACACAAATGAATTAATCAAGCAACATTGTGAGTCAAGATTTTAAGCACAAATTATTTAGAAAGCTTATTTGTAAATAGTGCACCAAATTTTCATAAAACTCAAACATGAAGTTTCTACTTTCTAATAATCAAAACGTTATTCAACAAACTATCAAAACACATAGGATAGCCAAATACACAAACATCAAAACCATGCCGACATTTGGAAGCTTGGGACTCGCATCCACAACATAGATACCTATGCTTGCAAAGTGCACAATATCTCCTTACACACACAACTAGTTGAGACCCTAGTCCTAGATAGCTGCTCTTGGTATAGAAAGCACTCCTATCGCTGCTTGATTAACTATGTAAATCAACTAGTCAACCAAGAGACTGTAGGGATTGTACCAAGTATAATGGAGAGCTCTAAAACATCGAGTGGATCCTCTAACAACTTCCAAGCCATCATTACTACTTGCAATAGGATATTGACTTTGATATTTTGATCATGACCCCTATAGCTATGGGAAAGAAACTTGCGGAACTCAAGGGGCAAGGAACTAATACTCCCAACTAGTTGTTAGACGTCAACAATGACACTAAGCAATAGCTTGCAAGTATGCAAGCAAAAATGGATGCAATACAATCATATCATTAGTGCCCTTGATTCTCTTCACTATTGAAATGATCAAGGATGAAGATATATCCTTCCCATTCCAATAAATATTATTACTAGAGTGAAAATCAAGAAAGCTAGAATCACCACGTCAAGGGACTAACTATAGTAAATGATTCAATAATAGGCAAGAAGAATGCTAAGAAAAGACAAAAGCATGTTGAACTCAACTTGAAGAGCCAAGGCTTAACCACTCAATTGAGCATAGCTCTTTTATTGAGTACAGAATGTTAGAAGATAGAGAGAGAGAGAGAGAGAGAGAGAGAGAGAGAGAGAGAGAGAGAGAGAGAGAGAGAGAGAGAGAGAGAGAGAGAGAGAAGGGTTGGAGCAACTGTTAGAAGACGTATGCTCTCCCTCATATCTTTATATTCAATTACCCATATAACTAAAGTGATTACAACACTCTAAGGTTTGTAAGACCATTCACACATAGCATTAATCCACCGACTTATTTAATGTCCCACACTTGCTGATACAGCTGGACATATCTAAGACTCTATCGACGGTCACGCACACGAGCTTGAAGTCTCAACACTCCTCCTCAAGCTCAAGACAGCCTCTCCACACCAAGTAGCTGTCAAAAAACACTGAACTTATATTTACCCAAAGACTTGGTAAGATATCTGCTACTACTTGCTCATCCGTCTTCACATGCATGAGATCTACTCTCCATGCAAGAACCATCTCTCTGATAAAATGGTAGTGTACCTCAATGTGTTTAGTCGTGGCATGGTATACTAGTTTTGTTGCCAGGAGTACACTGTTGAGATTGTCACATAACAAAGTCATTGGAGCATCCACCTGTATGTCCAAATCAGCCATAAGCTTGGGTAGCCATACAATCTCACATGCTGCCAATGCAGCACCCCTGTACTCTACCTCAGTGCTAGACAATGCAATCATTGGTTGCTTCTTGCTACTCCAGCTGATCATTCCACTTCCAAATCCAAAGGCATAACCACTTGTAGATCTATGATCATATGAGCATCATGCCCAATCCGCATATGTGTAACCAATGAGTTTCATGACCTTATCCTTCTCATAGAACAACACATGATCTACATTGGACTTTATATACCGCATAATACATCTAACAGCATCCAAATGTGGCTTTTTGGGCTTCTACATGAACTAACTTATGAGCCCAACTGCATAACTCAAATCAAGCCTGGTGATGGTTAAGTAGATCAAGCTTCCAACCATCTGCCTGTACATAGTCACATCATCAAATTCAGCTCCAGTGCTAATGTCCAACTTGACATTCTGATCAAGAGGCGTATCCAGTGGTTTACATTCAGCCATGCCATATTTCTTTAGCATTTACATGGCATAGTGTTTCTGCATTAGCCATAAACCGTTTTTAGCTTTGATCACCTGAATACCCAAGAAATACTTCAGTTCACCTAAGTCTTTCATGTCAAATTCAAATTTCAGCATCTCCATAACATGTTGTATCCCTAAGCCATCATCACCTGTGGTTATCAAGTCATCAACATAGATGACCAGCACTACTAAGCCTTTGTCTATCTTTTTCGTAAACAGACAATTAGCCTTCTTCTTAGGAACTTCAACATTTGAGCAACTTCTTTTAGTAATCTAGGGATGGAGGATGACATTATAGTTCCATCCACTTACCTTCATATCTTGTTGATTGCCAACCAAAGATGTCATCAATGCACTTATTGAAAAATGTGCTAATTAGAACACCCTTCCATACTGTTATCAGCTAGAACTAGGCCAATGAACACTAGAGTCCACTAATGCAAAGCTACAACCCTATGGAGGCTAACCTTATTCACTATTGGGAATGTGTAAAGTATAGTTGATAGTGGAAACAGAGACCAGTCCAATCTCCTTTTATGTTCTAATGACCAGAGAAGGAGTTGGAACCAAAATCCTATTGGGATACTTGTTTGAATACATCATCGACTACCATGTTAACCATATTGACAAGTGTATTCACTTAAAATGTTCTAGCTCAAGGATTACCTCAATGTTAATCCCTAAGGGAATAACCTTATAACCCATCCCAAATAGGAGTTCCACTACACAACCTCAGCAAAACACTTCCATAACTGAAATAGCCCTCCTGTCGAAGCTTCTAACCATGTAAGCTCAAAACCAAAATAACCCTAGGGGACTAACCTTATAATCCATCCCAAACAGGACTTCTACTACACAACCTCAGCAAAACACTTCCATAGTATTTAGCCCTAGGGGACTAACCTTATGATCTATCCCAAACATGACTTCTGCTACACAACCGTAGCAAAATAGTTCCATAACTGAAACAGCCCTCCTATCAAAGCTTCTAACCAAGTAAGCTCAAAACTAATGGCTAGAGAGCATCGATGCTCAACCAACTTGACCACACCAAGAAGTCCTACTAACTTTCCATGCAAATTTCTAACCTTCTTGCTAATTCTAGATGAACATGCCATAATTGTCATTTTCCAAAACAACAACCCATTGGGTTCCCACGGCCCTCCTATACACTCAAGGGTATTACTTCTAACTTCCCAAGAAACCCATGCCAATGTGATCGCATCTTCAAGAGCCATTGCCTTGCTCTAAGAAGACCCACATGCATACACATTGGGGAATCATAGTAGCAACAACCATGTGCCACTGCCAGAACTCATGAAAAGGTATAGACTAACCCTACTAAACCCAGCTCATCATCAAGGCCACATAGCCTACCAACCAACCATTTCCACTAATACCCCAAAGGACACTAGGCTCAACATGATTTATCAACCCAATCAAACCATAAAGACCCCCCTCATGAAGAACTCTTGCTAGGTTGATAGCTACTCTACCCCCCATGCAAGAACTCGATGAACTTCTCTTTAGAATCAAAATCATAAGCCACTTCTCCTTGGCCATCTAAAGAAGAATCAGTGTTGTCGCTCCATCAATGAAATGGTAAAGAAATTGACCCAACAAGGCTAGTACACACCGACTGAATGTTCCTTACAACTAGACTTTACCTTTGGTAATTTTGTAAAGCTCTTCGGTATGATAGATCTAGGTCTATGTTGAGAGTAAAAGAGATTGTGTTTTTAGTAGTTGCTAAATTTTTTGTTGTTTTTATGCATAACTGATTTATTTTGGCTACTTTTAGATATGTTCTTGAAGAGTTTGAATAGTGATTGAAAAGGTTTGGTCAGTGGATGATGGTTTTTAATTGGTCTTTTATGTGCTAATATGTTTTGTTGGTGTTTTGATTTGTTCTAGTGTGTCTTGATTGTGTCTGTTTGATTCTGTTTTTGGTTCTATTGAATGGTTGAAGATGTGAATGATTAGGCTCAAGTATGATTGAGTGTATCATGAAAGGTGTTTTATGAGTTGAAATGATTTTGATTGAAGTTGAATGGTTTTGATATGCTATATTGACCCTCTAAAGTATCTTGTTGAGCTTATGTATGTCTCTACTATTGTTTTGTATGCTTCTATTTGTATATGATATGTTGGATGAGTTTTAAGATTGAGGATGTGTTCTTGTCTTGGAAAGAGGAGAATACAAGCTCAAAATAGCTCGATTGAAGCAAAAGAAGTAGTAGTCGAAGTCTAAAGTAAAGACTTGAAGTGACATTGTAGTGATGGACTATGAAGTGTCACTATAGTAGCTCTTGTTCCTATTTGCACAATACATACCTTTTGGAAAGAAACTCCATGTCCAAGAGGGGAGATTGATCATTCATTCTATTGTATTCTAAATGGCTATGATGTATGAGTGATTGAGAGTGGGTACTGGTGGAGAGAAAGTTAGCCATTTCAGCAAAACAAGCTAAAACTATATACCTACGAGTAAGATTATGAGATATTGAGAGAGAAAGACAATGAACCATGATGAATGGAGACTGTGTGATCAATTCCATTCAAGATTGAGTACATCTTTACATTATTTTGATTGGTGGTTCATACTAATGAAGACATATTGAAGATTTGATGAAGATAAATCCATGGGAGGAAATGTTTATGATGGTACATACAGAAGTTTTGTTGTTCTTGTTGTTTCTCTTATTTAGTAATATGAAGAGATGAAAACTATCATCAACAAGTACCCAATAGAGGCTAAAAATGGAAGCACTGGCATTGTGGAAGAAGAAGAAAATCAATGAAAGAGTGTAGAATTCTTGCTACTCTTGAAGAGTTGGAAATTTTCATTGTCGGAACCCCTTTTTATAGGAAGTCCATCCCTCAATTTTTGCACTGTCATCAAAATTACAGATTCACTGTAACTAAATTTTTATCTATTTTGTGTGTTTCGTCCACTAGTATTTCCACATGAATGTCTGAATTTTCATCATGAGACGCATTCCATCATGTTCCATATCCTGCATCTGTCTCATACGTGCCCCAGTTCCCTTCCTTTTTCCCGAAAAAAACCTTTAAATTCAACCCAAAAAAATAGAACAGCCTCCCCACATCCACCCCTTGCATGCCCCCCAAACCTCCGGAGTCCCCTTGCTTTTTCCTTATTTAAAAGAATTAAATTTAAAAAAAAATCAAGAAAAAGCTACATGTGCCGCACGCTTTGCCCTTTTTTCCTTCTTCTTCTTCTTGCTCTCTTCCCTTCCCCCCCCCCGATCTGCGCTACATTTCCTCCCTCCCTCACCCTCTCCCTCTCCCTCTCCCCCAACTCCTCCTCCCTCCTCTCCTTCTTCCCCCCCACCATGCCGTTGCAGTTGCCTCTCGGTGCCCGCCTGCCTATGGCCTCTTGGCCGCCACCGCCCCTTTTCGATATCTCTCCTGTCACGAGCACCCCTTCTTGTACACACACAGGCTGCATGCGCATGTGGATTTTTCATTGCTATTCACGCGCGAGGATGCACCTGTGCTCAAGCTGTGTTCCCTGCCCCACAGGTGGACGCATTTTCGTGTAATTCCCACATTTTTTGAAATTCAAAATCAAAACAACAAAATGCATAAACTCCTTTTAACAAGCCTTAATTTTTTTATTTCAAAAAAGCAATGCAATATGAAAAAACAAATCAAAGAATTAGCCCAAAAAAAAAAAAAACATTAAACACAAATTAAAATTTTCGAAAAAATAACAAAAAATAAATTAGAACCTTCAAATGCATTAGTAATCATAAAAATTGATAAATATGCTAAAAGTTACCATTAAAATTCCTTAAAAATTACCAAATTTTTCATTGATATTCCCATCATTAACCCCTTTCAAATTTTCACTTATTTGTATTTATTTATTTTTTTAAAGAAAAAAACCTTCAACACATAACTCATGCCGATAGACATATTTTTAATTAGACAAAAGAAATCCACAAATTGACAAATGATTGAACACAATTGCACTACACCTATATGAACCATAACCCTCAACTTTTTTTGGAAAAATAATAAATTAAAAAATCATATGATGTGTTTTTCCCCCCTTACATTGTACATCTATAGATCTTCTAGATTGCCTTTGTGGTTTCTTTTTTAAGATGAGGTTGCCCATCCATCAATTTTTGTTATGATCATTCAAATTAGGGTGTGTTCACACACCCTTCAAGTTCTAATCTGTAACTTTCTTCCTGCACATTTCAACCATATTTACTCATTAAAATTAAAATAGCTTATCACCTTTTTTCACTCATTTCATGTGCTCAACACAAAGTTAAATAATAAAAGGAACCCACCATCTTAGCATGCCCTTCATACGCTAAGCACACAATCTAATTTTTTGATCAAATGAGCCATCCATCGTCTAAGATGCGATAATGCACCATGCCTCATTAACAAATTTTTAATGGGTAATAAAAGGAACCACCCATTTTCTTTATAAGGTTTAACACCTAATCAAAATTCACCCATTGATATTAACTTATTAAAACCAACTAGATATTAAATTTGAATCTAATCACTTATCAAAAATTTAACGAATGCGCTAGACGGGATTGTGGGTCATGTAGCCTTTTAGCGAGTCTATGTAGATATTAGTCTAGTATGTGGTTCAATGGTGTGGGTGTGTTGTGGTTTGTTTAATCTATGGTATTCAATCATCGGTACGATTAGTCCTAGGTATAGTATGTATTAGTTGATTTTCTTTTGCTACCTAATTATAAGGATGATGAGAGTGTTGAGAATCATCAATCACACTCACTAAACAGCCTCTTTGTATGGAGCCTCAGGGTCAAGGATATGCAGGCTAACTTATCCCATATGCACAATGGTGCCTACTGTAGTTTCCTACTTTCCTATAAAGCATTGTACTTGCTTCCTTTTCTTAATGCAATGATAGTACTCTTTTCTTTTCAGTGAAGTGTCAATGTCATTGTCCACATACACAAGATTGTGTTTATGAGTCCAAGTCTCAATCTTGGAACCTAATTCACTTGTGTAACAAACAGTGTATTTTCCATCATGAGTCCACACTTCTCATTTCATCCTCCATAGCTTCCGATTTTGCCATGCTCTAGATCCCGCATTTCTCACATGGTATCAGAGCCCAGTCGGGCATGGCATAACTCCCTTCTCTGCTCTCTCAGTCCCTCTTAACCTCAGGTCAGCTCATGGTTCTCATTTTCTACCTCCATCTTCACTTGATCTTCTTGGCAGCCATAGCCACCTTGCACCTATCCTGCTTCAAGCTCTTAGATCTCTTCAATCAGACAAGATCTTGACAAGCTTTCTTCTGGAGAACTGTAGCCCTGCTCTTGGAGCTCCTCTCTATCACCTTAGAGCTCAACATTAGGCCATTTCAAGCTCAGCATTGTGAGTCTACACAGTTGCTGCCCTGTGTTTCTGCCATAGCCAGATAGACCCTGCCAACTTTGAGGAGCTGGATCTTGCAATAGAGGGCATAACTCTTCACGTTGTCTTCTACAAAGTTGTTCCCCAACTTCAGGCGCATCATCTTGGCACAACACAACTCGACATTGCACACTCTATGCAACGGCATTGCTGAAATTCATTGCTGCTGTCAGAATTGCACCTGCTAACGTTTGAGCTACTGCCGCCATCGCTACAGGTCGCGATGTTGACGACCATGATAGGGCATTGATAGCCCATCATTCAAGCTTTATTTTGATTAAAAAAGTTTTGAAAATGATCCACTGTAGCTCCTGCAATCAGCAAAAAACCAGGCTGCCCCCAGAAACCCTAATGCAAAAGCCATAGCCAAAGCTTCAAAATTCTGACATTTTTCACTGTTTCTCTCACTGAAGTTATCAACAGTGATTTTAATCACTGAGCAATACTCTCTGAAGTTCATTAAAGTACTGTCACTCAGATTTGAAGGTATCAGCATCAAATCAAGAAGGGAAAGATTACACTTGGATTTAAAAAGAGTAAAGGACTTTACAGATTTGGTATTCATTGACACTCAGTTAGTGTTTTTTAGCACTTGTGTCTCTCAACCAACTCTTCTGCTGCTTAAATCTAATAAGTCTAAAGTTGATTTGCTACTGTTCACGTAAGTCTAACATGGGAAAAGACTCTCCAAATGCTCGATTCAAAGGAGTCGGTTTTCACACCTGGCAAACCCGCATCAAGCTCATCTTGATGAAAAAGGGTCTCTGGGCCATCACAAATGGCAAAGAGAAGAAACCTCGGGATGCGGACCTTGCAACTACTTGGCAAAAGAATGATGATAGAGCCCAGGCCATTATCAAACTGGAGCTAGACGACAGTTATATCCACCATGTGGATAACTGTGAGACCTCACAGGATACATGGAAAAGACTTGACACCCTGTTCGGTGCACAATCTAAATCATCAAAGTATGGTCTGCTGATTGAGTTCTTCAGACTTGAAATGAAGTCCAGTACATCACTTGCCACACATCTCAATTACATGGAAGGACTCCTAACCCAACTTGCAGGAATCAACATTAAAAAGGATGAAGATGTTTGCATCGGTGTTCTACTTAAGAGTTTGCCTCCTGAATATAATAATGTATCAACAACTTTAATCAACATGCCAAATCCTGAACTTATTGATATCCAGGCATCACTGTTAGAAGAGGAAAAGAAGCTAAAAACTAAGGAAGAACCAAGTACCTCTAGAGATGAGCATGCATTATATGTTGGCAACAGGTACAAAGGCAAGAAGGATCAGCTCTTTTGTGACTTTTGCAAAAGGACCAGACACACCGAGAAGTTCTGCCACGCAAGAAAGAGATCCCAAAAGGCCTATCTAGTCGCAATCAAAGAAGAAGAAGAAGAAAATGGAGCAAAGGAAGAAGAAGATGAAGATGAAGACCACCACCAGGATCGGAAGGACAAGACTCATCAGTCCTTGTACTCTCATAATTCTGATAGACTGTTTTAAAAGCCTTGTATTTCCTTGCCCTAATGCTTCCTGCCATAAGCTTTGTAAACTCCTTATGTAACTTGGCATTACAGTCCCTGTACACTTTGTGAGGCCCCTGTTACAGCCTCTAGATGTCCATTATGTTTTGATGCCCACACTTAGCCTTTTTTGCAATAGCCTCTGGTGTCTACCATGTTTGTGGTGTGCCCACACTTTGCAGGTGGTTCTCATTATAGCCTCTACACACTTTGTGCCTTTCTAGTTGTGATTGAGGAGGGGTGTTGAGAATTAGCAATCACACTCACTAAACAGCCTCTTTGTATGGAGCCTCAGGGTCAAGGATATGCAGGCTAACTTATCCCATATGCACAATGGTGCCTACTGTAGTTTCCTACTTTCCTATAAAGCATTGTACTTGCTTCCTTTTCTTAATGCAATGATAGTACTCTTTTCTTTTCAGTGAAGTGTCAATGTCATTGTCCACATACACAAGATTGTGTTTATGAGTCCAAGTCTCAATCTTGGAACCTAATTCACTTGTGTAACAAACAGTGTATTTTCCATCATGAGTCCACACTTCTCATTTCATCCTCCATAGCTTCCGATTTTGCCATGCTCTAGATCCCGCATTTCTCACATGGTATCAGAGCCCAGTCGGGCATGGCATAACTCCCTTCTCTGCTCTCTCAGTCCCTCTTAACCTCAGGTCAGCTCATGGTTCTCATTTTCTACCTCCATCTTCACTTGATCTTCTTGGCAGCCATAGCCACCTTGCACCTATCCTGCTTCAAGCTCTTAGATCTCTTCAATCAGACAAGATCTTGACAAGCTTTCTTCTGGAGAACTGTAGCCCTGCTCTTGGAGCTCCTCTCTATCACCTTAGAGCTCAACATTAGGCCATTTCAAGCTCAGCATTGTGAGTCTACACAGTTGCTGCCCTGTGTTTCTGCCATAGCCAGATAGACCCTGCCAACTTTGAGGAGCTGGATCTTGCAATAGAGGGCATAACTCTTCACGCTGTCTTCTACAAAGTTGTTCCCCAACTTCAGGCGCATCATCTTGGCACAACACAACTCGACATTGCACACTCTATGCAACGGCATTGCTGAAATTCATTGCTGCTGTCAGAATTGCACCTGCTAACGTTCGAGCTACTACCGCCATCGCTACAGGTCGCGATGTTGACGACCATGATAGGGCATTGATAGCCCATCATTCAAGCTTTATTTTGATTAAAAAAGTTTTGAAAATGATCCACTGTAGCTCCTGCAATCAGCAAAAAACCAGGCTGCCCCCAGAAACCCTAATGCAAAAGCCATAGCCAAAGCTTCAAAATTCTGACATTTTTCACTGTTTCTCTCACTGAAGTTATCAACAGTGATTTTAATCACTGAGCAATACTCTCTGAAGTTCATTAAAGTATTGTCACTCAGATTTGAAGGTATCAACATCAAATCAAGAAGGGAAAGATTACACTTGGATTTAAAAAGAGTAAAGGACTTTGCAGATTTGGTATTCATTGACACTCAGTTAGTGTTTTTTAGCACTTGTGTCTCTCAACCAACTCTTCTACTGCTCAAATCTAATAAGTCTAAAGTTGATTTGCTACTGTTCACGTAAGTCTAACATGGGAAAAGACTCTCCAAATGCTCGATTCAAAGGAGTCGGTTTTCACACTTGGCAAACCCGCATCAAGCTCATCTTGATGAAAAAGGGTCTCTGGGCCATCACAAATGGCAAAGAGAAGAAACCTCGGGACGCGGACCTTGCAACTACTTGGCAAAAGAATGATGATAGAGCCCAGGCCATTATCAAACTGGAGCTAGACGACAGTTATATCCACCATGTGGATAACTGTGAGACCTCACAGGATACATGGAAAAGACTTGACACCCTGTTCGGTGCACAATCTAAATCATCAAAGTATGGTCTGCTGATTGAGTTCTTCAGACTTGAAATGAAGTCCAGTACATCACTTGCCACACATCTCAATTACACGGAAGGACTCCTAACCCAACTTGCAGGAATCAACATTAAAATGGATGAAGATGTTTGCATCGGTGTTCTACTTAAGAGTTTGCCTCCTGAATATAATAATGTATCAACAACTTTAATCAACATGCCAAATCCTGAACTTGTTGATATCCAGGCATCACTGTTAGAAGAGGAAAAGAAGCTAAAAACTAAGGAAGAGCCAAGTACCTCTAGAGATGAGCATGCATTATATGTTGGCAACAGGTACAAAGGCAAGAAGGATCAGCTCTTCTGTGACTTTTGCAAAAGGACCGGACACACCGAGAAGTTCTGCCACGCAAGAAAGAGATCCCAAAAGGCCTATCTAGTCGCAATCAAAGAAGAAGAAGAAAATGGAGCAAAGGAAGAAGAAGATGAAGATGAAGACCACCACCAGGATCGGAAGGACAAGACTCATCAGTCCTTGTACTCTCATAATTCTGATAGACTGTTTTAAAAGCCTTGTATTTCCTTTCCCTAATGCTTCCTGCCATAAGCTTTGTAAACTCCTTATGGAACTTGGCATTACAGTCCCTGTACACTTTGTGAGGCCCCTGTTACAGCCTCTAGATGTCCATTATGTTTTGATGCCCACACTTAGCCTTTTTTGCAATAGCCTCTGGTGTCTACCATGTTTGTGGTGTGCCCACACTTTGCAGGTGGTTCTCATTACAGCCTCTACACACTTTGTGCCTTTCTAGTTGTGATTGAGGAGGGGTGTTGAGAATCAGCAATCACACTCACTAAACAGCCTCTTTGTATGGAGCCTCAGGGTCAAGGATATGCAGGCTAACTTATCCCATATGCACAATGGTGCCTACTGCAGTTTCCTACTTTCCTATAAAGCATTGTACTTGCTTCCTTTTCTTAATGCAATGATAGTACTCTTTTCTTTTCAGTGAAGTGTCAATGTCATTGTCCACATACATAAGATTGTGTTTATGAGTCCAAGTCTCAATCTTGGAACCTAATTCACTTGTGTAACAAACAGTGTCTTTTCCATCACGAGTCCACACTTCTCATTTCATCCTCCATAGCTTCCGGTTTTGCCATGCTCTAGATCCCGCATTTCTCACAGAGAGTGCATATTCGTTTGCATATCACCAAGCTATTAGTCATATTTGTGCATCGGCCATGTCAAATCTTTCGTAGGATTTGGTTTATGGTATCGTGTACACATTGTTACTTTGTGAAAATCTTATTTGTGATATGTTTTCTATTTTGGATGCATCCTCTGTGTGTGTGTGTGTGTGTGTGTGTGTGTGTGTGTGTGTGTGTGTGTGTGTGTGTGTGTGTGTGTGTGTGTGTGTGTGTGTGTGTGTGTGTGTGCGTGTGCGTTACTATCTAAATGGCATCTCAGCCTATCTAGTATCTGCCCCTAGATTTTAGGGACTATTTGCGATTACTGGAGTCATGGACTTTATCCGTAAGGCTAGACTATCTGATTTTATGGCTCGATCCTTGCCATTGGTTCCACTAGCTCCCATCGTCTATGATGTTTTCCTATCCTCTCATAGCAAACGTATGAGTCCTGTCAAGGATTCCCTCATCACATTGACCTCCAAATGTCTGTGGAAGGCTCTAGCTCTTTCTTTTTATCATGGTGATGCTTTCCTAGCTACCCGTTCAACAACTATCTTTTGAAGACATCTTTGAAGCTACTACAAAGATAAACCCAAGATCCTTTCTTTCTAATTAGGTTATCACTACTTCAAGTGTATCTTTTGTGAAGATTTTTGACCCCTTTTGAAGCCACTTTGCCAATTTCTTCAAGGTCGCTTCATGTTGGTGAAAACTCCTACCCATTGCCTCTCTAAGTAGTTATTTACCATATCCAAACTAGTGCTTAAAGGCATTACCATTGACTATAGTTCATATTTATGTGCTAGTGTGGACCAACACTTTCTCAAGGTCACTAGGGGTAGTGTGACAAATGTGATGTTTGGGTCTTACCTATATGCCTTTCGTAAGTACTCTACTCCTTCAGAGGAACTACAACCGCCTCTCCTACTAATCTTCCAATGGTTCCTCCTACTCCTATTGAGGATCCTATTCCCATAAACAAAGACAATGTTTCTCCTCCTTGTTTAGTGCTCTAATGCATGTTCTTAAAGTGTAATACTAAAATAGTAACCAGCTCCAGTTCCTATAGTATTAATCCATACCAGATAAGAAAGTCCTCCTCCTACATGCCTCACATGCCCTAATTTATTCCTAGCACATCAAGAGGGTAACTTGGGTATTTTCATTCCTTCACTCATTGTCTTGATCATGGAGTTTCCCTAAAAAAAGGCATGTCTAATTTGAAGAGGCACCAGAGCCACTGCAGTGACTCTTCATAGTCCATCACTACACTTTCCTCAACTACTATGTCTTTTACTTCAACTAAGCTATTTTGAGCATTTATTCTCCTCTTTCCAAGACAAGAACACATCCCCGAGCAAAAAACCCATCCAATAGATCATGTGCAGAAGCATATAGAATAGTCACAAAGGCATATAGAAGCTCAATAGGACACTACAAAGGGTCAATAGAACATATCAAAACAATTCAACTTCAATCAAAATCATTCCAACTCATCAAAAGCATTTCAAAATACACTCAATCGTACCCCAAGCTAATCATTCACATCTTCAACCATTCATCAAAAGCAATTAGAATACCAACAAAATATATCAGCACATAAAAAATCAATAAAAAAGCATCATACACTAACCAAACTTGTTCAACCACTATCCAAACTCTTAAACAACACATCTAAAACTGGTTAAAATCAATCAATCATGCATAACAAGCAACACAAAATCCAACAAAAAACTACTAAAAATGCAATCTCTTTCACTCTCAACATATCCCCACACTTAAACTAGGGAGTGTCCTCACGACCAGCTTGGAAAAAGAAGAATACAATACCCAAAAAGCTAATCAACGTTCTTTTAACTGAGCTTCAATCAACTTTTTTCAAACATAACCATGACAACACAACCATGATCCTATCTAAGAACCTACATCTATCAAATAGTTGACAAAAGGAATACACCTTTAACCATTAACGAATTCTTGAAAATATAAAGCTCTGTAAAACAAACTCTTAAAGGATATAAGAGGTTTCTTCTTTTCACTGCAATCCTTCAAAACTCCAAAGCATCCAGGTTCAAAACTGCTTGCTGTTTACTACAGAAAATGACCAAAAACTCACCAAAATCGAGGGAAAATGGCGAGGAAAGTGGAACCAAAGCTACTGTCCACCAAGTACTAGTGAAAGTACATCATTTTAGAGTGTTTCAACATGAAAATCCCATGTCAATCCATATATATATATATATATATATATATATATATATATATGCTTGCTGTAATAAATTTCAAATTTAAGTAAAAGAGAGGTAGCAATGCCAAAATCGGATCCCAAGGCAATCGGATATTTCCAAGACCAAAGCCGCCATCATGCGGGCATAGCATAAGCATATGACAGTCAATAAGCATGAATCCAACACCCAAGTATGTCATACAAACATCTGCCAGTGAGTAGGCACACCCCCCAGTCAATGGGGCAAAGTGTTCCTGCCACTATCAAAACTTGACACAAGTAGGTGTCAGTTCACAAAGATACGGATCCAAAACTGAGACTTAGCTCATAAGCATGCAGTGAACCAAGACATATGATGTATCATCCCAAAAGGCAAGAAGTCCCAAAGTCTCAAGTGTTTGTAACTGCTCAATGGCATGTAACGGCTCAATGCATAAAAGTACCACCCTGCTCAATGTCTGATAAGCATTCAAGAATGCTCCCATTGGCACAAAAACCGTATGTATGAGCTCAAGAGCTCAAGCCAAGGCAAGACACAGTGCCAATGACATAAGTCCAAGACAATACATCAATAACACATTCCGAACATGTAGGCGGTAGAGCATCCGTATGTAGCATCTGTAAGCATGTAAGACATCAAATACATCCCAATCCAAACTCTGACAAGCCAAGTAACATCCAAGACTACTCCAAATGATCCAAAATGCATCTAAGGTGGAGCTTCAATGAGCACTCAAGCTCAACGTATGCATAGGGTAATCAACCGTGACATGAGAATCAAGCCGTAGGCAACGAGTATGCATAAACCCAAGAAGCATCACTGTCAAAGCATATAGCAATCTCAATAAGTGCGGGCTGAAATAAGCTCAAGCTTCCAAAATCATCCACATTCAATGACAAGCTCAAATTCGTCCCTCGATGATCAATACATCATAGCATAACCCAAGACATACATCCGGAACCAATAGGCATATGTCAAAGCATGAAAGATAGCTTCAGCCCAAGAGTATTCAGCATGCATTTATTGTTATAAACTGTGTATTTCCAGCCCCAAAATCAGGCCAAAATCATAGCATTACATGTAGCTTCAATCCCCCAATCAATCGGGATGCAATAGGCATCAAACAGGTTATGTAGTCATGCCCAAACAAGCATAGGCATACAAATACATGTTGTCTTGGACCTGAAATCTGTTGCAGAAGATTATGTCATCAAAAATTGGCAAATCCAACATCACCATCGCGTCCAGAGCGTGTCAAAACCCCAAGTTAGACTCTTACCTTGCCTGAATCGGGTTTCAAATGCTCAAAATATGACAAAAAGAGTGATTTTTGGGCCAAATTTTGAAACAGGCGCAAAAAAAAGTGAGCTGGCTGGGGTGGAGCCCCAAGAGGAACACCAAGGAAAAGGAAATTCTCTTGCAAGAAAATCTATCTTGTAACATCAACAAGCTTGTTTATCATGTTTCATATGATCCCAATGAAGAAAAGAACACCAGGCACAACAAATCTTCATGCAGCATCATGTAGATCTCCCACGGTTTTTAATAGAATTAACCATATTCTTCAACATCTTCACAAAATCCATCAATAGAACAAAGAAAGCAAAGAAGTACACCATCTTTGAGTGGAAATACATCACATAGTATTCATCTTCAATATCTTCATAGTCTTCTCTCTCAATCTCTCATATACAATCACTCTGTTTCAATAGAATTGGCTATCTCTGACTCTCTCTCTCTCTCTCCATCAATAATACATCATATCCTCACTACAATCTCTCAAAATCACTCTCAATAAATCACTCTTAGGTCGTGGATACCCCTCCCAAGAGGTATGTCTGATATGAAGAGTCACCAGAGCCACTACAGTGTCCTTTCATAGCTCACTACTATCACTTCACTCTAGTCTTCACTTGAGTCTTTAACAGCTACTTCTTCCACTTCCTTAAGCTCTTTTGCACTTGTATTCACCTCTTTCCAAGGCTAAAAAACTTTCCCAAAATCACACATACATTCCACAGAACACTTACAGAAGCATACAGAACAGTACCAGAACAACTACAGTACAGAACAGAACAGAGACAGAACAGAAGCAGAAGCTCTACAGAAGACCTACAGAAGGTTACAGAAGGTCATCAAAACCTCATAACTCATTCTCAAATCATTCCAAACTCTCACAAACCATTCAATAAACTTTCACAATATCTCATTCTTCATCAATCAATACTTCATCCCTCCTTACAGAAGACAATCAGAACAAAACAGACCAAAACAGAACAAAGCAGAAGGTATACAGAACCATTCAGAACCTATCAGAACATCACAGAACCATTAACAAACATCATGATCTTCCAAAACACAATCATTATCATCCAAAACACTCTCAATCCACTTCCAAATCAACCAATCATCCCATAAAATCAACCATTCAGCTCTCAAAAACAACAAAAATCAGCCAAAAAACAAGTCATTTCAACACTAAACATGGGGGGGTCTATTGTCCCACGTGTCAACAGTGGGGCCCAAAGGGGGCACAAATTAGGGCCAAAGAAGGCCTACACCAAGCCTCGGCAAGCCTTGATAGGTTGGAAGCAAGATCCAGGTGAAGGAAGCTCCAAGATGTGTGAGCTATGGCTGCCCACAACTTGTTTACAACCTGTGAGACCTGAGAACTGAAGTAAACCCTGAAGAAAATGATCAAATACCTCTGATGTAATGACCTAAAGGTGCCCAACAATGCCGGGAAGGTGCTCGGGAAGTCGAGGAGTGACAGGAGCTCGAAGGAGTCGGATATGGCTGCCGAGAAGGAGACCCAATGCAAGTAGGGAGTCGATGGGATGCTGAGAATGCCACGAACCAAGATCAAGAGTCGGAAAGCAAAGCTCTGATACCAGTTAAAAGGGAGTGACGGATTGACGGTTGGACTCGAGAGCTATGGCGGGAGAGCAAGAGCAAGAAAGGGAGAGACTAGAAATGGGAACTCCAACAGTCACAATGTGTGGCCACGGGCCTTCTTTTATTCAAATTGTCACTAAAAGAATAAAGAATAAGGTGACGGTGACGGGCGCCCGCCACCTACAGTGTGCCATGGCGGTGACTGTCAGTGTAGTAATACACGAGCGGCTAGGCAGAGGCGCCTTTACCCCCAACATGTAGGAGACAACTCCATAGTAGAAAACTTAATGTAGAATGCCACCTTTTGCTACTCATAATGAACAAAGAAGGAATGGTATGGTAGAATATATTTAGCATATTGCTCAAATGATGTCCACAAGAGGTCCATCTTGGATTGTAGTCTCTGCACCTTAGCTTGAAACAAAGGGCACAACATTGTAGTATGTTGAAGAGTAGCCAAGTCCATACCTGAGACAAAGAAGGCATTGTGAAAACAATAGGACTAGATGGAATAGAATGGGATTGTGCCAAATGAGCTTCCAACTCCTTAAGCTTCGTAGGATGATTAACCACAATGGAGTGAGTAGCCTATAACCCCTTTGTCTGAGCATTAATCAAAGCATGGAGTTCTTGGACTCTCTGAGAAAGACAATCCCTCTCCTTAGTGATAGTAGTCAACTAAACCTTTCCTTTAGTAAACTCTATTTGTAAGGATGGAATTTCAACCTTTTGTGCTTTCAACAATTCAGTAGACTACTCTATTTGTTTGAACAAATCAAAAAGGATTTCCTTGGTGGAGATAAGCTCTATTGTAGCTTTATGTAATTCATCATTGGACTTCTGCATTTCCTTATAATATGATGAGTACAACTACTGTGGACACATGACTGATAACTCTACAAAACTTTGAGGATCCTTGCAAAGAAAGAGAATGATTGACCATTCCTTCTATTGTATTCTAAGTGGATATGATGTATGAGTGATGGATAGTGTGTATGAGAGAGAAATATAGTCATTTTAGAGACTGAAACTAAGTATTTATGAGTGAGATTGTGAGAGATTAATAGAGAAAGACAATGACTCGTGAGACGAATGAAGACTATATGATCAATTCCATTCTAGATTGAGTACATCTTTGTGTTCTTTTAATTGTTGGTTCATAATAATGAATACATATTGAAGATTTGATAAAGATAAATTCGTGGGAGGAAATGTTCATGATGTTGTATAGAGAAGTTTTGTTGTTCTTGTTGTTTCTCTTGTTTGGTAATATGAAGAGATGAAAAGGTTGCTTGTTGATGCTACAAGATAGATTTTCTTATAGTGTTTGCCCCATTTCCTTGGTGTTCTTTAGAGGGACCTAGTTTAGCTGACACTAATATGATCGTGCTCACATTGCAATCGCACTCGCACCCCACATGGAAAGAATACGAGCACCTATTTTGTAAGAGCACTTCTATTCATAAGTACCTATCTTGTGAATTGCCCAACCATAAACTACCAAAATGCCACATCCTTCCTAACCATTTACTTGCTACCAAACTTTAGGACCCCTCCAAGGTTGAAGAACTTAAACAATAGTGCATATTCTCCAATTGCTTCACATAGAGTTGGTACCAACACTGGTTTTAAATGAGCTTGAAATGTCACTAAAGGCAATCCCCTTTTCACCTTGGTAGAGAAACATTGTGTAATTGGTCTACTCAATAGGGACCGATTGAATGTCCTCACAATCATCCTTGATGCCCAAAAACTTGACACATCCAAAGAGTTGCTTCATCACCCGTGCTATTAGACAAGATCCTGATTAAAGAAGAGCTTCACATTGCTAATCACTTTAATAGACCCCCATTGCTCAATGATCTTGCATCCTATTTGTGTATCCTTATGGTTCACCCAACCAACTTAGATGCGCTCGTCTTGCTGAGCTCATATATAGCCCATATTTTTACTACAAGTGGATCCTTAAGAGTCTTGTTGTAAATAAATAAAACCATTATTTATATACATACTAATAAATTTGTGACCATTGACTTTTTTTTAAAAACTCAAAAAGTGCAACACACACTGAACCTAAGTCCACAAACTGAGATACTTGTATTATTTTTTGCAAGGGGAGAGCTTCAAGCTATTCTCTTATGACCAACTCCTCCTGACAAGGGATTTGACAATCAAGCTATTCTCTTATGACCAATTTCCTCAATGACAAATCAGCAGCAACAGTGGAATCCTACCAACTGGAGCCAACAGCCAACAGTTCAAACAGGAGCTCTGAATCAGAACCAGAACAGAGATCCCTCTGTACCGGCTCAACCCGTTTATGCAGTGATTACAGAGACTCCTCAAAACCCTCCTGCCAGTACGTCCGGAGGAGAAAGCTTGAAGGATTATTTATCTAACTCAGTTGCAAACATTAAGAAGGAGTTGATGGATGTGATTACAGAGCAACTACAGATGCTGAAAGTGAACACAACAAGCATATCCAACGTTGCAGGAGCAGGAAGAGATGTGATGCGGTCAAATACTTGGTGTGGTAAGTGTCATCAAGCAGGCCATTTAGCCACTGAATGTACACGGAAACCAATCATCCCTGGAGCCTTCTGTTCCTACTGTTTGCGGAAGAATCATACAGAGGACATTTGCTCTCTGAAGGAGATGCATGATAGGAGAAGAAAGGAAGAAGACGCAAGATTTAACTTGTTGGAATCCAAAATGACAACACAAGATATTGGACCCAAGCCTAGAGAGTTTGGTCCTAATTTCGGACCCAGAAGATTTCCCTCTCAAAGTTACAGAGGAAGACAGTCTAGCGGTGGTCAGAGATCAGAAGTGGAGTGTTACAGATGCGGAGAAAAGGGACACATCTCACCAAATTGTCCAAATCCTCGAAGGTCAGTGGATTACAAGCCCTTATGCAGTCGATGCAAAGGAGAAGGCCACACTGCAAAAGACTGTCCAAGCCCAGCCCCAGTGAAAAACAGTGCTACTGATAGTCCGTCCAAGACCCAAGAGCCTACCTCCAATTTGGTAGAATTGGAAGTTGCTGCCATCACGCGTGCAAAGCAGAAGGAACCACCTGTCCAGAAAGAGAATAACTCTCCTGCCAGAACAGTGAAGTTCAGTCTCCCACCAGAAGGACAGAACAGAACAGAGCCTAACAGTGCCGTACAGAGCCCTACAGTGCCACAGAGAGTTACAGAGACAGTTACAGAGGCAGGACCAGAGGTCCAGGATACAGAAGAGGAGGAAGTGCCACAAGTGGCAGAAGAAGCTCCTGTAATTCCTCTGATGGAAGAAAGAGGGAAGATGAAAATGGGTGTTGCCCCATTCCCTAATCGGTTAGAGAAGCCAGTGGATCCTATTAAGGAATACGATCTGGTTAGAGATCTAGATACCTTTAAACCAAACCTCACATTCCGACAATTATTGATGTTGTCTCCCAGTTGCCGAAAAAGGTTCAAAAGTATACTGACAAGAAGACGTGGCTTAAGGATTGCTCCCTCAACAGCAACAAAGCCCAACAAGGCTCCAGAGCCTGTAAAAGAAGTGGATGTGGCTAACGCTTTCCTAGATCCGGGTACTCCAGAGACTGGTGTATGGATAGAAGGTTGCTTCATTTCAAACGCACTGATTGATGGTTGTTCGTCAGTGAACATTATGACGGATGTGACAATGAAGGATCTAGGCCTACAAGGTGTGCAACCCACCCAATGGCTCATCAGAATGGCGGATCAAAGTAGAATCAAGCCTTTGGGCATTCTTTCATATGTGAAGACTACAGTGGCTGGAAAAGATTATTGGCTAACCTATCTGGTGGTGAAGCCAAACTCTTATGGTACATCCTATCCTCTGTTACTAGGCAGACCATGGCTTTTTGAAGCCCGAGCAAGGACGGATTGGTTTAAAGAAACTTTGACCTTGGGTAGAGGACCCAACAAAGTGGTGCTGAAACTGTATGGTTCTCAAAAAGGACATGGATCCACCTCCTTGGAATTATCTTCTGATTCCCCTAACGAGGCTACAGATGGAACATCAGCAGACGAAGATGCTGTCAAACATATCCTTCCCAAGAAAACAGTGGCGCATTCC
Organism: Lygodium microphyllum; assembly: GCF_053477565.2. NCBI lineage: Eukaryota > Viridiplantae > Streptophyta > Polypodiopsida > Schizaeales > Lygodiaceae > Lygodium > Lygodium microphyllum. Next base: position 150,862,889 of record NC_141147.1, on the reverse strand, counting down.
TTAACAGTGGATACTGTAAGCCGACTTCCAAAAGATGCAAAGCCATTATCAATGGGTGAATACTTCCTGCCTGAACCGGGCATGACTTCTGAAATCACCTCTGACAGTGAGATAGAAGCATGGATGTACTGCTCTCCCTGTTATATGGCCACAGCAGAGCCAGAGACAGAGGTAGAAGAGGAGACAGAGAATCTATTCTTCTGTTACAGAGCTCCTACAGAGACAGAAGCAGCGACAGGAACAGAAGCAGAAGCAGAAGCAGAGACAGAGACAGAAGAGGATGAATATGATATGGACGAAGAAGGTGATGAAAGTGAGCCAGAAGAGTCTATCCCACCTGAAGAGGATACATTTGAGGAAGAAGTTCCAGAAGCATCAGAAGCCGATGAGCTCATGCTATGGGACAGAATGGCGATGGTACCATTTGGTCTGGTAAATGGATCTTCTCATATGCAAAACCTTTATAAGAAATGGATTAAGAAGAACAAGCCGTCTTTTAAGTGTGGCTCCTGCCGTCCTAACCCATCCTTGCCAAAGAAAGATGATGATGATGCACCGTACCAACAAGCACCAGTCCCACCAACCCAACAGAAATTAGAGGGTCCCTGTTATGTGACGTTCTTGGATGTATCTTCAGAAGATGAGTCTTCAAGCCAAGAGGTAATTAATTTTGAAACCAAACCCGAAACAGCTCTAATCCCGTTCCAACGTCTTAAGGAGCAACCTAAGTCTCTACCAAAAGAAGAAGTGGGTTCTAGTGGGACATCAGAAGAGGACACCACTCCCTTGAAGGAGTCGGATCTGTATCCAGAAGCAGTCCGCGGGACCTTCATCCGTGAAGTAGAAGGTGAAAGACAGTTAACCTTTGTGGATGCTGAAGGCACTGAACGCCACTTGAAGGTGGGTAGCAGTCTCCCAGAAGAGGAGTTGTCAACCTTGTACAACTTGTTGAAAGAAAATTTGGACGTGTTTGCGTGGTCCTACAAAGATCTAAAGGGGATTGATCCCACAATATGTCAACATCATATTGACTTGGAGCCTGATGCCAAGCCAGTACGGCAACGACAGAGGCGAATGAACCCGAATTATTCCACATTGGTGAAAGCGGAGCTGTTGAAGCTTCTGGAAGCTGAGTTCATCTATCCAGTGGCAAATAGTGAATGGGTTTCACCCATCGTGGTTGTACCCAAGAAGAATGGCAAATTGCGAATATGTGTGGATTTCCAAAAGCTTAATTCCAAGACGAAGAAGGATCACTTTCCTATCCCTTTCACAGACCAACTGTTGGACACAGTGGCAGGACATGAACTTTATTCTCTTATGGATGGATTCAGCGGATACAACCAAGTCCAAATCGCAGAAGAAGACCAATCCAAAACAACCTTCACCACAGAATGGGGGACCTACGCTTACCGGGTGATGCCGTTTGGGCTCTGCAATGCCCCTACTACTTTCCAACGAGTCATGATGGCCGCATTTCAAAATCATCTGCACGACTTTATTGAAGTATATTTGGATGACTTCTGTGTTTATAGCTTGATCCGTGAACACTGGGAACACCTGGAACAATGCTTTGACCGTTGCCGGGAGTATGGGATTTCCCTCAACCCCGACAAATGCATCTTTGGGGTTTCTTCTGGAGTTCTGTTGGGCCACATTGTCTCTGCACAAGGGATATCAACAGACCTTGCAAAGATTGAAAAGATTGCAGCTCTGGCAACACCCACCAACCTCAAACAGTTGAGGGGATTCCTAGGCCATGTAGGTTACTACAGAAGGTTTATAGCCCATTTTGTGACAAAGGCAACCTTCTTGCATAAGCTCCTGAGGAAAGATGCAGAGTTTACTTGGACGGAAGAATGTGACAAAGCCTTCCATATTCTGAAGCAGTGTCTGATAGAGGCACCCATTCTGCAACCTCCTGATTGGACGAAAGAGTTCCATGTACACACTGATGCATCAATTGAAGGTTTAGGTGCTGTCCTCTGCCAAAAGGGCTCCTCCAAGTTGGATCAACCGATCTATTATGCAAGCCGAAAATTCACTGATAGGGAACGGAACTATACAGTGACAGAGCTAGAGTGCTTGGCAATGGTGTTTGCCTTGGAAAAGTTTCGCCATTACCTCCTATCCACCCACTTTAAATTTTATGTGGATCATGAGGCCCTATCCTTCCTAATGAACAAAGTAGATGTGAAGGGATGAATGATGAGATGGTTCCTTTTATTCCAGGAGTTCGATTTTGAGGTGATTACTAAGCCCGGTCGTTCCCATGTTCTGGCTGATCATCTGTCGCGTATCCCACAAACTGCAGACGAGGAGCAGGATGATCTAGACCTCCCTGATGCTTCCCTATTCTTGGTAGAGACTGTCACTCCCTGGTATGCGGACATTGCCAATCTGCTGGCAACCCAACATTACCCTCCTAGTATCTCTAGTCGAGAAAGGAAGAAGCTCATGCTAGAATCATCCCCCTACACCCTGCTAGGCAGTGCACTGTACAAGAAAGGCAAAGATGAAGTGCTCAGAAGATGTGTTGCAGGAGATGAGATTGGGATTGTTCTGAAGGCGTGCCACGACGAGCCATGTGGAGGTCACTTTGCAGGAGAAGCTACAGCCAGGAAGGCTCTGCTAGCGGGATATTGGTGGCCTACAATTCACAAAGATGCCTATGATTACTGTAAAAGATGTGATGCTTGTCAAAGAATGGGGAAACCCACGAGGACAAGTGCCATGCCATTGCAACCTATCCTTCGTTTGAAGCCGTTTGAGAAGTGGGGCATTGACTTTGTAGGTCCGATCGACCCTCCCACCAGAAGGAAACAGAACAGATACATCCTCGTATGTACGGATTATGTCACAAAGTGGTGTGAAGCTAAAGCCCTAAAGCGGGACGATGGTAACAGCGTGGCCCTGTTCATGTACGAGAATATCATCACCCGTTTTGGCAGTCCCTTAGAGCTGGTAAGTGATAGAGGCACTCATTTCCTTAACAAAGTCATGGAAGAGTTGACAGAGTTGTATAAGATCCGCCATCGCAAGTCCACTCCTTATTACCCCAGAGCCAACGGCCAAGTCGAAGTCACCAATCGCATCCTCTGCTCGATTCTGACAAGAACAATTGCTGCACATCGTCGTGATTGGGACGATCGACTTACAGAGGTCCTCTGGGCGTACAGAACCTCCCATAAAGCAGCAACAGGACAAACACCCTTCCAGCTGGTGTATGGTACAGAAGCTGTTTTTCCTGTTGAACTAGAATTACCCTCTTTGAGAGTGGCTATCAAAGAGCGTTTGGGGGAAGATGATTCACTGCAACGCCGTCTCCTGCACTTGGAATGTTTGGACGAAATTTGTAGGATGGCTCTACAATGCATGGAAGCCACGCAAGCTCGACGTAAGGCTTACCATGATAGTTTCATCAAGCACAAAGAGTTCAAAGAAGGTGATTTGGTCCTAGCCTATGATTCACGCTTTGGCAAGTTTCCTGGTAAGCTCCAACAGCGGGGGATGGGCCCCTATAAGGTACTTGCAGTCAACCCTAATGGCTCTGTCCAAGTACAGACCTTGGATGCCTCTGATGATCCCTTTCTGATCAATGGATATCGCCTGAAGAAGTACTTCCCTCCTTGGGGATCTTGACAATTACGAACACTTGATCCTTCCCCTCGTTGGCATGGCACTGTACTTCTTATGATGCTACTTTTGATAGCCGTTCTTCAATCACTTCTGATGAAGAGGGTGCAACCCTCTGTCCCCTCCAAACCCCCTTCCAGTCTTGATTTCTTATCCTCTATTTTCCACCAGCGACAGTGGCAAGGTTGGTCTTGAGACATGGTTTTTCTACCATTCCCTTGCTCAACTGGAAGAAAAAAAAAAAGAACAACAAAACAAAACAAAATATATCGGTCATGGGAGAAAAGGACTAAGGTCCCTGTCATGCCGACCTATTCTTCGAGAAAAGGTGGAAACACCCTCGGGAATAGGGGAAAATAAGAAAAAGAAAAAAAAACCAAAGAAGAAAGAAAAAAAAAAACTAATAAACAAATCTGTTATGAGAGAAAAGGAAGCAATTCCCTGTCATAGCAGGCCTCGTTCCACGAAAAGGTGGTAACACCCAGCAGTCCAGAAGTGGATTCATTGATTGATATCCCTCGGATCCAATTCCGAAGCTGCCTCCCTTGGTACGCTGTGTCCTGGGTCTTTCTGCAAAGCGACTACATGTCCTCTAGCAGACGACATATTCCTATCCAACACAATGTTCGATTTGATGGCTACCTCCCTGGGTACGCCTCTTCAACAATTGACGAAGCGATCTTCATCGACAACCCCTTGAGTGATGTGAGCTTTCATCCTAACCGGATGGGGAAGTGAGTACGGTTGCCCTTTGTATCTATCAACAGAGAGTGAGACAGAGGGTGGGTCGAGAGACCAGTCTTTTCCCTTCAAATCAAATGAGAGGTGAGAAGTGTGAATGAAGTGTTGCACGCACGGGATGGGCCTCTCAATGCACAACGCACAATTTGTTTCTGTGCACTGCACTGTAAGGCTTCCTTGCCTTCCTTCTTGCACCGTATGCCGGCACAAGGCGGGATGCACTGTTGCACCATCAAATGCACACAAGGCATACACCCTTTGCACAAGTGACTGTGAGGATTACATCAATGGGTTTTAGGAAAAGGCTGCCCTTCTGTATCTATCCACAGAGCGTGAGACAGAGGGTGGGTTGAGTGTGACTGGAGTTTCTTCAATCATTTACCGAGAGGTGAGATTGAGGGACGTTACGACACTTGGAGTCAGGTATGTTCCAGTTTCCATGTGCACCCACGGGATGGGTCTTTGCCGTCATCACAAGACACATCACCCTGTTCTGTACACTGCACTGTAAGGCTCCCTTGCCTTCCGCCTTGCACCTATGCCAGACGGGTTAGACGCACTAATGCACCATCAACCGTGCACCCTGGCATACTCCTTCTGCACTATTCCCCCTTGTCGATTCCTCAATCGGGTACAAGATATGGGTTTCAATCCTTTTTCCTCGAGTGATATTAGTCATGGGGCGAGTGACTGTTCTTTCATTTCATTTGCGTGACTGTGAGTGGAGTGTAATATTCATCATCATCGACGGATTTCCTGCGATTCCTTCCATCAGCTACCTCCCTGGGTGCTGCCGCGTGGTCCCTGCCATGACGAACGTGTGCTGTAAAGATGCCTTGGTACCTCCTGCAGTCGACAACCACACTGGACGTGCCATCGATACTCAACCTTGATTCTTGACGAAACGGGCCAAGTTTTTCTAACCCTACACTTTGGTTTCTTCGTGCCGGTCATGTTCTAAGTGTGGGGAAGTTAGTGGATGGTCTATGGTGTGGTCCTAGGTTCCTGTTGCTCGGTTAACCCTATCCGTTAAGGTCTTAAGTGTGGGGACGCGTCCCTGCGCGTCTACATTGCATATCCTTCTGCATATGCCTTACCTTGCTCATGCATGTATACCATGACTTGCTTTTACCCTAATGGGATCCCTTTCCACCCTTCCGGTTATGTTCCACCCACCCTTGGGGCTGTTTCCTTGCAGTTTTCCTTCATTCCCTGATTTTGAGGTCTTGCTATGTGAATGCACCCTACGTTCACCAAAGTCCCAATCCAACCTTATAGCCCTGTTCCTCCCTTTTAATTGACCATTTTTCCTTTTTACCTACCCTTGTTCCGGTGCACGGTTTTTGAGTTATTAATTTTTGAAGCATTTTACTCAATTTAGACGGTTTTCCATGTGAATGCGCTTTTCTTACTTCGGAACCATGCTCTGACATCATAGCCCTGACAACCACTTTCCCCCTGACATTTTTCCTTTTTATTCCACATCATTTCGATACACGGTTTGTCCATTATTAATTTTCCGGTTTTTAAGACTTTTTTTTCTGCGTATTTTCGACATTTTTCCATGTGAACCTGCCCTATTTGTATCGGAATTCCAATTTGATTTAACAGCCGTGTCCCCTGTGCGTTCCCCTACCTTTTTCCTTTTTCCTCCACCCTCTTTCGACTTTCGGATTTTTACTTATTAAATTTTAAATGAGTTTTCGGGAGTATTTTTGGAGTTTTTCACATGTGAACCCCTCTTACTTCCATCGGAACTGCGGTTTAACGTGATAACCCTGTGCCACCCCTTCCTGCGGACATTTTTCCTTCTTACTGCATGTCATTCCGATGAACGGTTTGTCCGATATTAATTTCCGATCCCATTTTCGGGTTTGTTTTTTGGGTTTTTCCCGTGTGAACGCATCTTATCTCAGTCGGAATTATATTTTGAGGTGATAGGATTTTCGGGCACATCTTTTTGCACAGTTTTTCTTTTTCTTGCACCTCGTTCCGATGCACGGATCTCCCGCTATTAATTTTTAATTGCGTTTTTTGTTCATTTTTTGGGTTTTTTGCACGTGACCGCCCTTTACCCACCCCGGAATCTCCGGCATATATTTTTCTTGTTTTCCCCCTGTCGTCCTGCCCACTTTTTGTTTTTGCGCTATTTCGTTTTGACGTCCGGATTGAGAGTTATTAATTTTTCTTTATTTTTATGAGTCTTTACGCGCCCCGTCTGACGCGTGACCGTCCCTGTTTTCGATTTTACGCGTCTTAATGTGCTTTGGTCGTGTCCGCGTGCCACTTCGGGACGCCCCGTGACCTTGGTGCCTCGTGGATCGTCGTCCCCGTCCCTTTGGCTACTACCAATCCCACTTGTTTTCCTCCCACCCCGCGCATAGGTCCGAGCTCGGGGTGCACACAACTTACATTAACCACACTAAAGCTAACAACTATAAACAACACCCACAAACCAAACCCTTCACAAAAAAAAAAAACACACACACACAACAAACCAACACAAACTAACTTATCTTACCCCCCCACCCCAACCTCCCAACTCAACCAGAATACAATCCAGTACACCAATCCCACTAAGAAACAAACAAATCCGAAAATCCAAACCACACCCCCCACACACACTACCTACTTAATTAATTTATTCAGTTTACACAAAACACACCCACCACGATCACACCTAACACCCCACGCACCCAAACCAACACACCCTTCTTTTCAAACTTACACATTCACACCAAGAAAAGAACAAAAAACTACAAGCAACCTATTTATCAAACAAATTAAAAACAAAAAACAAAAGAAAACAAAACCTTTAACCACCAAACAACTCACCACATGCGACTAAACCACACGAATTTCAACCACCCAACCCCTAACCGTCGCCTTCTGCGTTCTCCTTTCACGCCCCCACTTCACGCCCTCCTGCTCCTGCTCCACGCTGCCCCGTCAACCCTTTGTCCCCGTCGCTTCCCTGTCGACCTCCCAGCGGTACGTTCCGCTCCCCCTGCCCCCCCTAGCCCTACCTCCTCCTCTCCTCCTTCCGCCACTACAGCGCCCACAGCCTCCTGTCGAGCAGCCGTTGTCTCTGAACCGCTCGGCTAGGGTGGTCCTCGTCCCCGACTCGGTGCCGCTCATCGCACGGCTCCTACGGCTGGCCAGTCTGCATTTCTCCCTCGCCCCCGTACCCTGCCCTTCTTGGTCATCCGCTTCCTCACCCTTCTCTAGACGACACTCCTTCCCTGCCATCTTCAACGCCCTCGTGGAGGCCCTGCAGCTCTCCCTGGTGAATCTGGCCGCCATCTTCCTCCGCATCCGCGCCTTCATTATCATCTCGACGATCATCTTAGTCTCCTTTCCCACCATCATCACCTCCTTCCCTGCTTGCGTGCCAATATTCGGCTTGCGGTGCCTACAGCCCCCGCACTACCCTCGTCTTCCTCTTCATCATTATCGACCTCTTCTCCTTTCCCACCATCCTCTTCATTATCCCCTACGTCATCATCGTCTTCTCCTCGACCACCGAGCCCGGTTCGGTTTGGCGCTTCACTATCGCCCTTCCTGGTCATCCGCTTCCTCACCCTTCTCCAGACGACACTCCTTCCATGCCATCTTCAACGCCCTCGCGGAGGCCCTGCAGCTCTCCCCGGAGAAGCTGGCCGCCAGTCGCCACATCTGCGCGAACTACGGCAACATCTCGGCATCGACCGTGCTCTTCGTCCTTGACGAGCTCCGTCGCCGCGACTCCCTCTCCGACGTTCAACCAGGTTGCAATTGGGGCATCGCCATCGCCTTTGGCCTCGGCATCACCATCGAAGGCGCTCTCCCTACGTGTTGTTATCCAGCTGGTAGAGTCCCTCTATTTGGATACTAATCGTTCATTGTTCCATAGTGATGATGTATTTCTACATTCCTACCTAGGGTGGTGCCTATTGTTTCACTCACAGCTCCTTCGTAGACCTTGACGACATACTATGCTTAGCCCTTGCAGCGTCCCCTATGTTCTCCATGGGGTTGTAGCCGCAGTGGTTTGATGTCCAATGTGTACATGGGTGTGTGAGTCCAAACCTTGGATACATCCCTTGCGGCATCTTTCTCCTTTCAAGCCTTATCATCACGATTCACTAGAGTTTCACGAGTTAAGGAAAGGTAGCCGCATTTCTAGTTAATAGGTAAGGAGTTCAAAGTGTGGCACGTTCATTTTATTTTCAAAATTATCACAAAGTCTAGGAAGAGCTCAACTTGGTATCACCCTAGATTATCTAAACAATAACATGTTGCACACATAGAATCCTAGATAGATTGTGTCTATAGACAGATATTGGATACAAAAGCAGTAGGGCCCTCATAATATGCTCTATCAAATTTAGTGTAGTCATGATTCTCTAATCACATGTACATGCTTCAAGTAGGGATACACATGACTCCAATCCTTTGTAGTACTGGAATGGATAACACCCCAATCCAAGGTGATCAAGCCAATGTTTTATTTGAAGCTAAGAAAATCAAGGAAGATACTCTTAGGTGCCTAGAACTATATATAAAAATATGTGAACATAATAATCTTAACCTTGCCATGATATCAATATAATACTTAGAGTCAATTTAAGGTGACCAAGAACGAATTGAGAATACATGCTTAGGTATCACAGAGCAATCATATTCTGTAGCTCTTGACTTTGAACAAGGAAATTTTCACATGACAGGGACTTGGAACATGGACACATGATCAGAAATGTTGAAAACCTTACCCAACTTCATATAGAGATGGCTCAAATACAACTCAAAATACAAACATCATGTGATCTACTTAGAAGGATGGTAAAAATGCACAGGTCTTGTAATCATCACGTTGTAACAAACCTTGATATGACCACTTCCCATATTTGCTGATGTCCTAGCATTTCTGCAAAAGCAAACTCCGGTTGCCACGTGACTTGATCTATCACTACTCTTCCAATATTTCACCATGACCTTTGTACGTCCTGCAGTCCCTTCTACGTTCTTCCTCCTCCATGTTACTCCCCGTGAACGCACACATTCCATTATATATATATATACATATCTCTCTATATGTAGATTACATGCCATACTGATCATCCTCTTGGACTTAACACCAACATAACAATACCTATCCACAATTTAAATTTAAAAAAAAAACAAAAAAAAAACAAAAAACAAAAACAACAAAAAAAAAAACCAAACAAACAACAAACAATAACTCATTTTAACTTAGTCAAAAATACCCCAAACAATTCTAAAACAATTTTTCAAAATTCCTCTCACCCTCCCCTTGACCTTTTTTTTTTCTTTTTTTTTCCATTCCTTTTTCACTTTACCATATTTTTACACATGGCACCCATATTTACAATCAATTAATTAATTTACAAAAAAAAAACAAAACTACAAAACAAAACACCAAAAACAAACACAAACATTGCACACTACCCAACCAATCCTTAAAAATTCATTTCAATTCTGAAAAAATCTCGAAAAATCTAGAAAACTTTCCTTTTATTTTTGTAACCCATGGCCATATTTTTCTCAACCTGTACATTTCAGAAAAATATTTTTGCCCATTTTTCACATTCCAACATCTTTTCAAATACCCAAACATATGATCAAAATTCATTTAAAATGCTTAAAAAATTCCAAATTCATTTCTGAAAAATTCCTAACACTTCCCTTACCCTTTTTATTTATCTTTGGCATATTTTTCTTAGCTGTTATAATATTTCCTTTCACACCTAATTTCCTCGCAAACTTTATTAAACAAAACAATATAACCAACACATTTTTCCTCCACACACCAACTAACCGTCTAGAAACAAAATCCAGATATTTTTGGATTGAGGAGTGCGCATTCCTGCATTACATACACACCCCTTCCAGGTATTTATTTTATGTGCTTTATTTATTTTCATTTCCCCCTTAATCACAAATTAATTGATAAACTGAACCCTTTAATTCACCCACTGTTTCCACGCGCATTTGCGCTAAAACACACATCTTTTTTAATTAAAATCAACCAGCCGTTCACTTAGCACGCGCTACGTGCGCTAAAGAGGCACTTTAAAATTTTTTAATTAAAATAAACCAGCCGTCACATGAGCACGCGCTGGCAAAAAAGCGCTCCACATCACCTTAATTTGTAATCAATGAATTGCATTTAGAGACCCAGTCGGGAATCGAAGTCCGGGAATCGAATAACTCCACCGTTTTAACCTAATAATTGGTAATTTAATTTATAATAAGGAACCGTCATTTTCTTGCTAAGGTTTATCACCTAATAAAAATTCACCCATTTTTAATAATTGATTAAAATCAACCCTTCATTAAATTAATTCCCCCCTCACTGCACTTAATTCCCTTTTTAATGAAGCGTTTCGTGGGATGGGTATACGCAGTCATTAGTGTTATTTTCCATGGTCCAGTCTTGGTTCTATCACAGATGTAGTTTTGATATGTGTCGGATATGGTATGGTTTTGGTTTCATGTCTTAGTTACGGTTACGGGTACGGTATGCAGTTTTTTCTTTTATTGCCTGATACGAGGTTCAGGGTGTTTGTCTGATGCATCGCACGAAGCTTTCGGTCGCATTTGTCTCAAGGTCATGTCAAATTTTTTCTAGGATGTGGTTTGCTTGGGGTTAGTAGGTCGTGTCACATTTTGATTGGTAATTCTCTTATCCTTGGTTTTTGTCTGTTGCTTTGCAGGCATTCTCCTTGATTGTCTGTGTTTGTGGTGTGTGTGTAACCATCTGAATGGCGCCTTCTCATGCTCCTCCCCCTATCTAGTACGTCCCACTAGTTAGTAGGGATTACTCTTCCCTACTTACTTTTGAGCCTCTCACGAAGGCGGGCCTTGCTGCTTTTGTGGCTACTTCTTTTCCCCTGCTTCCAGAGGATCCGTCCTTATGTGATGAGTTCCTGGCCTCTTACAGCAAGAAGACAGGCGTAGTCCAAGGAATGTCTATGACATTGACGTCTCGAGGCTTAGGGAAGGCTCTATCTTTACCTTTCAAAGGAGAACCTTTTGTGACCACTCGTCAGCTCTTCTCTAATGAAGAGATACTCAAGCTGTTGCAGAAGCAGACAAGGGAAGTCCTTGATGTTAAGAAAGTGATAAACTCTTCAGGAGTTTCTTTTTCTATGATCACTGATCCTGTATGGAAGACGATGTGTCAGTTCCTTCAGGACAGGTTCATGCCTGCCAAAACGCCATCCCATTATTTGTCCAAAGAGCTTTTCACAGCTTCCAGGATGGTGCTGAAAGGAGTTGCTATTGATTGGAGCTCTTACCTCCTTACTAAAATGGATCAGCATTTTGTCAAAGTCACCAGGGGTAATGTTACCAATGTCACATATGGATCATATTTGTCTGCCTTCTTGACCTATTCAGGTTTACAGAAGACTGTGCATCCACCTCCTCCATTAGATCCAGTACCTCCTCCTCCACCTTCAGAAGAGTCAGCACCTATTGACATTGAGGATGATGATTCTCCGCCTCCCCTGGTCATACAACGCAAACGCTTGAAGAGGGTAGCGGATAAAGCCCCTGCTGTACTTCCCTCAGTGCCTATCCCTGCTACTTCTAGCAGTGAACTCCCTAGGTATCTCACTTGTACTAATCTGTTCCGAGCACATCGAGAAGGATCCTTGGAGATCTCAGTTCCTTCCCTGAACAGTCTCGTTTCAGGAGATGCCATTCCTTTCCTCTGCAAGGATATTCAAAGTTCCATTGAGTTGTCAGTGACAGCCTGTGTTCAACAGCTGTACGCATCTTTCTATGAAGAGCTCATGCAGTCCAAAGACCAGTTGCATAAGGCAACATCTGAGTTAGCTTCTGCTAAGGATACCCTAGCAGATCTATTTAAGCAAATGGAACAGCAAACCCAACTGGTTGCCACTCAAAGCGATGAGATTGCTTCATTGAAGACCCAGTTATTCGAGGCTCAGTCACAGGTTACTAGCCTTTCAGAGGAGAAGGAGAGGATGTCCAGCGAAGCGAAGGAATTCCACGCTATCTTAGATGACAAGCTTTCAGCTTTACAGATGGCTAATGACACAGTGGCCAACCAAGCCTCCCAAATCCAGCAGTTGCAAGATCAGCTTGCAAAGTCCCGTTCTGTTCCTCCAAGCCCTCCTGTTCCATTAATTCCTTCTCTTTCATAGCAAGACTTGGCTGCCCTACAGAGACAGGCTACTTTGTGCCCTCTATTCCAAGACAAAGTGGAAAGATTGCAGTCCCGAATGGACTTGTTATGGTCTACCTTTGAACAGTTTCAGGAATATGTCTTACCAGACCATTCTTTCTTTGTCCACTACCACTTACAGAAGTTGGTCTTCTATATGAAGCTTTCCACGATGGATTTACCTTTTCCAGAGGATGGCTGGAGTGGGGCTTGGTCTGCTGAGTTGTTGATAGAGGTAGTCAGAATGGTGTTTGAGGATTCTGTCATGCCAGACACCATGTTGCTGTCATACATGTATCTCCGAGGAGATTTGTTAATTCCAGATGAGGTAGATATGGCATGGTATGTGGGGGATGTGGTCTTACAGGCTATTCTATATGTCAATCATTTGGAGTTGCGCATAGCTGATATGTTTCAAAGTTATTCCTCCAAAGTAGCTGATTGTCAAGATAATTCGTGGCATCCCATGATTGATTCGGTGGTCCTCAATCAAAGACAAAACACAGCTCCTACCTTTGCCCAGAGTCCTAACCAACTGAGGATGGATCTCTTAACCTATCTTTCCAAACATAATCCATTTGATGCTACCTTCTTTGATGCCTATCATAGACGATCTCTCTTAGGACCTTCTGTTCCTACCCTCCTCTATTACCAACAATTGGCTCACCGCTATGCTATATATATTTCCCTTTGTCAAACTAATTCCACAGTAATTTTACCCCTTCTTTTCCAACCTTCCAATTTCCCTCAAATTCCTATTTTCACTTACTGTTCCTTTATTGAGGATAGGGTATTTTCCCCTTCTCCACCCTGTCCTTCACCCCTCATTAATGTACCCTCCACATTTCCTATTTATCAGTTAACACCGTTCCTTAGTGATTCCTTCCAAATTTTTGCCACTCCTTCTTTAACCTTTTCTTCCTTTTATGATTTTTCCTATCCTTCCCTACATCCACTTTCCCTTATTCCATTACCCTCTCCTAACACTTCCATATCTCAACCACCTCAGTTGGTTAGTGACTGTGACGGTTTTGATAATCAGATTTCCAGAAGAAGGGGATGGAGTTCGGATGATTGCCTTACAGGACCGCAGATTAATTGGCCAGTAATTCCAGGAGAATGGACAGCTTCTAGTCAAGCTTATCAAAACTATGTTCATTTTGCCCAACAATATTCACAGTCTGCAGATCCCTCAGTGAGATTAACTGCTCACTTTGCTTGGTACCTGGCGTATATGCATAGGCACTCTCATACTGATTCAAAGCCTATTCCAAAGTTGTGCATGAATGTCAATGTTAGCATTGATTCCCAACAGCTGGAGATACTATATTTTCATGCCCTCTGTTTGCCTAGCAGATACTTGGTCCTGTTGGAAAGGATGTGCTGTCTCCAATTTTTCCAAAATCCTCCTAAAAACTTTGTAGATGAATCCTTATCTATGGATCGTTTCCGACAACATCAATCTTTTAAGAGGGATCATCTTCATTGATACCTTTCCAATGTATGGTGGAAGCTTTTTAATGAAAATCTCTCTTTTTGAAGGAGTCATTCAGATGGTTGTGTTGTGTATTAGTGTTTGTGTTGTGAGTTCATTTATGTCAAACGAACGTGGTGGTTTCCTATTGGATTTTGTGTACGAGCTATGTTTTGTAGATTTGTAAAGTTGGGGTCGTGGTTGGAGAGTTGAAGCTGATGCAGATGACGAAGAAGGATCCTTGGAGATCTCAGTTCCTTCCCTGAATAGTCTCGTTTCAGGAGATGCCATTCCTTTCCTCTGCAAACCAGCCGTTCACTTAGCACGCGCTACGTGCGCTCAAGAGGCACTTTAAATTTTCAATTAAAAAGAACCAGCCGTCACATGAGCACGCGCTGGGAAAAAAGCGCTCCACATCACCTTAATTTGTAATTAATGAATTGCATTTAGAGACCCAGTCAGGAATCGAAGTCCGGGAATCGAATAAAAGCACCGCTTAACCTGATAATTGGTAATTTAATTTATAATAAGGAACCGCCGTTTTCTTGTTAAGGTTTATCACCTAATAAAAATTCACCCATTCTTAATAATTTATTAAAATGAATCCTTCATTAAATCAATTCCCCCTCACTGCACTTAATTCCCCTTTTTAATGAACCGTTTCGTGGGATGGGTATGCGCAGTCATTAGTGTTATTTTCCATGGTCCAGTCTTGGTTCTATCACAGATGTAGTTTTGATATGTGTCGAATATGGTATGGTTTTGGTTTCATGTCTTAGTTACGGTTACGGGTACGGTATGCAGTTTTTTCTTTTATTGCCTGATACGGGGTTCAGGGTGTTTGTCTGATGCATCGCATGAAGCTTTCGGTCGCATTTGTCTCAAGGTCATGTCAAATTTTTTCTAGGATGTGGTTTGCTTGGGGTTAGTTGGTCGAGTCACATTTTCTTGTTTGGTTATTCTCTTATCCTTGGTTTTTTTTGTATGTTGCTTTGCAGGCATTCTCTTTGCTTGTCTGTGTTTGTGGTGTGTGTGTAACCATCTGAATGGCGCCTTCTCATGCTCCTCCCCCTATCTAGTACGTCCCACTAGTTAGTAGGGATTACTCTTCCCTACTTACTTTTGAGCCTCTCACGAAGGCGGGCCTTGCTGCTTTTGTGGCTACTTCTTTTCCCCTGCTTCCAGAGGATCCGTCCTTATGTGATGAGTTCCTGGCCTCTTACAGCAAGAAGACAGGCATAGTCCAAGGAATGTCTATGACATTGACGTCTCGAGGCTTAGGGAAGGCTCTATCTTTACCTTTCAAAGGAGAACCTTTTGTGACCACTCGTCAGCTCTTCTCTAATGAAGAGATTCTAAAGTTGTTGCAAAAGCAGACAAGGAAAATGCTAGATGTTAAGAAGGTGATAAACTCTTCAGGAGTTTCTTTTTCTATGATCACTGATCCCGTATGGAAGACGATCTGTCAGTTTCTCCAGGACAGGTTTATACCTGCCAAAACGCCATCCCATTATTTGTCCAAAGAGCTTTTCACAGCTTCCAGGATGGTGCTGAAAGGAGTTGCTATTGATTGGAGCACTTACCTCCTCACTAAAATGGATCAGCATTTCGTCAAAGTCACCAGGGGTAATGTTACCAATGTCACATATGGATCATATTTGTCTGCCTTCTTGACCTATTCAGGTTTACAGAAGACTATGCCTCCACCTCCTCCATCCGATCACGTACCTCCTCCTCCACCTTCAGATGAGTCAGAACCTATTGACATTGAGGATGATGATTCTCCGCCTCCCCTGGTCATACAACGCAAACGCTTGAAGAGGGTAGCGGATAAAGCTCCTTCCGTACTTCCTTCAATGCCTATCCCTACTACTTCTGGCAGTGAACTCCCTGGGTATCTCACTTGTACTAACCTGTTCAGAGCACATCGAGAAGGATCATTGGACATCTCAGTTCCCTCCCTGAACAATCTCGTTTCAGGAGATGCCATTCCTTTCCTCTGCAAGGATATTCAAAGTTCCATTGAGTTGTCAGTGACAGCCTGTGTTCAACAGCTGTACGCATCTTTCTATGAAGAGCTCATGCAGTCCAAAGACCAGTTGCATAAGGCAACATCTGAGTTAGCTTCTGCTAAGGATACCCTAGCAGATCTATTTAAGCAAATGGAACAGCAAACCCAACTGGTTGCCACTCAAAGCGATGAGATTGCTTCATTGAAGACCCAGTTATTCGAGGCTCAGTCACAGGTTACTAGCCTTTCAGAGGAGAAGGAGAGGATGTCCAGCGAAGCGAAGGAATTCCACGATCCGTAGGTAACATTGGTAACATTACCCCTGGTGACTTTAACAAAATGCTGATCCATTTTAGTAAGGAGGTATGTGCTCCAATCAATGGCAACTCCTTTTAGCACCATCCTGGAAGCTGTGAAAAGCTCTTTGGACAAATAGTGGGATGGCGTTTTGGCAGGCATGAACCTGTCCTGAAGGAACTGACACATCGTCTTCCATACGGGATCAGTAATCATAGAAAACGAAACTCCTGAAGAGTTTATCACTTTCTTAACATCAAGGACTTCCCTTGTCTGCTTCTGCAACAGCTTGAGAATCTCTTCATTAGAGAAGAGCTGACGAGTGATCACAAAAGGTTCTCCTTTGAAAGGTAAAGACAGAGCCTTCCCTAAGCCTCGAGACGTCAAAGTCATAGACATGCCTTGGACTACTCCTGTCTTCTTGCTGTAAGAGGCCAGGAACTCATCACATAACGACGGATCCTCTGGAAGCAGGGGAAAAGGAGTGGCCACAAAAGCAGCAAGTCCCGCCTTCGTGAGAGGCTCAAAAGTAAGTAGGGAAGAGTAATCCCTACTAACTAATGGGACGTACTGGATAGGGGGAGGAGCATGAGAAGGCGCCATTCAGATGGTTACACACACACCACAAACACAGACAATCAAGGAGAATGCCTGCAAAGCAACAGACAAAAAACCAAGGATAAGAGAATTACCAGTAAAACGTGACTCGACCTACTAACCCCAAGCAAACCACATCCTAGAAAAAATTTGACATGACCTTGAGACAAATGCGACCGAAAGCTTCATGCGATGCATCAGACAAACACCCTGAACCCCGTATCAGGCAATAAAAGAAAAAAAACTGCATACCGTACCCGTAACCGTAACTAAGACAGGAAACCAAAACCATACCATAGCCGACACATATCAATACGACATCTGTGATAAACCAAGACTAGACCATGGAAAATAACACTAATGACTACGCAAACCCATCCCACGAAACGCTTCATTAAAAAGGGGAATTAAGTGCAGTGAGGGGGGAATTAATTTAATGAAGGGTTGATTTTAATCAATTATTAAAAATGGGTGAATTTTTATTAGGTGATAAATCTTAACAAGAAAACGGCGGTTCCTTATTATAAATTTATTTACCAATTATTAGGTTAAGCAGTGCAGTTATTCGATTCCCGGACTTCGATTCCCGACTGGGTCTCTAAATGCAATTCATTAATTATAAATTAAGGTGATGTGGAGCGCTTTTTTGCCAGCGCGTGCTCATGTGACGGTTGGTTCATTTTAATTAAAAATTAAAGTGCCTCTTTAGCGCACGTAGCGCGTGCTAAGTGAACGGCTGGTTCATTTTAATTTAAAAAGTATGTGTATTTAGCGCGAATGCGCGTGGAAATGGTGGGTGAATTAAAGGGTTCATTTTAACAATTAATTTGTGATTAAGGGGGAAAATAAAAATAAATAAAGCACATAAAATAAATACCTGGAAGGGGTGTGTATGTAATGCAAGAATGCGCACGGAAGAGTTCCAATAAAGGAAAAGTAAAGAGCACTGATGAAACAACAATGACAACACCTTAGCAGATGTGTTGATTTGGTTTGTGTTTGTTTGTTATTTTTATTTATTTTTTTATTTTTAGTTGTGATTATTTATATTTGAATAAAGGAAAAATGATGAAGGGAGGTGAGGGAAATTTTTGAAAATTGTTTTTAGAATTTTTTACAATTTTTTACCATTTTTAAATCAATTTTCTACATTTATGGGCAATTTAGGGGTAAATTTAGGAAATGTGGAATTTTCAGAAATTATAGGGTAGACAATTTCTGCAGACAAATTTCCAAAAATTGACAAAAGGCAAAAGGAATTTTTAGAATTTTTTCTGAAATTTTTTTATGGAAAATTAATGTAGTGATTAATTAAGTCACCTAAATCACATTAATCAAATAAGTCAGTTAACCATAAGTCAATTAAGTCAGGTTAGTAGGATAAGTCAAGTTAGTCTACCTAAGTCTAGTCAGGTTAGTCAAGGTTGATTAGGTTAGTCTACCTAAGTCTAGGGTGGACTAAGTCAATTAGGTTAGTCGGGGGTCAGTCTAGGTTAGTTAAGTTAGTCTAGGTAAGTTCTAACTAACCTAGGTGAGACTAACTAACCTAGGGTTAGTTAGTGGGGGGAGAGACTAACCTGAGGTAGGTTAGTTGACTAACTACAGTTAGGTTAGGGCTAACCTAACCCTAGTGAAGTTAGTTTTTAACCTAACCCTAGTTAAGTTAGTTTTTAACCTAAGTTAGTTTTTAACCCAACCCTAGTTAAGTTAGTTTTTAACCTAACCCTAGTTAAGTTAGTTTTTAACCTAAGTTAGTTTTTAACCTAAGTTAGTTAAGGTTAACTAAAGCTAGGTTAGTAATTAATCACAATTAGGTTAGTGTTAACTAATCTAAGGTTAGTTTCTAACTTGGGGCAGGTGAGAGGGTGGGAGGAGGTGGCAGAGGGGGAGGAGGCGGTGGAGGAAAAGGGAGCCGCTGGGAGGGGCGGGGGAGGAGGGAGTCGCTGGGGGCGGTGGAGGAGGGAGTCGCTGGGGGCGGGGGAGGAGGAGGGAGTCGCTGGGGGGGTGGAGGAGGGAGTCGCTGGGGGGGGCGGGGGAGGAGGGAGTCGCTGGGGGCGGGGGAGGAGGAGGGAGTCGCTGGGGGCGGGTAGAAGACGAGGGAGGAGGTGCTGCGGGGGGCTGGGGGTAGGCGAAGGGAGGCGCTGGGGAGGGTAGAAGACGAGTCGCTGGGGGCGAGGGAGGAGGAGGGAGTCGCTGGGGGGGTGGAGGAGGGAGTCGCTGGGGGCGGGGGAGGAGGAGGGAGTCGCTGGGGGCGGGTAGAAGACGAGGGAGGAGGTGCTGCGGGGGGCTGGGGAGGGTAGAAGATGAGGGAGGAGGTGCTGCGGGGGGCTGGGGGTAGGCGAAGGGAGGCGCTGGGGGCTGGAAGGCACCACCGGGGGGGGTAGGGAAGAAGAAGGCGGGGGGAGAGGTAGTCGCTGGGAGGTAGGAGGTGAGGGAGGAGGACGGGAGGAGAGGTAGTCGCTGGGAGGTAGGAGGCAACGGGGGTAGGCAGCGATGGCGGGGGGAAGGGAGAACGCAGAAGGAGAGAGAGAGAGAGAGAAAGAAAGAGAGAGGTGGAGAAGGCGGTTGGGGAAGGGGTGGCAGTTGGGGGGGAAAGGGTGGGAGGAAAGGGTGGGTGCCCATGGGGGGCCATGGGGGGAAGGGGTGGGGGGAAAGGGTGGAGTTATGGGCGGGGTAGGGATCCCAGGAGGATAGGGGGTGCCCGAAGGAAGGGGAAGGGTGGTAAGGTATGGGTGCGTACCCCCGTCCCGTGCACGTGCGCGGGCAGGGTAAAAAAATTTGCCGTGACGGGATTGAAATGGCACGGGGAAGACGGAACGGGTTACGCAGACACGACCGAGGCGCGTGGAGATTCGTAAAATCGAAAAAGGGCGCGTTCACGCGCAAAACGGGCGCGAGAAAAAACGTAAAAAGAAAGAAAAATTAATAACTCCCAATCCGGACGTCAAAACGAAATAGCGTAAAAACGAAAAGTGGGCAGGACGACAGGGGGGAAACAAGGAAAATACGGGACGGGGGTTCCGGGAGGGGTAAAGGGCGGTCACGTGCAAAAACACAAAAAACGAACCAAAAACGCAATTTAAAAATTAATATCGAAAGATCCGTGCATCGGAATGAGGTGCAGAAAAAAGGAAAAATGTGCAGAAAGATGTGCCCGACAATCCTATCATGTCAAAACATAATTCCGACTAAGGTAAGACACGTTCACATAGGAAAAACCCAAAAAACAAACCCGAAAATGGGATCGGAAATTAATATCGGACAAACCGTTCACCGGAATGACATGCAGTAAGAAGGAAAAATGTCCGCAGGAAGGGGTGGCACAGGGTTATCACATTAAACCGCAGTTCCGGTGGAAGGAGGAGGGGTTCACATGTAAAAAACTCCAAAAATACTCCTGAAAACTCATTTAAAATTTAATAAGTAAAAATCCGGAAGTCGAAAAAGGGTGGAGGAAAAAGGAAAAAGGTAGGGGAAGGCACAGGGGACACGGCTGTCAAATCAAATTGGAATTCCGATGCAAACAAGGCAGGTTCACATGGAAAAATGTCAAAAATACACACGAAAAAGTCGTGAAAACCCGGAAAATTAATAACGGACAAACCATGTATCGAAATGATGCGGAATAAAAAGGAAAAATGTCAGGGAAAAAGTGGTTGGCAGGGCTAGGACGACAGATCACGGTTCCAAAGCAAGAAAAACGCGTTCACATGGAAAATTGTCTAAATTGCGTAAAATGCTTCAAAAATTAATAACTCAAAAACCGTGCACCAAAACAGGGGTAGGTAAAAAGGAAAAATGGACCGTTCAATGGGAGGAACAGGGCTATAAGGTTGGATTTGGATTTTGGTGAACGTAGGGTGCATTCACATGGCAGGACCTCAAAATCAGGGAATGAAGGAAAACTGCAAGGAAACAGCCCCAAGGGTGGGTGGAACATAACCGGAAGGGTGGAAAGGGATCCCATTAGGGTAAAAGCAAGTCATGGTATACATGCATGAGCAAGGTAAGGCATATGCAGAAGGATATGCAATGTAGACGCGCAGGGACGCGTCCCCACACTTAAGACCTCAATGGATAGGGTTAACCGAGCAACAGGAACCTAGGACCACACCACAGACCATCCACTAACTTCCCCACACTTAGAACATGACCGTCACAAAGAAACCAAAGTGTAGGGTTAGAAAAACTTGGCCCATTTCGTCAAGAATCAAGGTTGAGTGTCGATGGCACGTCCAGTGTGGTTGTCGGCGCGGGAGGGACCAAGGCATCTTCTCTGCACACGTTCGTCATGGCAGGGACCATGCGGCAGTACCCAGGGAGGTAGCTGATGGAAGGAATCGCAGGAAATTCGTCGATGATGAGGGATACTATACTCAACTCACAATCACTCAATTGGAATGAAAGAACAGTCACTCGCACCATGACTAATATCACTTGAGGAAGCATGATTAAAAACCCATATCCCATACCCGGTTTAGAAATCGACAAGGGGGAATGGTGCAGAAGGAGTATGCCAGGGTGCACAGTTGATGGTGCATTAGTGCGTCCAACCCGTCTGGCATAGGTGCAAGGCGGAAGGGAAGGGAGCCTTACAGTGCAGTGTACAGAACAGGGTGATGTGTCTTGTGATGACGGCAAAGACCCATCCCGTGGGTGCACAGGGAAAGTGGAACATACCTGACTCCAAGTGTCATAACGTCCCTCAATCTCACCTCTCGGTAATTGATTGAAGAAACTCCAGTCACACTCAACCCACCCTCTGTCTCATGCTCTGTGGATAGATACAGGAGGGCAGCCTTTTCCTGAAACCCATTGATGTAATCCTCACAGTCGCTTGTGCAAAGGTTGTATGCCTTGTGCGCATTTGATGGTGCAACAGTGCATCCCGCCTTGTGCCGGCATACGGTGCGAGAAGGAAGGCAAGGAAGCCTTCTGGTGCAGTGCACAGAAACAAATTGTGCTTTGTGCATTGAGAGGCCCATCCCGTGCATGCAACACTTCATTCACACTTCTCACCTCTCATTTGATTTGAAGGGAAAAGACTGGTCTCTCGCCCCACCCTCTATCTCACTCTCTGGCGATAGATACAAAGGGCAACCGTACTCACTTCCCCATCCGATTAGGATGAAAGCTCACATCACTCAAGGGGTTGTCGATGAAGATCACGTCATCAGTTGTTGAAGAGGCGTACCCAGGGAGGTAGCCATCAAATCGAACATTGTGTTGTATAGGAATATGTCGTCTGCTAGAGGACAGTTAGTCACTTTGCAGAGAGACCCATGACACAGCATACCAAGGGAGACAGCTTCGGAATTGGATCCTAGGGATATCAATCAATGAATCCACTTTCTGGACTGCTGGGTGTTACTACCTTTTCCACAGCCAGCTTCTCGCCCAAGGGTGTGTATCACCTTTTCTTGGAACGAGGCCTGCTATGACAGGGAATTGCTTCCTTTTCTCTCATAACATATTTGTTTGTTTGTTGTTTTTTTTTCTTTTTCTTGTTTTCCCCTATTCCCGAGGGTGTTTCCACCTTTTCTCGAAGGATAGGTCGGCATGACAGGGATCTAAGTCCTTTTCTCCCATGACCGATATGTTTTGTTTTGTTTTGTTGTTCTTTTTTTTTTTTTTCTTCCAGTTGAGCAAGGGAATGGTAGAAAAACCATGTCTCAAGACCAACCTCGCCACTGTCGCTGGTGGAAAATAGAGGATAAGAAATCAAGACTGGAAGGGGGTTTGGAGGGGACAGAGGGTTGCACCCTCTTCATCAGAAGTGATTGAAGAACGGCTATCAAAAGTAGCATCATAACAAGTACAGTGCTGCACCAACGAGGGAAAGGATCAAGTGTCCGTAATTGTCAAGATCCCCAAGGAGGGAAGTACTTCTTCAGGCGATATCCATTGATCAGAAAAGGATCATCAGAGGCATCAACGGTCTGTACTTGGACAGAGCCATTAGGGTTGACTGCAAGTACCTTATAGGGGCCCATCCACCGTTGTTGGACCTTGCCAGGAAACTTGCCAAAGCGTGAATCATAGGCTAGGACCAAATCACCTTCTTTGAACTCTTTGTGCTTGATGAAACTGTCATGGTAAGCCTTACGTCGAGCTTGCGTGGCTTCCATGCATTGTAGAGCCATCCTACGAATTTCGTCCAAACATTCCAAGTGCAGGAGACAGCGTTGCAGTGAATCGTCATCCCCCAAACGCTCTTTGATCGCCACTCTCAAAGAGGGTAGTTCCAATTCAACAGGAAAAACAGCTTCTGTACCACACACCAACTGAAAAGGTGTCTGTCCCGTTGCTGCTTTATGGGAGGTTCTGTACGCCCAGAGGGCCTCTGTAAGTCGATCATCCCAATCACGACGATGTGCAGCAATTGTTCTTGTCAGAATCGAGCAGAGGATGCGATTGGTGACTTCGACTTGGCCGTTGGCTCTGGGGTAATAAGGAGTGGACTTGCGATGGCGGATCTTATACAACTCTGTCAACTCTTCCATGACTTTGTTAAGGAAATGAGTGCCTCTGTCACTTACCAGCTCTAAGGGACTGCCAAAACGGGTGATGATATTCTCGTACATGAACAGGGCCACGCTGTTACCATCGTCCCACTTTAGGGCTTTAGCTTCACACCACTTTGTGATATAATCCGTACATACAAGGATGTATCGGTTCTGTTTCCTTCTGGTGGGAGGGTCGATCGGACCTACGAAGTCAATGCCCCACTTCTCAAACGGCTTCAACGGAAGGATAAGTTGCAATGGCATGGCACTTATCTTCGTGGGTTTCCCCATTCTTTGACAAGCATCACATCTTTTACAGTAATCATAGGCATCTTTGTGAATTGTAGGCCACCAATAACCTGCTAACAGAGCCTTCCTGGCTGTAGCTTCTCCTGCAAAGTGACCTCCACATGGCTCGTCGTGGCAAGCCTTCAGAACAATCCCAATCTCATCTCCTGCAACACATCTTCTGAGCACTTCATCTTTGCCTTTCTTGTACAGTGCACCGCCTAGCAGGGTGTAGGGGGATGATTCTAGCATGAGCTTCTTCCTTTCCCGACTAGAAATACCAGGAGGGTACTGTTGGGTTGCCAACAGATTGGCAATGTCTGCATACTAGGGAGTTACAGTCTCTACCAAGAATAGGGAAGCATCAGGGAGGTCTGGATCATCTTGCTCCTCGTCTGCAGTTTGTGGGATACGCGACAGATGATCAGCCAGAACATGGGAATGACCGGGCTTAGTAATCACCTCAAAGTCGAACTCCTGGAATAAAAGGAGCCATCTCATCATTCGTCCCTTCACATCTGCTTTGTTCATTAGGAAGGATAGGGCCTCATGATCCACATAAAATTTAAAGTGGGTGGATAGGAGGTAATGGCGAAACTTTTCCAAGGCAAACACCATTGCCAAGCACTCCAGCTCTGTCACTATATAGTTCCGTTCCCTATCAGTGACTTTTTGGCTTGCATAATAGATCGATTGATCCAGCTTGGAGGAGCCCTTCTGGCAGAGGACAGCACCTAAGCCTTCAATTGATGCATCAGTGTGTACATGGAACTCTTTCGTCCAATCAGGAGGTTGCAGAATGGGTGCCTCAATTAGACACTGCTTCAGAATATGGAAGGGTTTGTCACATTCTTCCGTCCAAGTAAACTCTGCATCTTTCCTCAGAAGCTTGTGCAAGGAAGTTGCCTTTGTTGCAAAATGGGCTATGAACCTTCTGTAGTAACCTACATGGCCTAGGAATCCCCTCAACTGTTTGAGGTTGGTGGGTGCTGTCAGAGCTGCAATCTTTTCAATCTTTGCAAGGTCTGTTGATATCCCTTGTGCTGAGACAATGTGGCCCAACAGAACTCCAGAAGAAACCCCAAAGGTGCATTTGTCGGGGTTGAGGGAAATCCCATACTCCCGGCATCGGTCAAAACATTGTTCCAGATGTTCCCAGTGTTCACAAATCAAACTATAGACACAAAAGTCATCCAAATATACCTCAATAAAGCCGTGCAGATGATTTTGAAATGCGGCCATCATGACTCGTTGGAAAGTAGCAGGGGCATTGCAGAGCCCAAATGGCATCACTCGGTAAGCGTAGGTCCCCCATTCTGTGGTGAAGGTTGTTTTGGATTGGTCTTCTTCTGCGATTTGCACTTGGTTGTATCCACTGAATCCATCCAGAAGGGAATAAAGCTCATGTCCTGCCACTGTGTCCAATAGTTGGTCTGTGAAAGGGATAGGAAAGTGATCCTTCTTTGTCTTGGAATTAAGCTTTCGGAAATCCACACATATTCGCAATTTTCCATTCTTCTTGGGTACAACCACGATGGGTGAAACCCATTCACTGTTTGCCACTGGATAGATGAACTCGGCTTCCAGAAGCTTCAGCAGCTCCGCTTTCACCAATGTGGAATAATTCGGGTTCATTCGCCTCTGTCGTTGCCGTACTGGCTTGGCATCAGGCTCCAAGTCAATATGATGTTGACATATTGTGGGATCAATCCCCTTTAGGTCTTTGTAAGACCATGCAAACATGTCCAAATTTTCTTTCAACAAATTGTACAAGGTTGACAACTCCTCTTCTGGGAGACTGCTACCCACCTTCAAGTGGCGTTCAGTGCCTTCTGAATCCACAAAGGTTAACTGCCTTTCACCTTCTACTTCACGGATGAAGGTCCTGCGGACTGCTTCTGGATACAGATCCGACTCCTTCAAGGGAGTGATGTCCTCTTCTGATGTCCCACTAGAACCAACTTCTTCTTTTGGTGGAGACTTAGGTTGCTTCTTCAGACGTTGGAATGGGATAAGCGCCGTTTCGGGTTTGGTTTCAAAATTAATTACCTCTTGGCTTGAAGACTCATCTTCTGAAGATACATCCAGGAACGTCACATAACAGGGACCCTCTGATGCATGTTGGGTTGGTGGGACTGGTGCTTGTTGGCATGGTGCATCATCATCATCTTTCTTTGGCAAGGATAGGTTAGGACGGCATGAGCCACTGCTGAAAGACGGCTTGCTCTTCTTAATCCATTTCCTATAAAGGTTTTGCATATGAGAAGATCCATTTACCAGACCAAATGGTACCATCACCATTCTGTCCCATAGCATGAGGTCGTCTGTTTCTGATACTTCTGAAACTTCTTCTTCAAATATATCCTCTTCAGGTGGGATAGACTCTTCCATTTCTCTTTCATAACCTTCTTTGTCCATTTCATATCCGACCTCTTCTGTCTCTGTCTCTGCATCTGCTTCTGCTTCTGCTTCTGCTTCTGTCTCTGTAGGAGCTCTGTAACAGAAGAACAGATTCTCTGGTTCCTCTCCTGCCTCTGTCTCTGCTTCTGCTTCTGCTGTGACCATGTAACAGGGAGAGCAGTACATCCATGCTTCTATCTCACTGTCAGAAGTGATTTCAGAAGTCATTCCTGGTTCAGGCAGGAAGTATTCACCCATTGATAATGGCTTTGCCTCTTTTGGAAGTTGGCCTACAGTATCCATTGTTAAGGAATGTGCCACTGTTTTCTTGGGAAGGATCTGTTTGACAGCATCTTCGTCTGCTGATGTTCCATCCATAGCCTCATTAGGGGAATTAGAAGATAATTCCAAGGAGGTGGATCCATGTCCTTTTTGAGAACCATACAGTTTCAGCACCACTTTGTTGGGTCCTCTACCCAAGGTCAAGGTTCCTTTGAACCAATCCGTCCTTGCTCGGGCTTCAAAAAGCCATGGTCTGCCCAGTAACAGGGGATAGGATGTACCATAAGAGTTTGGCTTCACCACCAGATAGGTCAGCCAATAATCTTTTCCAGCCACAGTAGTCTTCACATATGGAAGAATGCCCAAAGGCTTGATTCTACTCTGATCCGCCAGTCTAATGAGCCATTGGGTGGGTTGCACACCTTGTAGGCCTAGATCCTTCATTGTCACATCCGTCATAATGTTCACCGATGAACCACCATCAATCAGTGCATTTGCGATGAAGCAGCCTTCTATCCACACGCCAGTCTCTGGGGTACCCGGATCTAGGAAAGCATTAGCCACATCCACTTCTTTTACAGGCTCTGGAGCCTTGTTGGACTTTGTCACTGTTGAGGGAGCAATCCTTAAACCACGTCTTTTTTTCAGTATACTTTTGAATCTTTTCCGGCAACTGGGAGACAACATCAATAATTGTCGAAATGTGAGGTTTGGTCTAAAGGTATCTAGATCTCTGACCAGATCGTATTCCTTAATAGGATCCACTGGCTTCTCTAATCGGTTAGGGAATGGGGCAACACCCATTTTCATTTTCCCTCTTTCTTCCATCAGAGGAATTACAGGAACTTCTTCTGCCACTTGTGGCACTTCCTCCTCTTCTGTATCCTGGACCTCTGGTCCTGTCTCTGTAACTGTCTCTATAACTCTCTGTGGCACTGTAGGGCTCTGTACGGCACTGTTAGGCTCTGTTCTGTTCTGTTCTTCTGGTGGAACACTGAACTTCACTGTTCTGGCAGGAGGGTTATGTTCTTTCTGGGTAGGCGGTTCCTTCTGCTTTGCACGCGTGATGGCAGTAACTTCCAATTCCACCAAATTGGAGGTAGGCTCTTGGGCCTTGGCTGGACTATCAGTAGCACTGTTTTTCACTGGGGCTGGGCTTGGACAGTATTTTGCAGTGTGGCCTTCTCCTTTGCAACGACTGCATAAGGGCTTGTAATCCACCGACCTTCGAGGATTTGGACAATTTGGTGAGATGTGTCCCTTTTCTCCGCATCTGTAACATTCCACTTCTGATCTCTGACCACCGCCAGACTGTCTTCCTCTGTAACTTTGAGAGGGAAATCTTCTGGGTCCGAAATTAGGACCAAACTCTCTAGGCTTAGGTCCAATATCTTGTGTTGTCATTTTGGATTCCAACAAGTTAAATCTTGCGTCTTCTTTCTTTCTTCTCCTATCATGCATCTCCTTCAGGGAGCAAATGTCCTCTGTATGATTCTTCCGCAAACAGTAGGAACAGAAGGCTCCAGGGATGGTTGGTTTCCGTGTGCATTCAGTGGCTAAATGGCCTGCTTGATGACACTTACCACACCAAGTATTTGACCGCATCACATCTCTTCCTGCTCCTGCAACGTTGGATATGCTCGCTGTGTTCACTTTCAGCGTCTGTAGTTGCTCTGTAATCACATCCATCAACTCCTTCTTAATGTTTGCAACTGAGTTAGATAAATAATCCTTCAAGCTTTCTCCTCCGGACATACTGGCAGGAGGGTTTTGAGGAGTTTCTGTAATCACTGCATAAACTGGTTGGGCTGGTACAGAGGGGCCTCTGTTCTGGTTCTGATTCAGTGCTCCTGTTTGAACTATTGGCTGTTGACTCTAGTTGGTAGGGTTCCACTGTTGCTGCTGATTTGGCATTGAGGAAATTGGTTGAGACCATGGTTGTTGTGGTGGAACCACCATTTGAGGCATGGATTGTGGCCACTGTGGATTTGGTGCACTGTACTGTGATACTGAGGGCATCTGTTGGTAGGGATAGGGAACAGTCCCTGGAACTGCATTTGGTGGGTACATCATTCCTGGCATCAGAGGAGGTAGGACTCCTCTTCCCGAATTCATCGCCAATCGAGCTTCCACTTCATCGTACAGTCTTGCACCTTCTGTTGCAGCTTGCAGTGTGGCTTGTCTTTGCAGCTCCACAAACTTACGGACTTCTGGTTGTAATCCTCTGAGAAACACTCCCTTCTGAATGCCATCATCCAGATTATGGTTAGTCCATCTCTTCAGGATGGATTCCATTCGTGAGACATAGGCTTCCACTCTTTCTCCAGAGGACTGACTTAGGTTCATAAATTCCTCTCTCATCCGCTCTTCAAAACCTTCATGTCTGAATTTAGTGAGGAAGGCCAACTTCAGGTCGTCCCATGTGCCAAAAGTTCCTGCTGCTTGTCTCTCATACCACTGAAACGCCGCGCCCTTGAAAGTGGCGGGGAATATTGCTAACCAATGCTCAGGGGTTCTGGCATTGTTAGCCACACACGCTACCATAAACTCTGCTACATGAAGATCGGGGTCTTCATTGTACTCTCCCTTAAAAACTGGCAATGGGACTACATTCGCTGG
The DNA here is from genome assembly GCF_053477565.2 of Lygodium microphyllum. Taxonomy (NCBI): domain Eukaryota; kingdom Viridiplantae; phylum Streptophyta; class Polypodiopsida; order Schizaeales; family Lygodiaceae; genus Lygodium; species Lygodium microphyllum. Next base: position 150,833,844 of record NC_141147.1, on the reverse strand, counting down.
TCTGTCATCAATATTTCCAGGACGGATCTGGCTTGGAAGTGGACCTCCAGCAGGAGGAGGAAGGGCTTGATGTGCCATTGGGACTTCTGTAAAGAGTTCCGCAAGGGCGTCAAAAGCGGCTTCTACTGCGAGCTCGCTCTCGGCTCTGATTCTTGCTTTCTCTCTTCTCACGTACCTCTGGACTCGTTCCAATGCTTGCCTCTTTATTGCGTCATTCATCAGGGGTGTGACTCCACTATGTTGTTAGTGCTCCACAGAGGGTTAACAGAAGGCTTCAGTCTCTGGAGGACTCTCTGGCCAACATTTCTTCTACTTCTTTCTTTTCAACGTCCCTGAATTCTGCTTTCATGCCACTACACAGAGGAAGGTATTCGGTTCTGAAGGTGTCAAAATGCATACGTCTGAGCATTGTGGTGGTGCCATCATTATAGTAATGCCAGCTTCGAATGGTTTCAATAGTGTATGTTGTGAAAAACACTCTGTCTACCAACTTCCAGTGGGTTGCTAATTGAACAAACAGAAGATTATCAGTACACCAAGCATCCCATGTATCTTGCTGTTGAGCATCCACGAACAAATTCCAACTCTTTTCCTTCTTGTCCCTGTGAACCTCTACAGACCAAGACTCCTGAAGCTTCTTCACAATCTCCCACTTGATGTTGTCTGGAAACTTCTCAATGAATGCCAAATCTTCCATGGATGTTCATTCTCTCTGTTTCTGCTCTTCAGTTTGTTCCCAAACAGTTTGCCACCAAGATGCAAGTTTCTGCTGCTTCAATAGGAAGAGGAAACTGTCCACCACATAGAGCATGCATCATGATGGTGATGTGTTTCCGCCATTGTGGGATGAACTTCTTGTGGAAAGTGGCTTTGATTATGAGAAATTCCAACTCTTCAGTGGAAGAAAGAACTTTACAAACATCCATTGAATTCTTCTCTTCTTGGCAATGCCATTTCCTTCATTGTCAGCCTCTTTTGGTACTTGTTGATGGCAAGTTCCCCGGCTGCGCACCAAAAACATGGAGCCCCAAGAGGAACACCAAGGAAAAGGAAATTCTCTTGCAAGAAAATCTATCTTGTAACATCAACAAGCTTGTTTATCATGTTTCATATGATCCCAATGAAGAAAAGAACACCAGGCACAACAAATCTTCATGCAGCATCATGTAGATCTCCCACGGTTTTTAATAGAATTAACCATATTCTTCAACATCTTCACAAAATCCATCAATAGAACAAAGAAAGCAAAGAAGTACACCATCTTTGAGTGGAAATACATCACATAGTATTCATCTTCAATATCTTCATAGTCTTCTCTCTCAATCTCTCATATACAATCACTCTGTTTCAATAGAATTGGCTATCTCTGACTCTCTCTCTCTCTCTCCATCAATAATACATCATATCCTCACTACAATCTCTCAAAATCACTCTCAATAAATCACTCTTAGGTCGTGGATACCCCTCCCAAGAGGTATGTCTGATATGAAGAGTCACCAGAGCCACTACAGTGTCCTTTCATAGCTCACTACTATCACTTCACTCTAGTCTTCACTTGAGTCTTTAACAGCTACTTCTTCCACTTCCTTCAGCTCTTTTGCACTTGTATTCACCTCTTTCCAAGGCTAAAAAACTTTCCCAAAATCACACATACATTCCACAGAACACTTACAGAAGCATACAGAACAGTCTACAGAACAGTACCAGAACAGCTACAGTACAGAACAGAACAGAGACAGAACAGAAGCAGAAGCTCTACAGAAGACCTACAGAAGGTTACAGAAGGTCATCAAAACCTCATAACTCATTCTCAAATCATTCCAAACTCTCACAAACCATTCAATAAACTTTCACAATATCTCATTCTTCATCAATCAATACTTCATCCCTCCTTACAGAAGACAATCAGAACAAAATAGACCAAAACAGAACAAAACAGAAGGTATACAGAACCATTCAGAACCTATCAGAACATCACAGAACCATCAACAAACATCATGATCTTCCAAAACACAATCATTATCATCCAAAACACTCTCAATCCACTTCCAAATCAACCAATCATCCCATAAAATCAACCATTCAGCTCTCAAAAACAACAAAAATCAGCCAAAAAACAAGTCATTTCAACACTCAACATGGGGGGGTCTGTTGTCCCACGTGTCAACAGTGGGGCCCAAAGGGGGCACAAATTAGGGCCAAAGAAGGCCTACACCAAGCCTCAGCAAGCCTTGATAGGTTGGAAGCAAGATCCAGGTGAAGGAAGCTCCAAGATGTGTGAGCTATGGCTGCCCACAACTTGTTTACAACCTGTGAGACCTGAGAACTGAAGTAAACCCTGAAGAAAATGATCAAATACCTCTGATGTAATGCCCTAAAGGTGCCCAACAATGCCGGGAAGGTGCTCGGGAAGTCGAGGAGTGACAGGAGCTCGAAGGAGTCGGATATGGCTGCCGAGAAGGAGACCCAATGCAAGTAGGGAGTCGATGGGATGCTAAGAATGCCACGAACCAAGATCAAGAGTCGGAAAGCAAAGCTCTGATACCAGTTAAAAGGGAGTGACGGATTGACGGTTGGACTCGAGAGCTATGGCGGGAGAGCAAGAGCAAGAAAGGGAGAGACTAGAAATGGGAACTCCAACAGTCACAATGTGTGGCCGCGGGCCTTCCTTTATTCAAATTGTCACTAAAAGAATAAAGAATAAGGTGACGGTGACGGGCGCCCGCCACCTACAGTGTGCCATGGCGGTGACTGTCAGTGTAGTAATACACGAGCGGCTAGGCAGAGGCGCCTTTACCCCCAACATGTAGGAGACAACTCCATAGTAGAAAACTTAATGTAGAATGCCACCTTTTGCTACTCATAATGAACAAAGAAGGAATAGTATGGTAGAATATATTTAGCATATTGCTCAAATGATGTCCACAAGAGCTCCATCTTGGATTGTAGTCTCTATACCTTAGCTTGAAACAAAGGGCACAACATTGTAGTATGTTGAAGAGTAGCCAAGTCCATACCTGAGACAAAGAAGGCATTGTGAAAACAATAGGACTAGATGGAATAGAATGGGATTGTGCCAAATGAGCTTCCAACTCCTTAAGCTTCGTAGGATGATTAACCACAATGGAGTGAGTAGCCTATAACCCCTTTGTCTGAGCATTAATCAAAGCATGGAGTTCTTGGACTCTCTGAGAAAGACAATCCCTCTCCTTAGTGATAGTAGTCAACTAAACCTTTCCTTTAGTAAACTCTATTTGTAAGGATGGAATTTCAACCTTTTGTGCTTTCAACAAATCAGTAGACTACTCTATTTGTTTGAACAAATCAAAAAGGATTTCCTTGGTGGAGATAAGCTCTATTGTAGCTTTATGTAATTCATCATTGGACTTTTGCATTTCCTTATAATATGATGAGTACAACTGCTGTGGACACATGACTGATAACTCTACAAAACTTTGAGGATCCTTGCAAAGAAAGAGAATGATTGACCATTCCTTCTATTGTATTCTAAGTGGATATGATGTATGAGTGATGGATAGTGTGTATGAGAGAGAAATATAGTCATTTTAGAGACTGAAACTAAGTATTTATGAGTGAGATTGTGAGAGATTGATAGAGAAAGACAATGACTCGTGAGACGAATGAAGACTATATGATCAATTCCATTCTAGATTGAGTACATCTTTGTGTTCTTTTAATTGTTGGTTCATAATAATGAATACATATTGAAGATTTGATAAAGATAAATTCGTGGGAGGAAATATTCATGATGTTGTATAGAGAAGTTTTGTTGTTCTTGTTGTTTCTCTTGTTTGGTAATATGAAGAGATGAAAAGGTTGCTTGTTGATGCTACAAGATAGATTTTCTTATAGTGTTTGCCCCATTTCCTTGGTGTTCTTTAGAGGGACCTAGTTTAGCTGACACTAATATGATCGTGCTCACATTGCAATCGCACTCGCACCCCACATGGAAAGAATACGAGCACCTATTTTGTAAGAGCACTTCTATTCATAAGTACCTATCTTGTGAATTGCCCAACCATAAACTACCAAAATGCCACATCCTTCCTAACCATTTACTTGCTACCAAACTTTAGGACCCCTCCAAGGTTGAAGAACTTAAACAATAGTGCATATTCTCCAATTGCTTCACATAGAGTTGGTACCAACACTGGTTTTAAATGAGCTTGAAATGTCACTAAAGGCAATCCCCTTTTCACCTTGGTAGAGAAACATTGTGTAATTGGTCTACTCAATAGGGACCGATTGAATGTCCTCACAATCATCCTTGATGCCCAAAAACTTGACACATCCAAAGAGTTGCTTCATCACCCGTGCTATTAGACAAGATCATGATTAAAGAAGAGCTTCACATTGCTAATCACTTTAATAGACCCCCATTGCTCAATGATCTTGCATCCTATTTGTGTATCCTTATGGTTCACCCAACCAACTTAGATGCACTCGTCTTGCTGAGCTCATATATAGCCCATATTTTTACTACAAGTGGATCCTTAAGAGTCTTGTTGTAAATAAATAAAACCATTATTTATATACATACTAATAAATTTGTGACCATTGACTTTTTTTAAAAAACTCAAAAAGTGCAACACACACTGAACCTAAGTCCACAAACTGAGATACTTGTATTATTTTTTGCAAGGGGAGAGCTTCAAGCTATTCTCTTATGACCAACTCCTCCTGACAAGGGATTTGACAATCAAGCAACCGATCTACATTTAAATTTTGTAATGAAAAGATTAATCATGTAAAATAAATAAATAATTTAATTTTACTTTTTTTTCCCTTTGTGAATCCCTCATCCTTAGATGATTTGCTAGGTGTATCACATAAGAAGAGTCTCCCTCTATGTGACTATTCCTCAATGGAATATCATGACCCAATGCAAATACTACAATGCTGCCAAGTAAGCAAACCACCATGGCATTAGCTTCATTGACCTAGTTGACATCTTCCAATGCCTCTAATAATTAAGAGAATGTTGCACTTGGATGATATGGCTTTAGTACATTCCACATTTTGAATGGGTCCTAGAGGGGATGCATGAGCCCCATGGTATGCCTCCACATTAGTGATAGTAGAGGCAATTATAACAAAGATAATGCTAGCATTTGTAATGGTAAAAACAATGGTTGAATTTTCCAACACAAGACATACAATGTGATGTATACTCTTATTTAATTAGTCACTTATGTTATCCTCTATTGTTTTTTATTTATGCCTCTCTTATGACACATCTCTACCCCTACAAAAATTTCATTGTTAATTATATAACAAATATAAGGAATTGATAGCTCATGTAAAATTTGATCCTTGCTATCAAACTTACTACTTATCCTTTTTTAATACTATCCTTCCATTAGCCTAGCATACATATGCTTTCCTTACAATACCGTTGATCTAATAACCATATTCATTGATATGAAAACTTCTTTCTCTTGATCCCTTGTGTGTACTAGAAGAATATGTTTTCCTCAAAAATGACTTTTGTAAAATTGCTCCTACTATGATAGTATCTCCCTCCCAACCTTATATAACATGCATGGTCCATAATGTCTCCAGTTTTAACCAAGCTCTAAAGGGTGCATTTGCATTTGCAAAATATGATTTCATATATTAGATAAATACTTCAACATGCAAAATATCATTTTTGAAGGAAAGACATAAACTCACATTTTAGCACGAATGTTCTAGTTTGCTTGTTAGGACTCTCCACGGCCTTTCAATATCCTGATTCAATTATCCTCCCCTTCAGCCTTGATCAAGCAAGGATATAATTCTCTCCTCATTCAACACACCTCTTGCCTTGGAGTCCAATTCCAAGACAATTTTATCCACCATATATACACATGTTAATAAAAAGTAGAGGGGGTCTAATTACCAATTATGCTTGAGGCGGCTCAAGTCAACTATCTTCATTTACCATTGTTTTTTATTCATGAGCTTCTTATTCATACTATTATAGTCACTTCCAATTTGATATAAAATTCAAGTCAAAGAGTTATACATGTTTCTATGCTCAATCAACTATAATTCCATATTGTATTTGTCTTTTCTAAACTACAAAGAGAAAAGGGGCCTATAGTTTTTGGGAAAAAAACATTTTGTAAATATCTATGCCATTATTTTGTGAGAGCCAATGTGCAAATTGTAACAATCAGCTCACACTTTGAAGTTATCATTGTATTATTCAATTTTTGGTTAATACCAAGGTCTATAGTTGATTGATGCTCAAGGGATCATGACGATCATGGGCCATCACTGTTAATGGGTCTTGAGGAGATTACAATGTCCATTTCAAATCACATACAAAGTTGGATTTACATTTAAAATTTGTATTGCAATTTGTAGTGTCAATTTTCTAAATTTATTTGGATTGTAGTTTATTTATGGTAATATAAAATCTATTTCATGAATGGAAGTTGCTTTATTTTTACTAAGTACCACATGTTGTTTCAATCCAAACATGAAATAATATTTTTTAAAGAGAGAAGTCTAACAACAAGTAATGTAGGGGAACATGGATGATGTGTGTGGTCAAATAACAAAAAACTATATTTATTTTCTTTAAGAGTGATAGGAAGTCAAAGCATGAGAGAATTTATGTTCGATTTTTCAATTCATGTGTTTATCAAACTAGAATATAGAGAGGGGGGGTTTCACTTATGCATATATAATACAATAAATCAATAAATCATTGAAAGGGCATTTGATCAAAGTAATTAGTAAAATATGTTATTTGGAGAGAGTGTAGATTCCTTGACTAAAGTAAATATCAATATTTGGTTAATTATTATGGACACACACACATGCACGCACGCACGCACGCACACACACACACACACACACACACAAAATGGAATGAAAGGAATGGAAGGATGAGAACATAAGAAAGTTGGTTAAGACACACATGTGTGTGTCCACACACACAGAGATCACACACATGCATACACACACACACACACACACACACACACATAGCGATCACTTACATCTATATAATATAATGAGTCAATAATGAGAACCATTCTAGGTGAGTGGAATGGACTTAACATGTGGGGTAAGGGTCCAATGTCCACAAAAAGTGGAAAAGAGAGTAGTACTTATTATAAAGCATTAATAATGAGGACCATTCTAGGTGAGTGGAATGGACTTAACATGTGGGGTAAGGGTTAAATGTCCACAAAAAGTGGAGAAGAGAGTAGTACTTATTATAAAGCATTAGTAGTATATCATGAGCAAAATAAAGAAAGAAAAAAAGTTGTATTAACATTTACAAAAAGCCAAATCGGCCTATGAGATGAAAATAGAAACATTTAAAATTCAAGGAGATGTCACATTTACCATAAGGAAATCATAATCTTTAAAAATCTAAAAAGAAAACATCTAGATAGAAAACAACACATAACTGAAGTCTGAAAATATATGCTACTTACATGTGTATCCTCCAACGGTGCCTCGAGTGGGGATGTGGACTAGGAGGCAATGGGTGGCATGCTCTACATCCCTCAGTGGGTCTATCTAAGATAACTCCTTGTGGTGGAACTAGAAGTCCATTAAGAGTATGCTATGCGATATCAAATGTAATTCTAGCTCTAAAAAAGTTAATAAGGATGTGTTACCATGAATCTCCAAGATAACTCCTTGAGTCGAGACTGTAGGAGGTATCAAGTGTAATTCTAGCTCTAAAAAAGTTATTAAGGATGTGTTACCACGAATCCCCAAGATAACTCCCTCATGACTAAAGGAGGCGAACTCTATGTTGGCACAACTCAAAGAGAGAGAGAGAGTGTGTGTGTGTGTGTCTGTGTGTGTGTGTGTGTTGTTGGGGTAAAAGGCCTCTAGGCCTTCCTGTGTACACTGTGATCACCCATTCTTTATTCATATATAATATCATAGTGCAATAAGGCGGCTGTCAGTTCAGTTGGACAGCACCTACATTGTGTGTGCTCTTCTCTCCCACATCTTCCTCTTCTCCTTCTCCACTGCCATTGCATCCCCTTCAACTGGTATCAGAGCTTTGGATCAGAGTTTGATCGTGGAGCTTGGTCTGGCATTACTTCAGCCCGGATTGAAGACCTAGAGCTTGGAGCTTCAATGCCAGCCATGGCTTCTTCCCCCCGAGGTAAGATTTTATCTCCCGCCTCTCCTCGGCCCTCATAGGCTCTTTACAGGTGTTCCTTGGCTTCATTGGGCACCTTGTATGCCCCCATTTGCCCCTTATCCTCAGCATAACCAGCATGCCCAATAGTAGTAGCTCATGTTTTTTTGCGCATGTTTCAAAATCTGGCTCAAAAATCCCATTTTTTTTCATATCTCGGGCATCCGGAACCCGATTTAGGCAAGATAAGAGTCTAACCTAGGGATTTGGCACACTTCGGTCGCAATGGTGATGTCAGATCTACCAATTTCTAATCATAGCATTTTTTATAATAGATCTAAGTTGATTTACAGTAAGAAAATGTCACGCTCTTAGCTTATGTGATGCTCTCGAGGCTTGGTATTTGATGCCCAAATGCTTTGGGGATGTTTGCCCAATGTTTTGAGATGCTTTGGGACTTGGTTTGAGCTTTCATAGCTCGATTTATGCAGGGATTTATTGTTGTACATTGTTTAGGCAGCAAGGTTTTATCAAGGACGGCTTATGCATAATGCTCTTTGTTGACATTCGGGTGTCATGTTGGATGTATTGATGCTTGGTCATCATGGTTTATGCCCGGATATGATATTTGAGAGCTATTGAGCCTTGATTTGGATGTGGACACTTCTTTGTTGGTTGGGATTTATGCTACGTTGGTTGACAGGTTATTTTACCTCTAGTTTGGTTATGCCTATGGTCTACGGGTGCTCTTGACTACTCGGGATGATATGTTGATGTATTTAGATGATGCCACTTTGATGTTTATGCTCCCAGATGCTTCGTGAGCAAAGAGTACAGCTCAGTTCTTGGTTCACTATCATTTTCTTTGCAGTTGGCATTTCACTTGACAACGTTTATACCCCATGCTACCCATTATGGGACTGATGTCTAATGTGGATGCTTTTGGGTCCGGCTGTAGTATGGTAGATGTTTGGGCTTGAATCGACTTGCATTTGAGAATTTTGTGGAGCAATTTGCATTTGATTGGCTTATCACTTATGCAGCTTGGATGCTATTTGGCCCTTAATGCCCCGATTATGGATCTTGGATTTACTTGGATGTAGATACATGTTTAAGCAATGCTTGCTCCATTGTCTTGGTAGTTGGTTATTGAGCTTTCATTGCTCATTGATGCTTGGTTCGTTGCGGGTTACTCCTTGATTACTGGACTTCTTGATAGTGCTTGGGTTTAGCAGTTACGACTTTGTTGCTTCTGTGTTGCCTAGCTTCTATGCTAGTTGGGTTATTTTGCCCATACTTGTCAGAGAGTAGTTGCTCTTGATGCTTACCCAGCTATGCACTTTGTCTACTATCATGTACTTTACAGAGCCACTTATTTGGATGTTGTTGTACAGAGGCAGAGTCATGTTTGCCATTACGGTTATGGGCTGATTTCATGGCTGAATACTGTATGCTCTTTTGACAGATGTCTTGGCCTTTACACTATTGTGGTTGGTTATGTCATGCACTTAGCTACGAGTCTTTTTCATGTGGGAGCTTCTGCATCCCTAGTTGATGCTTCTATGCTTCCCTCTCCAGTGAGGATGGAAGAGTACTTGCAGCAGCATGCTTCTATCACTTGTGCTTCTACTAATAGTTGTCTTGATGAGTAGGTTCCCTATGTTAGGACATATCGACTCCTTGAGCTCCGTGGATGCTATGGATAGCCCTATTCATGATGACCTGGATTTCTTGTCGTCTTCTACAAGTTCTTCTTCTAAAAATGTATGCTTCCATTGTGGGAAGCTTGGGCATGTTAAAAGTAAATGTTTCAGATGGATTAGAGAGCAGCAGAGACAGAGACGGACTCGACATGAGCAGAGAGTTAGAGATACAAGAGATGCAATGGGTGTTACCACTATTACTAGTGGTGAGGTACATGTTGTTACCCATGATGATGCAGTTGAGCATGTACTCCCGTCATCTAGTTTCCCTATGACTTTCTTGCTCAGTGATACGGCCTATGCCTCAAATTGGCTATTGGATTCTATGGCATCTTGCCATGTTACTCCACATAGAGCATGGTTCTCTACTTTAGGGAGTTTGATGGATGCATTTCTTTGGGCCTTGAGCAGACTTATGCTATTCTTGGTATAGGGGACATACACCTAGCTTTGTATAATGGGACTTCTCTTATGCTTAGGGATGTTTTACATGTTTCCATGCTCAGTAAGAGCTTGATTTCAGTCAGTCAGTTGCATGATGCAGGTTACCCTGTTTCTCTTCAGGATAGGTCATGGAAGATCTATCATCGTTGCTTGGTTTTGGCCAGAGGTTCTAGAGTTGGTTCTCATTACCCAGTGCATGTCTCTCATGTGGGAGATTCTATGGTTGCAGTTATCTAGATACCACATGCATTGTTATGGCATTATCGCCTACGCCATATGCACCACAGAGAGATGGAGATCTTATCTCATTTAGACTCAACTCATTGTTGCCTCCTATGTCACTTAGAGATCTTGATTCTTGCCCTAATTGTACTCTTGGTCCTTACAGAGCCCCCTTGGCTTATGGCAATCGTACGAGGCATACTCCTCTAGATATTGTCCAGTGTGTAGTATATGGACCTATGCCTTCCCAATCACTTGGTGGAGCGTCATACTTTGTGACCTTTGTTGATCATGCTACCCACCGTGTTTGGGCTTTTCCCTTGGTGCAGAATGAGGATGTTGCAGTTATGCTTGACAGATTTATGGATTCTGCTGAGCAGGCCTAGGTGCTTGCAGATGGATTATGAGAGCCATGGTCTCTCTCCTGGCTTTCGAACCTCTTGTCAGCAGTATGGCATTGATTTCTTATGCCCACTGTATTATAGGATTGCTCATGGCATGTGCCTGATCTTATAGGCAAAGGTTGCTTCTATGCTTACCAAGCTGGGTTGTCTTATGGATTTTGGGCTAAGGCCCTTATGACAGTAGTCTATTTGGTTAACAGGAAGCCATGCTTGACCTTGGATCGTATTACACCCCATGAGGCATGGAGTGGAATGCAGTCCTCCTATGATTACTTGAGGATGTTTGGCTGCCAGGCATCTGTACATATGCCACGTGAGCCTATGTCACGTAGATGTAATCTCCTTGGTTATGGAGATGGTGACTTTAAGGCCTATAGATTATGGGATTTGGATGCTCAGCAAGTCATACATAGCCATCATATTGTCTTCTATGAGACACAAAAACCTCTCTCAGGCCTCTTAATGAGCATTCAGTACGCTTTATGGTTGATTTTACAACAGCTATAGTGCCATTACAGCAAGTTGTTTATGTTGAAAATGAGGCACTTTATTGGCCCAGATGACATAGCTATGCATAGTAGTCAAGGTCAGGATGTTGATGGTCAGTTGCTAGACCCCTTGCAGGCTCATGAGAGCTGTTTTCTTATAGTTTTGCAAGCTGGACAGCCACTCGTATGTTAGTCTTCTGCTTCGCTGAGGCCACATGTAGTCTTGAAACCCCGTTGGACAAGTGTTCGGGATGTTGGCTCTCTTTCAATGATTAACTCTAGAGAGTTTGAATGCTCTCCATTGTCTTGTATGCACTATGGTGATGTTATGTGCGACTCTGTTGCTTAATAGTCGTGCACTGATGAGTTGTGCTTACTTCATGAGAAGCATTCTTGGATTGCTCCATTGTATGGAGCTGCAGGATTGCTTATCTCCTGGATATCATGGACTCAAGGATGCTTGACTCTTCTTCTGCAGAGGTTCCCGACACTTCTTGCACAGCTCACTTTTCGATTGGGCATTGGGTGAGATGTCATGATTCCTCACCTTATCTTTTTTTTCTTTTTTTTGTTTTCACTCCCCAGTCACATTGGCCTTTTAGTGGGAGGTTGTTGGGGTAAAAGGCCTCTGGGCCATGCCCATGTACAATGTGACCACCCATTCTTTATTCACATATAATATGATAGTGCAATGAGGCTGTCAGTTCAGTTGGACAGCACCTACATTGTGTGTGCTCTTCTCTCCCACATCTTCCTCTTCTCCTTCTCCACTCCCATTGCATCCCCTTCATGTGTGTGTGTGTGTGTGTGTGTGTGTGTGTGTGTGTGTGTGTGAAGAAAGAGACAAGTATAGAGAGAGAGGGAGGGAGGAGGAGAGAGAAATAGAGAGAGGAGAGAGTGTGTGAATGAAATATTTCTTCATCTCCTCCTTTTGTGTGTGTGTGTGTGTGTGTGTGTGTGTGTGTGTGTGTGTGTGTGTGTGTGTGTGTGTGTGTGTGTGTGAAGAGAGGGAGAGAAGAGAGAGAGAAAAAAAGAGAGAGAAGAGAAAGGAGAGAGGGGGGAGGGAGGGGATGCCCCCTTTATGGCATTAAAAAGTTTCAAAAACACACACACTCTCTCTCCCCACCTCCATGTCTCTGGTCTCGTCTATCTTCTCTCTCCTCTCTTATATCTCTTTTCTCTCTCTTCTCTCTTCGTTGTTCTCTTCTCCCTCTTTTTGAGAGAGATTTTTTCTCCTCTCTTATGAGAGAAGATAAGAGAGAGAAGAGAAAGAAGAGAGAAGTGAAGAGAGTGAAAGAACAGAGAGAGAAAGAGCACCTTGTCAAGGTTGATGGTTTACCTTAGCAAACACAAGAACTAATGTTGGGAAGGCATGTTAAAAGGTTGGTTGAGCAAAGAAATACACACTCAATATGTCTAATAGATAAGGGAGATCTTTCTCTTGAGTCTAGTTCTCCTTCTCACTCACATGTGCATTAAAGGTTTTTCCATAACATCTCTAACCCACTCCCTCCTCTCATTCAAATCTCTTAGCCTAAAACATTTCTAACCCTCGTTCTCAACCATCCAAACTCTAGCTCAACATCTAGCCAATTATGCCTCCATGAGAGTTGAGGAGGTGTTACCCAATTAAAGACTAGGAGAACTATGGGAAGACATCAATGAAAATTTAATGTTTAAAAAAGCCCCTAATGTAGTTAAAGGGCTATCTTAACATGGCCTTCTAACAAGAAATCAATAGGAGGATTTGCTTGTCTTGGACTTACTGCTTTAATTTTTCAAGGGGTTGTGGGCATGGTTCTCCATATACCATTATGGTGTTTACTTCTAGGAATAAATTCGTAGGAGGCTTTGGTTGTCTTAGACTAACTATTTTAGATTTCAAAGTGGTGTGGGTGTTGTTCTCTATATACCCCTACAGTGTTTACCATAAAAATAACAAAATATAAATATGGATGATGATGTGCTCTTTAGACATTAGTCTTCCTAGTGGAGTTGTATAAGTTGAGTGGAAATCAACTTCAACTACATATAATACAATGAAGGTGAAGTGGATTCCCCTTTTATTCCATAAATTCTCTCATCCAAAAAAATTAAAGAATCTAATCTCCAAGTAACTTTTCTACATATGTAGTTCCATAATATATGAGACACATAAGACCATAATTTTTGTGCCATGTAGTTGCTTTGAAAGGTTCATTTCAAAGAAAGAAGGCATGAATAACTACCTCAAGAAAGATTTAGAGTAATACAAAGACAAGGATGAGATCTATTGTTAATTAGGCCATTAGCGGACAAAGAAGGAGCAACAAAGTGTTGCCAAAGATATTGACCTTATTTATGGTTATGTTTGATTAACACAATCACCTCTCAAGGAGTTCATTCATTCTTAAAAGTATTTTGCATAGAGCTATGTGGAACAGGAAAACAATGGTGAGGTGTCATACACACGTGTAGTTTGATTAACATATACTACCGTTCCTTGCACACTTCATGTGCACAAAACACTAGGCTGCTTTACGATAGCTATGCTTTTGTGAAGCAATAATGTGAACCGAAGCGAAGTTGCCCTATTGCACAACAACTTTGGTTCCCTCACTTCATCCTCATATATTATATTTCACTTTTCTCATTGTCTCCCCTCACTTCTTCTCCCACACATTGTATCTCACTTTCATCAACTTCGCTCACTCTGTGTGTGTGTGTGTGTGTGTGTTTGGACTACTAACCCATATTTATTTATTGCGTAATAAAGCATAAGCCACTTTAGTCTAGAGGAGGCTAGGGTTAAGTATAAAAGGTGGAAATGTAACATGTGAGGCATCTTTTTGCCATTTTACAAACATTACTTGTTTGAGGTCTCAATCTCCCACCATCTAAGAGGGTGAATACTCTTGGCCACCATAGCTTGGGGTGCATACCTTGTTGCAACCACTCATCATTTGATTCTCAACCAATATTGGTAATATCGTTTCATGCCAAGCCACCTTGGCTATGGCTTCTTGGCATTTTGTGTCTATTTCTTGTATTTTTATTTTAAAAGCTTGCTGTGGAAATTAGCTTCTTTACATTGGTATCAGAGCATGGATTTTGATCCATGGGAAATGTCATTTTCATAGAAGATCTGGTTATAGATCTTGGTCGCTGTGTCAAGTCTAACGGCAAGACTTCCATAGTTAGCCATGGCTATAATTGAAGACATTGTGGAGGTTCTTGGCAAAAGAATAGTGGTCTTCTTGCTATTTTAAACAAGTCAACATCAAATTAAAGCCATGTTTGGAGCCTTTCTTGTCAAAAGAGAAGGGGATTGGAGTTCGAGACAACTACAGTAGCTTCTCTTTTGAGATCCAGGGTTTCTCACTTTCTCTCCTCATTGCTGAAGCTTCCATGGAGTTTCTTTGACCTGATCTTCTCTTCATGACCTAATCTCTCTCTATGACTTACAAAGCATCATTCCTTGCATCTCAACAAGCAAAGGGAGCACCATTTTGCAAGTCAAAATTCACAGGGGGGGCAGGGGCTTCTAACCTCCTTGTAATGGTCATCTAAAGCCTCTCCATCAAGCCTTGAAGTTTCAGAGCAACAATAGGCAAACAAGTTTGACGAAAGCTCAAATTCATTTTACCAAGGATTTGTTCTTTGTGGTAGCACCTAAGGTTCAAGCAGATCCCAGAACAAAGTGATTTTTTTATTGCAAATCAAAATCATGCAATAATTCCCAGCTGGTGTATGCAACGGTGAAATCCAAATCCTCCTCAAATGAATCCACATCTTCTTCAAAGTCATACTCCTTAATCCACTCAAATTAACGAAGATTATTACTAGCGTTGATGAGCATACTTCACGAAAGCAACAACAGCAAATCTTCCAAAGGATTGGAGACATGTTCAGGATTAACACGACTGGTTTATTACATTATTAGACCAGTCTGTGCAATCTGCAATGCGGGAAGAAGCATCCACCGATTCTGGTCCTAAAGCATTGCACATTTGCAATGACATAGGAGAAGTCAAGGATTGTGTTCATCTGGCACATCATATGGTGCAATGCAACAATTTTGAGTAGAAGAAGATCCATTTCTGCTCGATTCAACAACTTTGTCAGTGGCTTCCTCATTTATCCTCTCAAGATCCATTTCTGTTGCGCCTGCCTTTGCTGCCAGGGCACTGAATGAACTCTTGTAGATCCTGAAGCTTTTAGATATTGAGGATAAGCTCTGGCTATTGCTATCCATCAAGATCCATTTCTGGTGCGTATGTTTTTCTCTTCTGGTAAGCTTTGCCTCTCCCTTCATCTTCTTTTTGCCAGGAGAATGATTAGAGTAGATCATGCCACTTTATCTTTGGAGTAAATGGTGATTGTGGATCAGCCACTGCCTCTTGAGGATTGCAGTAGGGTGAGGGCCTGACAATGACCTTTGATTGAGTTCTGAGCAAAGCTGGATCAATATTAATCACTCAGTACATCTGAACAAAATGCATTTTAGAGGACTTTTGTTTGGTTTAAAGAGACCAAATGGAGAGAACTCGTCCTCTTGGTACTTGATGGGAGTGGAGTTGGGTATCTTTGTGTAGCTATACATCAAGGGGAAGGGAAAATATGATTGGACAGGCTTCAATGCAACAGATCTGTAGCTCCACTCAACACATTTTGCATTGATTTCTACTCCATGGAAAATGACTTTCACTACAATGAAATCATAAAATAGAGTCACTACTTGTTCATTTGGAGTTGATCTTCACTCTTGAATCATGAAGCTACATTGCAAGTAGCAGCTATTGTAGTCAACTTTAAGGGAAGGTGTCAGGAGGGAATGTGTGCTCTACACTTGACCTATGATTGAGTTTTAAGGCAGATCTACCAATGTATTTTATTGTCTCTGCTAGTTGCGTTCTCAGAAAAGTGTAGCTCAATTTTCCACATGTGTGTTTTGGACAACAGCTTGCTCAGCTTCTATATGAGCTATGCTGCTCATATCTGGCTTGTTGACTTTTTTTTTTAATAGAGTCAAGATTACTCAGCAATCCAGCCTCTTTTTGTTTTCTTCGCAATGTTTGTAGTTCAGTATGCAGTTTCTCAATGTGCTCCTTAATTGATTCCATTGACTGAAGATACTTTAACTTGAACAGAGCCTTTTTTTTTGTCATTTTCTGGTGTCATTTGCTTCTTGGACTGCTTATAATTTATGTTTTTATACCCAACCTTCTTTAAAGCCTGAAGCTCTTTTGGAGTAATCAATTCACGATCATGAACAAGTTCTGGATCCTTTTCAAGTTCTTTTTTTTTTTGAACCATTGTATTAGAACATCTTTCTTCCTATTTGCCCTCTTGAGCCGCCAAAGGAGTGCAGCCAGTACCTTGTCAGTTCCATTATGCTTGGCTTCTTCATCTTTGTGGTTATTGGATCAACTTTATTGCAAATTATTAGAACCGCTTCGAGTGGTGGGATGGCATAAACTACACTCTTTTGCTTCATTATGATGAGAAAAAGAAACAACACAAGGTTGAATCTATGTCAAAGCATACTGAGCTACACATTTGTGAGCCTCAAGCTCCATTTTCACGAGATCTTGGGCAAAAATTTGGAGGTCCTACCAGGATGCCACTAAAGGGACCTCGTCCGATACCATGTGATCAATGGAGTCCTTGGCATGTGCAACATTTCTAGATTCATGCATGAGTTTGACAACCCTGAGGGTAATTGCTGGTACACTTATTCATGCTTGGAGCATTAGAAGAAAGTTTCCATAGCTGCAAGTGAGGCCAGAGCTGGGCTGAGTAGGTCACTATGGACAGCATGTACTATAGGGGTCATGAAAATTTTGATGGTTGCATGGAAAATCATGCATGTCTTGGGTCTTATGGACAACATGGTGCTTGTACCTTATGTAGCAATATTGGGAACCATCAAACTCATGCACGTGGAGACTTTAATGCAAGTAGAAGTATTGTCTATGGATAGCATATGTTGGGATCAGTTGCTACTCCAATGAATTGTTACGGATTCAATTATGGTGGCATGATTAGACATGAATATGTAGCATAAGATGGAATGTATGGGCATAGTTCTTATAAGCAACATTCTTTTTATGGTTATGACCATGATGATTATGCCAATTCAGACCCTAATTCTTTTGGACATCAAGATCATGTTAATCATAGTCATGTTTATGATCAACCATTTGGGGAAAGCCTCCATTCAAATCAATCTTGCCTTCATCCAATGAGTGGGAAGCAGCTGCAATCAAATGCTCCTACAAAAATTCAGGTCCCTATGCATAGACAAGAAGTATATGAGTATGACTATGTTATGGATACTTCTTCTTCTCAGCCACAAGTGTTTTATCATCAACCACAAAGGATTGAAAATGCTTATGTGCAGCCTTATGCAGTAAACCATGGACAACAAGCTCACGGTTATGGTTATCATTTGATAGATGGGGAAAATGTCCGTCAATTTTCTTTCAGTGGTGTACATGGCATCTACTTGTCAAGTCGTATCTTGGACAGCATAACTTCCAAGGGCCTATGTTATAAATGCAATGAGAAGAACACTCTTGGGCATGGTAATGTATGCAAGGCAAAGAATATTAATGTATCAGTTGTTTTTGAGTTCCATACTCCTCATGGCATTAGAAGCAAGCTTATTCCTCATCAACTGAAGGAAATGCAAAGGCAACTGATATGCTACAAGTGTAATGTGCATTGGTCACCTCATTATGAGGGTTATTGTAGGAATAAACATTTTGCTACAGCCCTTGATTTGGAAGACCCAATGGAAGATGTATATGTGGGGCAAGGACATGATAGTCATGGGCAGCAAGAAGATGATGCCTATGCTAAAAATCAGGCTGAAGATGTAAATGGGCAGCAAGGGCAAATTGCTCTAAATGCCATACATGTAACACATGTAGTTGATGAACAATCATGTATAGAAGAACAAGAAGAAGAAAATGTTTTTAGTGACCAAGATGAAGAACCAAGAGATGCAGATGTAAATGAAGAACACAAGCATCTATATGTCTGTGAGGATCAAGAGGACTATGCAATCAACCAAGATGATGCATATGACAATGAATCTAATGCTAAAGATGAAAGGGCCGAACAAGATTCAATTGACCAAACAAGCATTGAGGATATGAAATCATTACATGATGATTTTCAGTAGCTCATACCTCATGTAAATGATGACTTTCAGCATCCGATTGATTATGATAATGATACAGCAGGATTTCTTCATGATTATGGGGATGATACCTTGGATGATGGAGGTGTTCACCATAATGCTGGTGATTTTTCATTCCCATATGAGCCAGGGATTTACATGAATGCATCTATGGATTATGGACAGGATTTATCACATCCTTTTCATCCTAGAGGTGATAATAAATATTATGCAGAATACCTCACTTATGAAAGCTTTGATGATGGTTTATCATTTTATTCGAGTGAGGTTAGTAGTGCTTTGATGGATGACAACCATTTTTTGGGGATTCCTTATTATCCGAGTTGATTTTGGGATGATTTCATGTATCTTGGAACAAGAGACAACTTGCTGTATAGAAATTTTGTGATGAATTAAATTGCTGTGACGCAATCAAAATATGGGTTTGAGGGTATAGGTTGATGCTTTGGGTTACGTATTTCGTATCTACACCTCAAACACTGAATTTGGACACTTCAGCCAGAAGTTATGGGCATTTTTACTTCAGCTACCCTATTTATCCCTGCTCTCTGTTTCATGACAGTTACTCCTATCCTATGAAGACCATTTATTGAAGATCAGCTTTTGGAGTTTATCATGGATTATGCAGCCTCTACTCTACCTTCTTACTTGTTTCCATCCTTGTACTCAATATAATTTCAGCTTTGAGGACAAAGCTCTTTTAGATCGAGATGGCTTGTAATAAAGCATAAGTCACTTTAGTCTAGAGTAGGCTAGGGTTAAGTATAAAAGGTGGAGATGTAACATGTGAGGCATCTTTTTGCCATTTTACAAACACTACTTGTTTGAGGTCTCAACCTCCCACCATCTAAGAGGGTGAATACTCTTGGCCACCATAGCTTGGGGTGCATACCTTGCTGCAGTCACTCATCATTTGATTCTCAACCAACATTGGTAATATCATCTCATGCCAAGCCACCTTGGCTATGGCTTCTTGGCATTTTGTGTCTATTTCTTGTATTTTCTGTTTAAAAGCTTGTTGTGGAAATTAGCTTCTTTACATATTGAAGCACATCTTTTCCACACATTATATTTCACTTTTCCCATCTATCCTAGTAAGGAATGGTATGTGCCTTCATGGCAGCTTGTTGTGCAAAGCTGCCATGAAGAAACATTATGAAAGGAGTAAACTTGCCATTTCCTTATATCATTTATTATTCCAATTTCTTGTTTATCCTCTCTCTCTCTCTCTCTCTCTCTCTCTCTCTCTCTCTCTCTCTCTCTCTCTCTCTCTCTCTCTCTCTCTCTCTCTCTCTCTCTCTCTCTCTCTCTCTCTCTCTCTCTCTCTCTCTCTCTCTCTCTCTCTCTCTCTCTCTCTCTCTCTCTCTCTCTCTCTCTCTCTCTCTCTCTCTCTCTCTCTCTCTCTCTCTCTCTCTCTCTCTCTCTTCTTGCCTCACACTTACTATTCCCATGAGAATCAAACAATGTACCTCACTAATCACAAAAATATGACAAAATAATATCAAGTCATATAGCCAATTTTTGGATACCAATGATAATATATAGATCAAAATGTATCCAACTAAAGCAAAAGAGCTCCAATGTCAACGAAGAAGAAGACTGAATCAACTAATCAAAGTGAAGCTTTTTCTTTCTCCCAAAATGATTTGGAACATTTTGAACTTCATGCCTAGCATGGTGAGGTGCAGCTATGATATGCTCTTGCATTGGCATGGTAGATGATGAACCAATCTCTTCTCTTCTTACACATATAATCAAAATTAACCATAATCTAGAATAAACACCATTAGATTATAATAAACAAAGATAGTATAAAACTAACAAATATCATTACATTGAATGCACATCACAAAATAAAAATACTTGGTCTGATATTCCTAGACCACCAATAGGAGCTATGAAGCCTTGATGCATAGTGACAAAGCAACCAAAACCTTTACTTTCATACTTATTCTAACCCATGGGTATCTTATTTGTGTTGTGAGATCATTTGTACTAATCATTCTAGTCAAGGGAATCCATGTCAACATGAAACATTGAATATAACCCACATGTGAGATCTCAATAAACATGGAAAATATTATGTCTATATTGGCATTGAAATCCATGCACTTAATGATTGTGTCCAAAGACCTTCCTATAATAGCATGGTTAGTAACTACACAAGGACTTGAACATTGGATAATAGCCATCTACAAAAGTTAATTAAATACTTAAGAAATAGAGAAATCCACAATGAAAGAATCATTTTTCTAATATATAATTGAAAAGTCTCAAAAATATGCAAGCCAAGTGATTTCAAGGGGATTTTGATAAATATTTGTTTCAAAAATAGTATTTCGTATCAACATACTTTCAAAAAGAGTACACATTATTTATGCTGACATTTGGAGTCATTAGACTTTCTTCTAGCAAGACTTTCACATCGGATAACAATTTCACCCCTAAAAATGCTACATATAATCAACCACGAGTAAACACTAGTGCTTTTAAATAAAGACCAACAACATACAAAGTTTGGCCTTATGACTTATTGATTATCATAGCAAATGCCAGTCGGATAGAAAATTGCCTTCATTTCATAGTAAATGGGAAATGCAAATGGCTGGGAATGAATGTGATCCAAGGAATAAAAACCCTTTCACCTATATTTGTCCCTATTATTATTTCTACATCTATTAGCTTTCTAATAAAAGCCTTGCATATGAATCATGTGGCGTTATACAATCCATTTCTTGGATTTAATTTTCTAAGGAGGATTATAGGTGCATTAATATTTAGTAATAAAAGATAAGGGGAAAATCTACCTCTGAGATTTAGTGTATTCAAGTACTCTAAAGAGTACAAAAATGAGTTATCATTCATCTTTGCAATTAAATCTACGCTATAATATTGCATAACTTCTCATGCCATCAACGACAATTCTTGCTACGTTAAAGAGACAACCTATGTATTTCATAATGCAAGTATGGCACACTCTCTAACAAAATTTCCAAAGTCAGTAATAGAGACTACCCGATGATATATACAATTAACTAAGGCTTCAATAGATTGTCTTTCCAACACTATGCTAGATGAAACCTATAACTTATCACAACCATGTGCAATGCCCAATCCATCCCCTATTCCTTAAATCCAGCTGCTAAAATCATGATCTATACACCACCATTTTTCACATATACACATATTCTAGGAGAGTTCAAGCACCTTAACATTTTGCCATGAATGAGACTAGCATAGAGTTGCATTGACAATGTCCTTATGGGAGCCCTTGATCACAATTGGTAAGATCTGTCTAAAATCCCCCCCAAACAAGCATTTCCACCAAGTGGTTTATAACACCTCATAATATCCCATAATGTTCTATTGACTACCTCAAAGGCATATCAATGCATCCTAGGAGCCTCATCCCACAAAACAAGGCTCGATTCTCTCAATAACTAAGCGATTTCACTTTGAACCAAAATACTACATGTGGATTGAAAATCTAGTTCTAGCGGTATTTTAAACCTAGAGTGAGCAGTACGACCACCTGGCAAAAGCAACCAATGCGAGATGATGATGTTGTCAATGATATATGTCCATGACTTTGTAATTTAGCAAGTAAACGCTTATAAAGGATAGTCTTTCTAGAGTCAACTGGACCATCCAAAAAGAATATATCCCTAGAGCCACCGAGATCATCCAAAAAAAATATATCCCCAAAGGTGGAATCCATATAATCCATAACTTCACAATAGGCAACTCACTATCCAGCACTTAGCATTGTCTCCATAGAAATATAAATACTTTGTCGGTCCATCATATCATACTATATTCATCTCATAAAAGTGGATTAATTTGTAATTGAGCATCTCATGTATGAGGATTGGGCAACCCCAAAAAGTTAGACAATCTACGACCATGCTAACGTAGAAAATCTCCGAGATGTAAAGCTTTATTAGACACATCTTGTTGTAGAGAATAATGAGATAAGTGCCCATGATCTTGTTGCAAGTTGTATAAAATATCATCTACCATTGGTACCAAAAACTTTTTCCAAAGCCGCCTGGTTGAGCAAGCTCACAAAACACCAAAATTGCACTAAATAAAGTATGAATTTAAGCTCTTGCTTCTTGCATAGATGTAGCTTGTTCCAAGCACAAAGTCCACTTGTCGTCACTTTCTAGCATTCCTTTTACAATGCAAGCCTTCTTAAAAGTATTATATACCACATTGTCAACAATACATAAATCTTGAAAAGAAGTACACCCTAGAGATGTTGTCTAAAGCATTCACAAATAGTAATGCTCACCACAAGTAGGTGCCACATAGTATATTCAACCAATACTATTTCCATGTTTTCTCTTGGTCCAAATCTTTTGTGCATTCCATATCCAAAACATTGGAAAATATTAATAAAGAACAATCTTCACATTTGCGTGAACACAATTGCATTCAAACCACTCTGTAAGAGTAGTTTTTTAGATATTTTCATTTTGCACAACATGTGATATATTGTCTATATTTTGAAATATCACATAATTCTTACCCGTCAAGTGTACTTGCAAGCGTTGTATATCTATCTTCTCATTATGTAGCAAAAAATCAAATATTCACCAACATGCCTAAGAAACAGATATATACAATGCATCCAAGTAACTTTGAGTATCATCCACCTCATGGACCCTCATAAGATTAGGTGCTGAACCAACCGCAGTTGAGAATTTCTTGTTGCACGATCACATACACACACACGTGCGCGCGCGCATGCACACACACACAAATATTTAACAACTGCCATTGTTAAACATACCTCCACATTTATATATAAACTGTATTTTTTACCCGAATAAGGTTTATATAGAACAACTCATCAATTATAAATGACATTATCCTTGACTATCATTGTGTTTCCATCATCTTGCCTTCTAGCCAGTATTGTCAACTATAGTCATGCAAGTGAATTTTTGAGGAAATCCTTTAGTGCATTAACCATCACGCATGAAATGACTCTTCAACTTCATTACACCACATGGACCATTAATATTGTGTTTCTTGATTATCTCAAATAAATCTAAAATTTTGTTTTTATTGGGTAATTTATCACATACCAATCTGTCATAGTGGCACACTTTAGCAGGCTTGAAAGGATCCTCTAAAACTAGCAAAGTGTGGGAATGTAGTAGTCATCGCTTTTGAAACTCAATCACACTAACATAGCCAACAATTCTTCTAATTATTTCTTTTATTTAGTAAGACATGCATCATATCCATATGGTTTTTAATGAAATACTGAGTAGTTAAATCAAGACAAGCATGAGCAGTTTGTCCAAGCAACAAATCATTGATTATCTTAGTCCACTTCAGATTGCATGTCATAGTTAAAAAAAGATTAGTCTTTCCCTTACTTTGTACTGTGGCCATTGCATTTTGATGTAGTTAATACATGTGCCTTGGTCCACTAGTAAATGAAGACAGTAAAGCTACCCATTTACCAATAGAGATACCAATCAATCGTGATGATCAATTATCCATTGCTCCAACCATATCTATCAAGCCTTTAACAACTTCTCAATGAAGAATAGATTGATTTTGTCAGTAAAAAGCCAATCTCCATTGCTTTATGCTACAATAAGCATCAATAATAAATTGCTACAATGGTGGGCCACCACGTAACATTCTTGCTTTAGTGTCTTCATACACTTGAAATAGAAATGCATAAAATTGCTTTTGAGTAACACAATCCTTATTCAATAATTCATGTGCATGCATTGGAACATTGGCATAACTAAAAGGATCTTTTATGTACCACCCACCATCACCTTTGGAAAAAAGAAAGATATATAACATTAGCTTATAAGGTCTATGCAAGTTTGAAATAGAAACACAATGACCATCTCAAGTATAAACATGAATATCATGATGATCAAGAGTATCCTTATCACCTTGACCTAGCATGATGGCCACAACCTCAATTCCAATAGGAGCCAAGTATTTTCTCACTACAACATATACATGCTATAACGACGTTTTCTTTATATATGCAAAATATCCCCGTCGTCACTATTAGCGTCGCTACAAAACCGTCGCCATTTGCCTCACTATTTTCGTCGCTAATTTCGTCGGTATTAGCGTCGCTAATACCGACAAAATAGCGATGCTAATACCGATGAAATTAGCGACGAAAATGGTGACGGTTGCTATTTGCCTCGCTATTTTTGTCGCTAATTTTGTCGGTATTAGCGTCGCTACCGACGAAATTAGCGATGAAAATAGCAACGGTTACAAAGGAATTTTCGACGATTGCAGAATTATTTTGCGACGCTAATACCGACGATTGCAAACAAAAAAAAAAATTGTGGCATTCGATCCCAAATAATGACAAGACTTTGCAAGCAAGTACTTTCATGACATTAATTAACACAAATGTGCACTGCATTGATAAAGAAAATAACAAAACTTAAATTGAGAAGTGCTACTGTGACAAAGCAAATATGTATACACCTGTACATCAATATGTGGTGAATAACATGGAGATGTGTATATGGAGTCATGCTACAACATAGAAGTCCGAATCATATACACTTAGCTATTACATATGGCCTTATATAATACAAGATGGGAAGTAATCCTATGTAGCCTAATATGCTCTCTACGACTCATCCGCATCAGAAAACTCCTCTCGCTGTAGTGGCATACCGAAGGGAGCCTACAATAGCAAATACATATATAATTGTGAGTACCAAATACAAACTGACATATAATGACAGATTTCTCAAATTAGGAATGATATTTATTACTACTTACTAGTCCTCCATGAGCATAGAGCTTCTCGATTAGGGCACTCAAGCCACGCTTCTCCCCATCTGTCACCTCTAGTGCAGTCGGGTCGCGATTCGTAAAACCTTGCTGTGGCACACAAACATTGAAAAACAACGTACTTACGATTCATGTTCGAAATACATACATCAACATGGATGTCATTAAATTAGAGTACTCTACCCTATTAGTACTTATGAAATCTACCAGGAATGTTGCGTGGCCGCCGCTACCAAGGTGATGCACCGATCCTGCGTCCAAACGCGCTTTTGCTGCGTCCTTCTGCTGCTTCCACTTGTCTGGAGTGGATATCGCCTCATCCTGGAGATTACTCCAGTCCTCTGTATCCAGCCACTCCGGCTTCGATTTGCCTTGCTTGACTGCTTCACATGCATCAGACCGCCTATGCGACTGATAGTCACGCATACGCATTATCATCCACCCTCTCGAAAATCTATCATTGCTAGAGGGCTGAGGGAACTCTCGATACAATGTATCAATTATGTACTCCTTGCTGGCATCTGGGATCTCCTTCCACTTGTCTGTAATGTTGTGCCGAAATACTTATTGGCACAACTCATGCATCCTAGAGATGACAGCTTTTCCCTCATCATTCATGTATAAATGGCCAGTGGCCTTATCTATGAGATATGAGTAACCTGCAAGATTTTACAAAAATGTACTTTCATGACATTAATACAAATGTGTCAAACACAACTTGAATTGATAAGTGCTACTGCGAAAAAGGATGCGAAAATACATACCTGGAGGAGTGGGTTTCGTGTACTTCTTGTCAGCCCTAGGAGTGATCAGTGGGGTGCATGAAGGAGTGGGAACAGTAGACATCTACCCGCCACCGCCAGTGAAAGACGGTGTCGACTCCCTGGTGGCAGTGCGAGTGGGAAAGACTGCATCTGTATCCCCACAACAGAAGCTACCTTCTCCTCGACTACGTGACTCTGAAGCAAAGCGAGACCTGCGACTACGTCTACTGGAGACCGAAGCATCGGACCGTCTAGAGTCTGCCGATCGTGCTGAGGTGGAACGGGAAAGCTGTGCATCGGCTCTATCTCTGACCCATGCTAGCTGCTCCAGTGAGAAACGCGCTAGCATCACATCAATGTCATCATCTGTAAAATCGCGACTCATCCTGCCGTCCGTGCCCAAATCCTAAACCTGCACATACAAGGAAAAATAATAATAATAGATAATGAATTGCAAGACATAATAAAACTAAGACTTCATTTGTAAGACTTCATTTTAAAATAATAATAATAATTAGATAATACAAAACACCATACTCCAAAAATATACAAACTATCCTAACCGATTTGCAAAAAGTTGCATTGCTGTAGTGGGAGGAACGTTTTGATCGAGTCACTTTTGTTTAGGGTTCCACAAACTCATCTTGACATAGCTCAGTATACACCGAGAGATCTATACAAAATTCTCCACAAAATGAGGACTCTGCTTCATTTTCAAAAAACCCATCCTCTATCTCCTCTATCTCCATAGGTGAGATGTCTTGGTCCTCCAGGCGGTTCATCCTAGTTTCTTGTATACCTTCTGTCATTGCCGCTATTAAAGGTGCCTCTTCTACGATCGGTACGGGGGTTCTGGCAAACACAGGGATACTCCTAGATGTCATGGGAATGACATATCACCATTGAGATTGTTGCAGATTAGGGAAAAAGACGACCTGATCCATATTACGATTAGTATAAAAGTCCACTTTGAGATTACTAAAGCGCATCAAGTATTAGGGACTCTTACCTGCTCACAGTGATTTGGCAAAACAAATGTATCACTCAAATCGGTCCACTTCTTTGTTGAGTCAATCTCAACAAAGCCACTTGGCCCTCGCCGAATAGTTGCACCTACTCCTTCGAGAATAACCTTAAACCATTGCACATTAAATATGGTCACGGAGAAACTTCGATAGTCCACTACAAGGATACTCTGTAAACATCCGAAATACTCCATCTCTGCAACTACACGGTTTGGATCTGTGGCATGTCGTCGGCTTTCCTGCTCAAACATTGCCATCACTCCACAGTCCATTGTCGAGCGTAACTTGTCGATGTGCTCTACTCTGAAATGTCGTCCATGTGACCATGCTGCACTATGGACCTTATACTGGGAGAAGAACAAGTATATTAGTTGCGATTTGCAGTATAGATTGTAATTTCTTGGGATTGCATCCATACCTTGGGATTGCATCCACGTGAGAAGTCCCACTCTTCTTCAGTAACTATTTCTCCATCTTGAGATGCTTTGGTTAGGGCCTCATGTAGCCATCTAGTGGGCTTAGAGGCATCTCCTCTAAGCCCTTCGGATATCGAATGGGCCGTTGCCGCGTACTCTGTCAAAAGTCAGATCTTGCAGACTCTCGCTTAGCTCGAGCATCCTCATACCGTTGCAGCCACTTCTCCATCATAGCGCTATGCAGCATACAAAATCGGTTCACCTTGGACTCCATGGATGCGTCCATCTTTTTCTCTATTCCATTTCCCACTAGGACATCTCCATTTAGACGATCATCCTCCTTAAGTGACCATATCAAGCCTTTGTCCCGGTCCACAGTGGACAACCACTTAGAAATGTACACCAAGGCCTCCGACACTAACCAACCTTCAACCATGCTACCCTCAGGACGAGCCCGTTGTCGCACAAATCCCTTTAAGGTCTTCATGAACCGTTCAAGGAAAAACATCCATCGACTATGGACTGGACCTGCAACCTGCAATTCATCTACAATATGCACTAGAAGATGGGTTTGTATCATGAGCATGCTAGTGGGAAGATACTTCTCCAAAAGACAAGCAGTCTCTACTGCCATGCATTTCACGGATTCAATAGATGATGTGTGAATCTCTTTTTGGGAGACAAACTGAACCAACTCTGACAATTTGTAAATGGTTGTCCGTACCTCCGATGTCAGAGACCCCGCGATTGCCATCGGCAATACGAACTGTGAAAACCATGTAATTAATATTGTGTATAAACAAATAGAGATTCTGAAATCTAATATGCAGAATCATGCCATACACAGCCTCATACCGTATATATCTGACACATCTTATGCCGATCATGGGATTTGAGTCCTGTTAGTTGGTCATCCTTTGTGAATGCTATCTTGAGAGAACGCATTAGGCCAGTCAGTGTGTGCGAAAGGACTTGATGTTTTCCTTTACTCGTCGCACTTCATTGCCAGACAAAACCCAAGGAGCATGCGGCAATTGCACTCGACCGTCAATGCCACTTACAGGCCAATATGGTTCCATCTTTCCCACTGCTTTCAAATCCATCCTCTCTCCTAGTGTGTCTTGCTGCCCAGTGAGGTGGTCCCATAGCAAGCTACCCACATTCTTAAAAATGTGCATGGGATCTAAAAAGTGATTAATTTTCAGTTTTTTCCAATAAGTCAGCTCATAGAAAATTGAGAAGCGTCTCATTCCACTGGGAAGCGAGTCTTGGTCCACCATCCTGCGATCAAACCAGCTCAATGTGTTCATTCTCGCAGGAGGGCGACCAAGAAATCCTTCTCTCATGACATGACCCTCTGGCAAAAAAGCCCGATGTCCCTCAAAGACCATCTTCTTCATAGATTTTGACATACGAGAATCCAACCTTGGTCCACACAGAGGACATGCATGGTAACCTGACATGACTAGCCCTGTAGAACACACATGTACAATGAGGCATATCATAACACCAACATCGCTCAAAGAAAACTAGCAAAATAAGAAAACACGCTTTACCAGAGCATTCTCCATAACCTAGAAAGTCATGCATGGTCCACATAAGAATTGCCCTTATAGTTGCGGATTGCCTACCAATATGTTTGCTCATGTCCTCCACTACAATTCCCTCCCACAACTCCTTTAGCTCATCAATCAGTGGAGAGAGGTAAACATCCATATTCTTGACTTTGTATCGTCCAGGCACAAGCACGCTGAGCAAAAGGTGTCCTTTCTTGGTGGAAACCCATGGCAGTATATTGTAGTTAACAAGGACCACGGGCCATACACTATAGGAGGTGGAATGTAAACCAAAAGGATTTACCCCATCCATGGCAAGACCGAATCGTAGATTCCTTGCCTCCTTTGCAAAGTCAAGGAAAGTCTCGTCAATGTGATGCCATGCTTCTGAGTTAGCTAGTATACGTTGTACACCATCAGTGGATCGATTTTCCCCATGCCATGTAGTCAACTTTGCAAAACTCTTGGTCCGAAAAATGTGACGAACATGCGATATCAGCGAAAAGTGCCTCAAAACCTTCTGCAGAACAGTCTGTCCTTGCAAGTCATTTCAATACCTATCCGCACCGCACTTGGGACATGTGGCCAACAATTAAAACTCTCCTCGGAAGAGAACACAATCATTGGGGCAAGCATGAATGCAATTATAATCCATGCCTAGCTTTCGCAGCACTTGTCTTGCATCATCACGAGACTCAGGCATCATGTTTTGGGTAGGCAAAATGTAAGATTTCAACGTTCTACAAATTGCAATGAAGCACGTTATTAGAGTACTACATAGCACATTTTAATGGCTTTCAATAAAGAATCATACACATCATAATATACCTGAATAGCTCTGTCACACTCGCATCGCTCCATCCATACTTTGTTTGTATGCTCAACAATGCAACAAGTGTCTTCAAACGGGATACCCGACTCCCATCATACAATGGAATGGCAGCCTCCGCAATTAAAGGATCTTGGGATTCCGAGTCAGTTGGAAGCAATGATTCGATCATGTCCTCTAACTGGGGCTCCAAAAAAGCAGGAGGATCGTCCACGTCTCCAGCATTCTCACCCATAGAAGGGGGTTGAGAGTTATCACCTTCTATGAGATAGTTAGTTATCTCGAACGGCATTTGTATAGAGCGCGGACGAACCCGTCTTACTGGGTGCAAGAGATCTGCGGACTGCAATGTATCGACATGGCCCTGACCTTGTAAAGGACGTTAAGGAGCTAACTTCTAAGGTAACCCCAAATTGTTATACTTAAATCAATTACATGTCATATAGTAATGAGAGAGAACTTACTGCAATCTCGTAATTCAAGACTGCTTGGTCAATTATCTCAACTCAAAACTCTCCATACAGTTGCACATGCTCTATGGACAAACGACGTTTTCGACGAATGGCCAATTTGCATTGTGTGCATGGACAGGGGACACGTTGATTGAGCCAAGCCTTATGATCCCCACCATGTTGGTCGTGAGTGCTAGACATCTTGACTGCGATGTAATGGAATGATAATTTAATAACGATTCTATATTGTATATTGGGACCACTCCACTATATATATTTCAGGTCTTTTTTTTTTAATTTTCATACCTATCTCTTTGAGTTCGGCTCTAAACTTATCTATCTTTGAAGTCGGCTCTTTCCATTTCTCTTTCTTTCAACACTTCCTACCCTATATACATTGCAAAGATTGAAGAGAACCAACATAAGAAAAAATATAAAAACACTCTCTTCCATTTCTCTCTTTCAACACTTCCTAACCTACATTGCAAATTAAAGTAACACAAAGATTGAAGAAAAACCAACACTTTCTAACCTACATTGCAAAGAATAAAAACCAACACAAGAAAAAATTTGAAAACACTCACTTCCATTTCTCTCTCTTTCAACACTTCCTAACCTACATTGCAAAGCAACACAAAGATCGAAGAGAAACCAACACTTTCTAACCTACATTACAAAGCAAAACAAAGATAGTAAAGAAACCAAAACAAGGCATACCGTCGTGCTCTCTTCTTCTTCCACGACCTCTTCGTGCGGGCGATGCTCCTCTCCTCACGTGCGGCTCGCGGCTTGCTTCCTTGCTCACCTCCCTTTCTCTTTCTCTTCGCCTTCGCCTTGCTTTTGCAGTTCGCGCGTGCACACACACACACACGCACATCTCATATTTAGTAAATTGTAACTATGAGAGACACTACTTTCTTACAATCGTAGCTAATAAATGTTGATTTGAGAGTTAGTAAAGGTTTTTTGGGTAGAAAAGTATGAGAAATTAATAATATGAAGGGTTCCATACTCTAATAAGTGTTTGGAGAACCTAGACATACATGCATGAAAGGGACTAAGGTTATGATACATGTGTAAAGAATATGGGATTCTTTCAAGGTCGATGAGGGAAACAAGTCGTGTAGTGAAGATGGAGATTTTCCAACATATTTACTTAAAACAATTAAATGATACTTTTGACTTTCATAGTTTAAATTATCTGAAGTGAGATGTGAAAGAAATTCTAAATTATAATGTTCCCTATCACATTAAAAGCATTTCTTGTCACATCAAAGCTATTGCTTGTCACATCAAAGAATATAAGGATATTTCTAAAAAAAGTTCAATCCATAATCACCCAAGCCACAACAAAGTTTAGAGGAAATTTCAAGTTTCAAGACATCCTTTTTTGTCTATTGCTATCATCAAGGCAAGGTGACCACTAACGATTTAATTGTTGCACTAAAGCATGAAACCTTTCGACACTCATTTTTAATGAGTTTACCTCTTGTTGTAGCAATCAAACTTGCTCTTACATTTGCAAGAACAGTAATCGACACAAAACACAATTCGTTACTGTCCACATATCATTTACCAGCATATTGGTCAATATGCTTATCTTGCATACCACTCCAAAAAGAGTGTTCACTTTAGCCCTTAACTATGTCATCAAGACTTGTTGAAGAACATTTTAAGTGTGCTTTCTCTCACATACAACTTCATGCAAACCTTTGGCTTGTTCATGTAACTATGCAGAAAAGTTCCCAAGGGCACCATCAACATGTGCACATAAACTTGTCCATATCTTTAACATCTCTTTTATGTTGCTCTCAAGGGATTTAAGATCGAACCACAATTAGCTTTTATTTTATTTCTCATATATCTTGCACTTTCGCAAGATAAATGTATTATCTTCTTGCAACTTCTTTTATCATTTGTACATCCACTTTCTTGAAGAAGAGGGCTACATTTAGACTACCACAAAACATAGAGATGATTCAAGCTAAATATATATAGAAACTTGGATATGATAGAATAAATGCATGTCTTTCATACCCATGCAATTGACACCAATTGGCCAAGCAAATAGACAATGGTATCATTGTCTCCTTTGATTGTAAATTGCTATGAGAAATGAAAAGCACTATTTTTAGAAGTTTCTTTATGCCATTTGCAGTGCTACCCTTACACCACTCCATTATTATATAAACTTCTACATTGTAAGGGAAAACTTTACCATTTACTTAAAGAATTTATAAAGTAGCAAGTGGCAAATCCCTACCAAAGTTCAGAATGATCTTAATAAGTAGTGAACAAAGGTATCTAGGGAGTTATGTGAAATGCAAGGACTAAGGATTACAATTTCACAATGCAAAAGATTAGGATGGCTGCAAGGTTATGCATGCCAAGGTGAGCCTAGGGTTTTGTGTGCATGTGCATGTGCGTGTGCGTGTGCGTGTGCATGCGCATGTGCGTGTGCGTGCACGCATGCGTGCGTGCATGCGTGAGTGTGTGTGTATGTGTGTGTGTGTGTTGCCATACCATTTGGGTACTAGACCTTGATCAGTTAATGTAAATCTCAATACCATTTGGGTTTCACCTTGCTCAGCTAATGTAAAACTCTTACATTGAGATAAGAAATTTCATCACTTACATATTGAATACAAAAAATAGAAAGTGACAAATCACTATTGTTGGTTAGTATGGGCCTTAATATGTAGTCTTCAATATGAGGCAAGTAAATTCTAGAGTTACAAGGTAAGAGTTTAGTGTTGATATAAACTATAAGCTGAGAGTTTAGTGCAATCCACCTTAGAACTTAAATTTAGGAGGAAAGAAATTGCATATTACATAATTCATTCCTTGGAACTTACATTTTGAATGTCTCCTCCTACTAAGTCTTTTACAAATCTAAATAAAGTTTTAAATAAATGTAAGTGAGGAGTTCAAGTTCCTTACACAGTGTAAGAGTACTAAATCTACATGAATCTTATGCATAAGGAGACATCCATGAACACATGCATTTGCATGGGTGTGTGGGGTGTAACAATGTAGGTCCAAAAATTTATGATACCACTAATCCAAATGATAGGCTAAGAGTTTAGCATATTCTAACTTAGAACTTCAATATATGTGGCAACTATATCCATATTTCTACCTTAGAACTTAAATTTCTAATGTCTTCTTCTTAAGTCCTATGCCTTATGGGCATGGGTAAGAGTTTAAGGCAAGTGGTCTCATGGCTTATGGTTTCAATTTCCAATAGTCCTATGACAATGTCTTCCTCTATTAATGTCAGAGAGAGAACCAGGGAGAGAGAAAGAGGAGAGAGAAGATTGCAGAGGAGAGAGAAAGACTGCAGAAAGAGAGGGAATAAGAGTGATGAGGAGAGAGAAAGACTAGATTTAGAGAGAGAAAGACAAGAAAGAAGGGGAAGCCATAGAAGCTGTGAGCAAGAAGGGAGAGAAAGTCTGTAATTGTATTAATGTGTCAAAAAGATGTGAAAATTTACATCTTCTCTCCTTTTATACCAATGTCAGTGTGACATGGCATAGTATCAACATTATTAACACTTATTTGTTATTCCCAGCTTCTTACAATCCATCCCTTCCCAAAAGTTTTTGTCCTCAAAAACAAACCTAGAAACAACTAGAAAGGAGATGGATAGAACAGAGTACTACTCTGTTTTACAGCTTAACAATTGGGAAATGAATGAAGAATGACCATTACAAGAGCTGAATTTGAAGAACGGAAGTAAGGCCCAACTATATACATGATTTGAAATACTTCAGAAGCAAATGGAGCCATAAAGTCTTCAACAAATAGTCCCAGAACAAAGTAGACAGCTTGCTGAATAAACAATCCCTGCTGGACCAAATCTGCCATAACTTTTGATAGAAGTGTCCAAATGAGATGTACCATATATCAAAACAAAGCTCTTGAAGAGTACTCTAAGCTCGTATAGATAGCTTAAATTCTGAAAATTAGGTACGATAAAAACTGTTCTAAAACAGCGTGCTGTCCTGAACCAGTCTGCATTAATACTAGCTCCATAGGCAATAGGCTTCGGCCACCAATGTCTCCCTCAAGTATGGATACTCATCCAATATAGAATCAAGTCTCCAAGAAGCCTCTTCAGAAGATAAACCTCTCCATTTGATCAAATATTCCACAATAGAACATGATCGAAGCTTCTTTTCATGCTGACCTATAACAGCCTCTGGGATGTACTGAATAAGACCATCTTCATCAATAGGTGGTAGCTCATCAACTATATCCACTGGATCACCATAATAGGGCTTGAGCTGACTAACATGGAAGACGTTATGAATCTTTGTAGAAGAGGGAAGCTCTAGTTTGTATGCCAAATCTCCAATCCGCTTAAGGATCTTGTAAGGGCCAAAAAACCTGTGGGCAAGCTTATTACTGGATCCATCTTTTAACATAGAATACTTGGATTTGGGCACCTTCAACAAAACCAACTCTCCTTCTTGAAACTCTAAAGGCCTTCTCTTCTCATCAGCATACATTTTCATTTGATCTTGAGCCTTCCTTAGATTCACCTTGCATTGCTGAAGAAGGGTTTGCATTCTTTCCAACTCCTCCTTCCCATGAGGATTGATCTTTTCATTAAAGATGACTGTAGGTAAGGGCACCTTGTAACCATACAAAGCCTCAAAGGGTGAAACTCCTATGCTCGCATGAGTGGAATTGTTGTAAGCAAACTCAGCCAGGTGTAACCAAGAATCCCATGAGGTCTGGACATCATAGCAAAAATGGCGAAGATAAGTCTCCAACCATTTATTAACTCTCTCTGTCTGTCCATCAATTTGAGGATGATAAGCCGTAGATGGAGCCAACTTAGTACCCATAGATGTAAATACCGCTTGCCAGAAGTTACTCATAAACTTTGAGTCCCTATCATGGACAATCACCTGCGGTAATCCATGTAGTATAAAAATATTTTCCATAAACTGGTTGGCCACTTGAGAAGCAGTAAACTGAATTTTTGTTGGGATAAAATGAGCTGCTTTGGTGAGTCTGCCAACCACCACATAAATACTATTCCACCCCTTCTTAGTAGTAGGTAAGCCAGTGATAAAGTCCATAGTAATATGAGTCCATTTACCCGTAGGAATAGGCAATGGCTGTAACAAACCTCCTGGCTTATGGGTGCTATCCTTATTCTGCTGACAAGGCATACACTTCATAATGAAGTTCTTGACATCTTTCCACAGTCCTTTCCAATAAAAGCTTTTGCTAATCCTGTCATAAGTCTTGAAAACTCCCAAGTGTCCAACTAAAGGCAAAGAATGTAACTCCTCCATAATTTTCCGCTTAAAAGAAGAAGTAGAGGAAATAACAATCTTGCCTTTCCACCAAATAAGACCATTTTTAAGCTGGTAATGCGAGTTTTTTTCCATAAGACCTTGCTGTAATTTCTGAAAGATTTGGCTAAATTCCTCATCTAAAAGATAGGCCTCATGTAGTTCTTCAATCCAATCATTATGTAGTTTTGTCATGGCTAACACTTTGCAGGCCCACATACGAGAAAGAGAATCAGCCACTATATTATCTTTGCCCCTTGTATGAGTGATGTCAAAGTCATAATTCTGTAATGTAGCTACCCATTGACGTTGCTTTGGAGTGAGATTTGACTGAGTAAGGAAATACTTGAGTACCCGATGATCACTATGTACTTTGAATCGGCTGCCATATAAGTAATGGTGCCATTTCTTGATTACATGCAGGATAGCCAACATTTCCTGGTCATAAACATTCATGGCCATCTCCTTATCTGTAAGCTTACGGCTCTCAAATGCGATTACTCCATGCTCCTGAAGCAAAACAGCCCCAATGCCATGGCCACTAGCATCACACTGTATAGTAAACTCTTTGGAGAAATCCGGGCATACTAAGATAGGAGCAGAAGTAAGAAGTTCCTTTAACTAGTTGAAGCTGCTATCTCCAAGAGCATCCCAAAAGAAAGCCTCCTTCTTCAACCTGTCAGTCAAAGGAGCTGCAATTGCCGCATAATGCTTTATAAATCGGGCGATAGAATGAAGATAGACCAAGGAATCCTCTAAGAGAGGTAGTAGTAGTAGGCGTTGGCCAATCTCTTATGCATTGCACCTTCTTGGGATCAGCATGTATTCCTTTTTCACTGACTATATGTCCCAAGTATTCCACTTCAGTCTGCATGAAAGAGCACTTCTTCTCCTTAGCAAAAATCCTATGATGTCTCAACACATCAAAAACCTTCCTCATATGTGCCAAGTGATCCTGTAAAGTCTTGCTATGGATCAAAATGTCATCAAAGAACACCAAGACAAACTGGAAGAGGAAAGGTTGCAAGATCTTATTCATCAGGCTTTGAAAGGTAGCTGGAGCGTTTGTAAGCCCAAATGGCATCACCAAGAAATGATAGAGCCCACGATCAGTCCTAAAAGCAGTCTTGACTTCATCACCCTCGCGCATGTGAATCTGATGATACCCTGATCTCAAATCAATCTTCGTGAAGAATCAAGTCCCCCTTAAGCTCATCAAGCAAATCATCAATCCTGGGTATAGGATACCTGTTCTTCACTGTTATCTTATTGAGATCCCTGTAGTCAATGCACATTCTGAAAGATCCATCTTTCTTTTTGACTAACAGGACTGGAGATGCATAAGGTGAAGAACTTGGTTGAATGAATCCCATTTCAAGAAGCTCTTTGATTTGCTTGGCTACTTCCTCTCGTTCACATTTTGATAATCTGTAAGGTGGCTTATTGATTGTCTTTGAGTTGGGCTCCAAATCGATGGGGTGATCCACCGCTCTCTTAGGAGGCAATGAAGTAGGTACTTCAAATAAATCTCTATACTCCTCAAGAAGAGCTGTCAAGGCTGGATGGTTTGTTGAATTATTGGGCTGATCCTGTGTTTCCTTGTTCAAATGCCAAACAAATATTTGTGAGCGCTTTTTGTACTCTCTCTTGAGTTGTTGAATGGTGATAAGCTGAAAATCAGATCTACTAGGAATTCCCTGTAAATGGATGAGCTCTCCATTAGAGATAAACTCCATATATAACTGTGAGAAATCCATAGTGA
Source organism: Lygodium microphyllum (assembly GCF_053477565.2). Taxonomy (NCBI): domain Eukaryota; kingdom Viridiplantae; phylum Streptophyta; class Polypodiopsida; order Schizaeales; family Lygodiaceae; genus Lygodium; species Lygodium microphyllum. The sequence continues at coordinate 150,796,361 of NC_141147.1, read as the reverse complement.
TCCTTCCTAATGTCATCAACCAATCACAACCAAGTACAATATCTATGGACCCCATTTCCAAAGTGATCAGATTTACTTTGGCTTCAAAATTTTCAGCCAACTGCAAAGAAACCTGTGGGCAAATCTGTGTGCTGATTTCTTCTTCACCATTAGCCACTTGTACTCTAATGGGCTGCTGTAAGTCTGTGGGAACACAATTCAACTTGTCCATGATGGACTTATTGACAAAACTGTGAGTACTGCCACTGTCTATCAGGATGAACACTGGCTTTCCACATATGCTTCCCTTCATACGAAGTGTATTAGGGCTCTTAGATCCCGTCCAAGCATACATAGAGATAGAATAATTAGTGGCAGCAAGCGACTCATCACAAGATCCACCAAGGTCAAACGGAACATGTCCACCTGGATCAAAAGGAAAAGAGTTGGCTCGATCATAAAAGCACTCCTGTCCAACGTCCTCCTCAAAATCTTCATTTTCAACATTGATTGCCACTGCATTAGCTTCATCTATATCATCTTCAAAGTCCTCAAAAACTAGCATACTCTGAAGCTTTGGCTTGACATTTTTGTATACACACTTTGAAGCATGATCAGGTGTACACTTTTCTCCACACTTGAAACATAAGCCCTTGTCCTTCCTTTCCTTGTAAAGATCCATGGGAATATTTTTGGGATTTGTATTAGCTGAAGTGGACTTAGGCTTGTTGTCACCCTGCTTAAATTCAACCTTTGGACTGTTTGTTGTCCTGAAATTACTTTGAGACCTAGAAGCATTGAATGGAGGATAAGTTGGTACCCGTAAGCTCCCACTAGGCACATGATTGCTGCCATAAATGTTACCAACTTGTCCCTGCTTTAAAACAGTCCTTGGCTGTCCATAACTTGGCTGAAATGAAGACTCTTTCCTATACTTTCTTCCATAGCGCTCCGCAAGCTCAATAGCCTTGAAAAGTGAAGTAGGATTTTGCGCCATAACATCAACTGACAAAGATGGCTCCAAACCATACATAAACTTGTGAAGCTTGGCCTCATCACTGATTCTTTCCACATACATGGTCAAGTTGAGGAATTGGTTTGTATACTCTCTTACACTTAGGCCCCTTTGTTCCAAACCATACTATCTCCGTGCTAACTTCTCTTTCTCAAGAGGCGAAACAAAGACTTCAGCCATAAGTGCCTTGAAAGCTTCCCAATTCTCAATAAGTATATTCTCTTTCTTGATATACCTCCACCAAGTATGGGCAAATCCTTCTAGATGCAAGGAAGCAAAGTGAATCTTCATATCATTAGTTTTAGGGTATATATCAAAGTAGGACTCCATCTTAGAGGTCCATTCCTCTAATTCTGATGGTGAAGATGGCTGGCCATTAAATTTGGCTAAAACAATTTTGTCCTTAAATTCTCTTTCATGAAAGGATTGCTGTCCCAAAATTGGCTGATCAGGATTTTCGAGTACAGAACCTCCAAATTGAGACTGAAATCTTCCAACAGGTGGCTGAGAATTACTATGTAATCTTCCTGTTGGTAAAGTACCCCTGGAATTTTGAGTATGCAGTCCAAAAGCTTGAGTATTGGCCCCATTCAAACTGCCCAAATAGTCATCATGCCTTTGTGAAGCTTCTCCTACTTCATACTGACTATTTGGAATGCCTCTTCTTCCAATAATCCCATTTCCATGACCATTTTGGTTAGATGGCTGAAGTGGGACTGAAGGGCCACTGTTTGAACAAGCCTTCTCATTAACTTCCTTTGATGCCATTTGCAACTGCATGAATTTAGCGATTTGTGCCATGAGTTGTTCGTTGGATTCTACCAACTTATCAATAGAAGCCTTGGTCTGATCAGTAGATTGAACCATCTGCTCCATTCTTGACAAGATGGCCTCATGTCGTTCCCTATGTCTTTGTTCATGGACACACAAAGTATTATTGAGCAAACTGACTTCTCCTTGTTGTTGAAGCTCTTCAGGGTTCTCTTGAAGTGTGCTATCCATCATGGAATCCCTGATTTGTTGAGCATAATCCTCCTGGACCTTATTTTTGCCTTTATGTCCTGCCATACTAGTGCAGTCCTGCAGTACCCCCTGTCAGTAAAACGGCTATAACTTTGGCTAGGAAACTCCGATTTCAAAATTTTTTTGTGCGAATCGAAGCTAAGAATGCCCTCTTCGAGATGAGCTAGAGCACGCTATAACAGGTTTAGGACAGAAAATTCTGTAGCTGAATTTCAAAGTCTGAACTGTCCAGTCCTGCACCCTATCTAGACCTGTAAGTGCCATGTTTTGACCCTGTAATGCAAGATAGTAACCCCAAGTGGCTACCAAACCCTGAAAAAGGGTATATAGGACCTGTGGGTACCCTGTAGTACATGCACCTGTGCTTCAGCAATGAATGGTGTACCTGTAACCCCCTGTAAATACCCTGTAAGTGACCTGTAAATTCCCTATTTTACCCTGTTTTGGTCCTGTAGGTACTTGAGTCCTTAGAAAGTCTTCAATCTTCAATCCTCCACTCGCTATACCTATGTGAAGGATAAAACAACATGACAGGCTCCCTACACGGGCTCCGAATCACCGAGAGGTGGGCAAAGTTCCCCCCGGGTCGGTTGGTTGCACCCCTTCGAGATCTTCAATAGTGAGGGAGGGTCACCTCTCTTTTGTTCCACTATCTCCCCCGGCATCCACCTTTTTCCTCGGTGGGAATATCAACATGGCAGAGGCTAGTGTGCTAAGCAATCGGCATGATATGCAATTCAGAAATATTCATTCAGCTTTTCATGAGATGCAATTGATTGGGATTAGAAAAATTGAGATAGGAGAAGGGTCTTACCGATGCAATTCAGTGACTCACTGATTGCTAGTACTTACCCTTTTACAGTATTTCAATTTAGGCAAAAAAAATTCAGCCAATCAATTGGATTAGAGTAAACAAATTCATCAATCAATGGATTCAGTCAATAGGATTCAAGTGTTATGCTGAAATTTCAGATTGAAGCCTCTAATTCACTGATTGGAACTAATATGCATTAAGCAAGCATTGCATTCATGAATAGATGGATTCAAGCAAAGGTTGGCTGAGAATTTGATGAATAATGTTCAATTCTTTAATCTCTCAATCAAATGGATTAAGCTCAGCAATTGGATTAATGAGAGAGATTAAGAATTGAAGAGAAGTATCTTTGACATGGCTGAAGATGACTTGATCAATCTCAAATGCTTGATAGAGCCCCCGGTTGTCCAATGTTGGTAAAATAATCCATAAGGCTTGCTTATCCAGTGCTTGAGAGCAATCTTGAAGCCTCAAATGCTTGAAATTGAAGCATTAAACCCGTTTCCCCCAAATTTTTGCTCCATAGAAGCTCTTGATCTTCAATCTTTAACCATTCCGTGCTTAATCCTTGCAATTTGTTGAAGAATCCTTGCTGAAATGATTCCACGGGCCAAAAGGATGAAGAATCTTCAAGAAATTGTTAAGAAATGAAAGCTTGGGCTGAAGCTTTCATGACTGCCCATGGACTGTTCATGTAGGGTTTCAAGAGAGTGAAAAACTGAGGAATATAGCTCTATTTTGGAGTAAACACACCAGGAACTTGAAGGAATCACTGCCAAGGATGAATTAGAAGCTCCATAGCTGAGGATTAACTGAGGGAAGATGAAGAACAGGCTGAAAAAAATCAGCGCAATTTTCGGGCTGCTGTCCAGGCCCCGTGGCAGCTTCTACAGAGCTTGAAATGGTGCTCTACTTGTTGCATTTGATGTCTAGAGTGCCATTATGCAGGCCATTGTTGATGGAGAGCAAGGATCAGTGTGAGAAAAGAAGAGATCTCAGCCAGCAAACTCCATGGAAGCTTGGGCAGAGCTTGAAGAAAGAGGAAAGGAAGACCTCTTTTGAAAAGTAACTGTAGTTTAGTCTCTAACTAAGCCCGATTAACCATCCTTTACCCTAGTTACCTCCATTTTTGCATGAAATTTGATGATGTCCAGCCATTTAAGCCTTTACCCGCCATATCTGACCTTGGATATCTCCAGATGTAGTCTCTTGCTAACTGTAGGTGTCCTGCAGCACTCCACTAGTCACTGTCTTGTACCATTTTTGTCTGAAATTGATTTTGAAATAGGAAAATGGGACTGAAAATGGAAGAAAATAATGGATCAAAGACTCAAGCTCTGATACCACTTGTCAGAGAGAGAACCAGGGAGAGAGAAAGAGGAGAGAGAAAGACTGCAGGAAGAGAGGGAATAAGAATGACGAGGAGAGAGAAATACTAGATTTAGAGAGAGAAAGACAAGAAAAAAGGGGAAGCCATAGAAGCTGTGAGCAAGAAGGGAGAGAAAGTCTGTAATTGTATTAATGTGTCAAAAAGATGTGAAAAAATACATCTTCTCTCCTTTTATACCAATGTCAGTGTGATATAGCATAATATCAACATTATTAACACTTATTTGTTATTCCCGGCTTCTTACAATTAAGTCCTAAGAAATTACATTCCATAAGAGATAAGGCAATAGGTGCCTAGTTCTCTCTCTCTCTCTCTCTCTCTCTCTCTCTCTCTCTCTCTCTCTCTCTCTCTCTCTCTCTCTCTCTCTCTCTCTCTCTCTCTCTCTCTCTCTCTCTCTCTCTCTCTCTCTCTCTCTCTCTCTAAGTGTGTGTATAAACATGCTTTAAATCAACCTCCAACACAATCTAACTTAACACTAACTTGGATATATGAAAGAATTATTAGAGGGTTTAGATTAGGGTTTGGAAGGCGCATATTTTAGGGTGAGGCTTCTATGTGTGTTTATGAGTGACATTACATCCACATGATTATATAAAGACTATTTCTTACTTAAATTAAAATGTAGCTTTTGAAAGTTTATTTAAACTTAACTTTGGTGCAACATGCGGCTTTGGATTTGCTTATCTTCGTGCATTCATGCATGTCTCACACGTGTAATGAGAGAGAGAGAGAGAGAGAGAGAGAGAGAGAGAGAGAGAGAGAATCCTAGTCACCTATTGCTTTGGCCCTTATTCTCTCTCTATTAAATCAAATGCCTTATGGGAACATTAGGGCTTTAGGTAGGTGGTCTCACACCCTGAGGTTTCAATTTTTGACAAAGTTCTATGACAATGTCTTCTTCTATTAAGTCCTAAGAGGTTACCTATAAGAGAGACAAGGCAAGTTGTGCCTAGATGTGTGTGTGTGTGTGTGTGTGTGTGTGTGTGTGTGTGTGTGTGTGTGTGTGTGTGTGTGTGTGTGTGTGTGTGTGTGTGAAGTCACTTTCCAAAGTAGTGTACCTTTAAAAATATCCTAAGCACATAAAAAACTATTTCTTATCAAAAGTTATTTAAAAGTAAATGGCAAAATATATATTGAGCATGGAAATATCCTAAATTGATTTTTAATGATATTATAATCAAAATATAATTTAAATATAAAATAATTTTTGACACAAGTACAATTTAAGTGATAACTCTAATAAGAAATTTCATCTACAACTCAAGTATTTAAAATACTTTTTATTTATAATCTAAAAATTTTAAATTATTTTCTATGCATAATATATTAAAGTATTCCTATATCCAACTAAATATTAAGCTAATTTAATCTTAATATTCCATATAACACTAAATACACATTTATATTTTGTATGTGTGTGTATGTGAAAATATATTTAAAGTCGTCCTCTAAGGTGATGTACCTTAAAAAGTATCATAAATTTATAAAAGAACTATTCCTAATATAAATTTATTTTAAATTAGATTTTAAAAAATATATATTAAGCATGGAAATATGTGTGTGTGCATGTGTGTGTACACACACGTGTGGAAATAATTGAAATATGTGTGCATGCATGTGTGTGCACATGCACATGTATGTAAATGTACCTCAAAAGGATCATAAATACATAAAAGACTATTTCTAGTTTAAATTTATTTTAAGATTAATTTAAAAATATTAAGTATTAAAATATTTTCAAATATTTTACATGCCAATGCAATAAAAATATGATTGAAATATAAATTAATTTTGAATGCAAGGACAATTTATATTATAATCTAAATAGCAAAATCCATTTACAACTCAAGTATTTGAATTATTTTTTATTAGAAAAAAATTAATTTAAATTGAAGTACTTCTTTTATATGATTTGAATATAGATTAAGTTTGAATAAAAATATAATTTAAATAGTAAAATTTATCTACAACTCAATTTTTGAATTATTTTTAATAAAAGTTAAGTTAAATTAAATTAATTCAATTATTCTTATATTCAATCAAAATATTAAACTATCATTGAAAGTTATTTTCAATAACAAATAAAATTTCAATTCAACTCAAATATAATCAATTATTTCTATATTAAACTAATTTTAGCTTAATATTCACATCGTAAGCTATTTTAATCTTAATCTTAGATATAAAACTAATTTTTAACTTGACCATGTTCGAAACTATGTGTGTGTATACCTCTCTCTCTCTCTCTCTCTCTCTCTCTCTCTCTCTCTCTCTCTCTCTCTCTCTCTCTCTCTCTCTCTCTCTCTCTCTCTCTCTCTCTCTCAACATAAATCAACATAAATACATAATTTGTGATTTAAAACTTAAATGGAAACTATCTCATACATTCACATCCTAAACGATTATACTTTTAAACCTTAGGTTTCTCAAATTCTAATACACACACACACACACACACACACACACACACACACACACACACACACACACACACACACACACACACACACACACACACACACACACACACACACACACACACACACACACACACACACACACACACACACACACACATATATATATGCAAGTCAATACAAACTACCAACCTTGCTAATCGATGGAGTCTAAGCCCATCCATGTGGATTGCACTTAGAACTTATGCTTCCACAACATCCAACAATGTTTGCAGAATCTCTATATCATTATAAGTACATCAACACAAAATAATTACAAATACTCTCTACTAGTCGACTTAAACAAGTCCATGAGCATCACCCTCTAGTATCCCTTAGAAAACAACATAATTAGTTGGGCACAAAAATTTCGATTATTCTTCATAGAGAAGCATAGGATGATTACCCCTAATAATAGTCTAACACCCACTTAAGAAGGGTCACTTTGCAATCAATTGAAGATGAGAGTGGACTAACATGGCACTTGGCTCAAAGAGATGGAGCTATCTTTTAAACTTACATGCTCATTAGGTTCATACTCAATCACACTTAGGTCTCTTGAGATGATTTTAGGCCAATTCTATCATGTTAAATTTGGGGGTTCACATTCTAGTAGCCTATCTAGTGTTTAGAAATGTTATCTGACTTTCGAGTCCACCTAGCCTAGGTGATCAATTGTTAGGACCAAGGTCTTTTACTTTCCTCGACTTGTTTGTTATAGTGATCTAATTAAGTAAGGTATGCTACCATATTGTTTAACAAATAGAAACACCTTATTAATCCATTATGCAGGGTTTGTTAACACAACCTTTAGGACATGACAAACACTTTGGTTAATCCCTTGCATGGGTTACTTATTAACTCATCCTTTAACACATGACAAACGCTTTGAAAAGACTAACTCATTAATTTATAGACTTTATACAAAATCATTAGTCTCGCAACAGTGGAACAAAATCCATCTCTTCTACAAGAGAAGAAAACTATCCCACCTAGGATGGGACTTTCCTACCCTACAAGGTCATGCTATATGTGATTGTGCTCCTTTTATAGTCACAAGAAATTTATGTGATTGCACTCCTTTTACATTCACAAGAAATTTATGAGCTTAGAGCTCCACTAAGCTTCCTTGAGAATCCAAAGCATCTAATATAATGGAGAGACTTACCACTTGGCCCTTTGCCCTATCACATACTCAAGTGATAAAAAAGTAAAATAGTTGGCTTTCATAAGAGCATAGGACACTCACCCTACAATGTGAGTTTTTTAGGCATCTCGAAGATAGTAAGGTGCATATGTATGGATATTCCAATGATGTAAACTAACATAATCTCTTTTCCATTCAACTATCATAAGCATGTGTTTTAAGGATAAGATAACCATCACATTTGAAATACAAAAGCACTTAAAATGAGTCACCACAATGCAACCTTTGATGACCACAACTTAAGCCTTGCTATGTAACCATAACTCCCCTCAATAGCAATTGCCAAAGAAGAAACACACCTCAACATACCGTAAATTGAATCAAAGTACATGGTGATTAGAAAAGTCACAACAAAGAAAGAGAACTTGGCCACCTCACATAAACCAGCTCCATGGGCAACTAACTTGCAACTACTCTCGAGCCCAACTCCATGACTGGCTCTCTCTCTCTCTCTTAGTAGGAAGCCCATCTCTATAATAGGCCAATTGGTTCAACAAATCTCTCACTTTCTCACTCACTCACTCACTCACTCATTCACTCTCCCCCTCCACCCAACCCCCCCCCCCCCCCCCCCCCCAGCAACCTAGCTGCCACCTTGTCACTTACAACATGGGGCTACATTACAACATCATGTCCAAGATGTCCATGTCCTACCCACACATCTCAGGGGTAGCACTATTATTCAAGGCCTCACATCCATTGTGGTCATTCATTGCCATCAAAGTGACCATGACAACAATAGGTGAGAAGGAAGTCTTGGCCCACTTTTGCTGTTAATGAATGCTGCACAACAGGCCACATTGCAACTATTGATGTCGAGGTGCCTGGGATGGATGATGCATACATGAGGATATCACTAACTGACCTAAACTACCCATCGATAATAACAGTGTCATTGGTGATGGGCACACAAAGGGTGCATAGGATAGTGATGAACTTGGGGTGGGCGAACAACCAAAGTGGAGGCCTCCAGTGGGGTGGACATGAGGGTGCTCCCATACACCCTCTCCTTTTGGTGCTTCAGCCAAAACCTCTCCTTCTTCCTAGACCTCATAGTCCAACACCCCCTTAATGACTACACCTTCATAGTCTGTCATCACAAAGTTAGAAGTCCCTTAGTAGCAAGCTACAATGGTGGGGGATACTACAGCAAAAGAAGGAATGTAAAGCGAGTTTCAGAGTTTGCCACCCCCTCAATGAGTACACCTTCACAATCCACTGCCATAAAGTCAGAAGTCCCTTAGCCTCAAGCTACAATGGCAAGGGGATGCTAAAGGCAAAAGAAGGAATGTAAAGTCAATGGATGAAAGTAGACATGGTGATATTGTGTAAAGAAATGAATTAGGGGCATATAAAAGGGCAAATGACACATGTACATGTAATCAATTTTGAAATAATAATACATCTTTGTCATTCATCTCTCTCTAGCTTCTCTTGTCCTTTCATGGATTCCAATCATCTCTCTTCTTCTTTCATGTCTTTCTCTCTCCATTTCTAGTATTTCTCTCTCCTCATTGTCACTCTCTTTCTCTCACTTTTGCACTTCTTCTCTTTCTTCTACAATCATCTCTCTTTTGCAATCTTCTCTCTCCTCTTTATCTCTCTCTAATGCACTTATTGAAAATTGGTATCAGAGCCATAGATTTTTTATATAATTGGCCAACATTCCATTCAGTTATCCTTTTCAGTCACATACATCTAAGAGCCACAGGTACACAGGTATAGACATGACATGGAGCAGTAGTGGAGTTACCAAGGATTTCTGGACCACAAGGACTATAGGTCTAGAGCATTAATGGAGTCTTGGACTAAGTTTGGAGGCTGGAAGACTAAATTTAGACTTTGATGTAAATTTTAGGGTTCTTGGTTAAAGAAGGGTTTTAGAAGACTTAGAGGAGAATATTTTCCTTCTATCTTAGAACATGCATTTTCTTCTTCTTCTTTGAGCTTTCTTCCAAGCTTTCACAGAGGAAATTATTCATGGAGTGATGGTAGCCATTTTCAGCCCGCAAGAGGTGCAACCTCCTGTGCTGTTCTAACAGCCTCATTTACAAGTTTCTAAGTTCAACTCCATCAAATACAAGCCCATTCCCTCCGGGCTTCACTCCTGAAGAAAATATGCTCTCAAGATCAAAAGCAGGAAGACCTTCATTAGAAAATACTAGCGTTCCTTGCGCACGCAGAGGAACGCTATCCCGCTTCGTAGCAGCTTTGCTGCCACGAAGCAGGGTGCGAGGGAAGTGAATAGCACGGCAGCTTCACTTCCCTATCGCACAATAGGTAATGCTATCACAAAAACATCATATGCTTTACTTTCCTCTACTCACAACCCCTCTATCTCTCATCCCATTTACACCTCCCCCCTCTGTATCCACACTCACTCACTCAATCACTCTCAACCTCTCTCTCTCTCTCTCTCTCTCTCTTGCACACATGTATAAAAGGCCAAATATGCATTTGCATCAAGGAGTACATAGACTCATATATACATGCAATGACCAATGCACCAAACTTATAAACTTGTATCTATACTTGCTTTGCACAACAATTAGAAACAACTTGTATCCTTGGATGCTACAATGAGAAATAACATTCCTACGGTGAAACAAACCACAAATGAAAGATGTATGAACCACACCACAAATTTAAGTTTGTCCAAGAATTGCATGCAAACTCTCAGTATTAATAACCCACATAGGTGAAGCAAAGCCCTACTTAACATTAAAACAACAATACCTGCTATGCGCAATAGCTAGAAGTAGCTCTACATGATCATTTGATGTTACAATCAGAAATAACATTGCTACGTTGAAATGAACCACAAAGTATAAGCATATCCAAGCATCAAATACAGATAGGTGAAGCAAAGCCCAAGTACCACTTCTTGATTACACCTATGATAAATAGATATAGATACATCTACATCCAAACGCTACAAAGATGTTAAAACTTTCCATGGGGCCTAACCAAAATGAAGCTTTCTTTTCTTTGAGGAATCACTAGGAAAACTTCCATTCTCCAACATAGCATGCTTAGGAGAAGCAAGTCCCATTGCCACTCTTTGTCCCGGTAATGGTATAGGGGACATGATAGTCTTTCCTCTCTTTCTTGCGCCTAAAATTTTAAAAGCTCACAACGTAAACATGAACACATCCAACAATTGACAAAGATCACTTAACATTGGAATAACAATACCTAGCTTAATACTTGCAAACCACTTGGCAGGCATTGTCACAGCTTGATGTAGCATCACAAAACAACTGAGGTCTTTAAATTCATATGCTGGCCACCCCCTCGGTATTCTATCACCGAAACCTCTTGTCCTACTCAGCTTCACCCATATGCACTCGAAAGCACTGAGTATACCCACAATGCACCACCTCAATAAAGACTGGAAGTAAAATCTCTATGTTGACATCATCATACAAACACTCAATGACCCTTGCAAGCGTTCTTCTTATAATATCATTCGTTGTCACTGCGCACAAGTTACACTGCAGTTCCTTCTGATACTCAGAAGCTGGATAATAACCCCAGCTTTGAGTAGGCATATGCAAAAGTCAAGCAAACACTTATATACAATGTAGGGAATATATACTCAATTACCATCGAGTATATGCCAACCGAGTACAACTTTGAGGCTATCTCACATACACACCAAGCAAGGACTACAAAGCCATCAAAATTCAATAGATACATCTCTAAAAAAATGCAAGCATATCTTCCACTCTCCAAAAAGTTCATCTCTGTATGCATCTTTGCAAAAAAGCAATGCACCTCATTGCATCTTCTAAAGTACCTCCTTGTACACAATGCTCATCGTGACATTCATAATGCTTCCATCCTCATCCAATAACACCCTCACACCGCATGAGGATTTCACCCTTGAAAATGCAACATACAACTGTCCGTGTAAATACTGGTGTCTTTAAGTAAAGACCAACAACAGACAATGTCTGGCCTTGCGACTTATTGATCGTCATAGCAAATGCCAATCGAATAGGAAATTGCCTCCGCCTCATAGCAAATGGAAATTGCAAGGTGCTAGGAATAAAAGTGATCCTAGGAATAAAAACTCGTTCCCCTACATTTGTCCCTCTTATTATTTCAGCATCTATCACCTTTTTATTGAATGCCTTACACATCAACCGTGTACCATTACACAAACATTTTGCTGGATTTAAGTTCCTAAGCAGAATAATAGGTGCATTCATCTTTAGCAACAATAGATGGGGAGGAAATCCACCTCCAAGATCATGTGTATTTAAATACTCTACAGAGTACAAAAATGAGCTATCACCCGTCTCTGCAATTGAATCCGCACTATAGTACTGTATAACTTCTCCTGGCATTGATTGCAATGCACAATGATTCAAAGAAGCCACCTCTGTATTCCGCGCTGCAAGTATAGCACGCTCACTAAAATATGCCCCAAAGTCTCTCACCGCCGACACTTCACCATACACACTGTTAACCAAGGTTTCAATAGAGCACCCTTTCAATACCATGCTAGATGGAATATGTAACTTATCACAATTCTCCGTAATACCTACTCCATCCCCTATCCCTTGAATCCAAGCAACAAATCCATTATCCATTACACCACCAGCGGTTGACATCCTCATATTCCTAGACAACCTTAGCACCTTAACATACTGCCATAAATGAGAGCAACATAGTGCTGCATTAGCAATATCTTCACGGGAGCCCTTCATCACAACAAGCAGGATTTGCCTAAAATCACCCCCAAGCAAAATAACCTTTCCACCAAATGGTTTATCACAGCTCATAATATCTCTTAAAGTTCTATCAACAGCTTCAAATGCAAACCTGTGCATCATGGGAGCCTCATCCCACAAAATAAGGCTCGATCCTCTGAACAGTTGAGCAAGATCGCCTTGAACAGGAATATTATAGGTGGATCGATTACATAGATCCAATGGAATTTTAAATCTCGAGTGAGCAGTACGACCACCCTGCAGAAGCAAAGTAGCAATGCCAAATGATGCCGTTGCTAATGCTATATGACGATCACTGCGCAACCTAGCAAGCAAACACTTGTAAAGAAATGTCTTTCCAGACCTACCGGGACCATCCAAAAAAAAAACATCCCCAAAGTTTCCACCAATGGCACCTATAACTGCATTATATGCAACCCTCTGTCCATCATTCAACATTGCCTCCATATAAACACAAACTCTACATTGCTCCAGTATATCATATGCATATTCATATTTTAAAAGAGGGTTAGCACACAACTGAGAATCTGTTCGATGAGGTTTTGGCAATCCATCAAAGTCAGACAATCTTCACCCATGTTGTCGCAAAAGATCCTGAAGATGCAATAAAGCCCTCTTTGATGCCTCTTGTTGTAGAATTGTAGAAGATATATGCACATGCTCTAGCTGTAACTTATACAAAATATCCTCCACCATCAGTGACATAAACCTATCCCAAAGCTGACCAGGCTGCGCAGGCTCACAGAACACCAAAATTGCAACAAACAAAGCACGCAACTGGGCACCAATTTGTACAGATGCAGCCTCTTCCAAGCACACAACACACTCATCATCACCCTCTAACATGCCCTTTGCAATGCAGGCTTTCTTAAAGGTGTTGTACACCACGTTGCCAACAGTACACAAATCATCAAAAGACATACATCCTTGAGACACTGTCAAGAGCATTCGCAAGTAATAACACTCACCAGATGTGGGCGGCACAAAGCATATTCGGCCACACGTATTTCCACGCTTTCTCTTCGTCCACACCTTTCTTTGTGCATTCCACACCCAATACATCGAGAAGTCTTGGTACCGAATAGCTCGAGCCTTTGGATGAATACGATTGCACACAAACCATTCTGTAAGAGTAGTTTTTCTGATATCTTCATTCTGCATAACATCTGATATATTGTCTGTATCTTGAAACACCACATAATTCTCATCAAGCAAGTGCACCTACAACCGTTGTATATCAGGCTTCTCATTGTGCAATGCATAGTCATATATTTCCCAACACGCTTCTGAAGCTAAATAACTCTCGATCTCATCCACTTCATGAATGGTCGTACCATTTAACCCTAAGTTTCCAACAAAAAATTTAATCGTTGCACGATCATGTCCCTTGTATATATACTTATACAAAAACTTAACAGCTGCCATCGTTGAGCATACCTCAACATTATATGTGCATTGTATTTTTTTCTCAAGTACGAATTGTATGAAACAATCCATCGATTATCAATAGTATTACCCTTTATTGTGACTGTCTTTCCATCATCTCATCTTCTATAAACAGGATAGCCAGAGCTATCAACAGTTGTTACATTCACAAACCTCCGAGGGAATTTTTTAGTGCATTGACCATTGCGCATGCAAGGGCTCTTGGGATTCATTACACTGCAAGGACCATGGACATTACATTTTGAGATAGTTTCAAACAAAGCTGAAAACTTTGCCCTATTAGGAAACTCAACATAAACAAATCTATCATAATGGCATGCTTCAGAGGGTTTAAAAGTGTGCTTCAAAATTAGCAAAGTATGAGAATGTGGTAGCCCCCGCTTTTGAAACTCAATCACACTAACATAGCCTGCAACATTTCCAAACAGATTCCTTTTCAACAATGTATGCATTATATCAGCATGTTTTTTATGGAATACCCGAGCAGTCAAATCAGGACGATCATAAGCAGTCTGTCGAGGCAACAAAGCATTAGTTATCTCTAACCACTTTGGATTACATGTCATCGTTATAAACAGATCAGGTTTTCCCTTACTTCGTACTATAGCCATGGCATCCTGATACAACTGATACATGTGTCTTGGCCCACCAATAAAAGAAGACGGCAAAACCACCCTTTTTCCAATAGAGGCACCAATAATCCCCATGGGCCCATCATCCATCACTCCCACCATATCTGCTAAGCCCTTATAAACTTTCGAGCGTAAAACTGATTGATTTTGATGACACCAAGCTAATCTACATTGCTCTATGCTACAATAAGCATCAACAATAAATTTTTGCAACAATCGGCCACCCCGCAACATGCACACCTCAGTGTCCTCATGCACTTGTAGTCGAAATGCATAAAATTGCATCTGAGTAACAAAGTCCTTATTAGACAATCCATGTATATTAATTGGAACATTAACACCACTATAAGGTACCTTTACATGCCAACCATCATCACCCATAGGAAAAAGAAGAACGTATAGCATTGGCATATATGCCCTATGCAAGTTTAAAATAGCAATACATCGTCCATCCCGACTATAAACATGTATGTCTCGACGATCAAGTATTCTCATCACCTTGTCCTGGCATGATAGCTACAACCTTAGTTGCCACTGGAGCTAAGTATTGTCTATTAGCATGTTGAACCCCAAAAATAGTCATTCTCAAAATCATGCAAGGGATTGTTTTGCAATTGTATACCTATGGATCTAAAAGCTTGTGCATATGCATTGTGTTGATGCATCATAGACTGAAGCTCCCCAGGCAAGTTTGGCAATAAATTAGGCATAACATCCAACCGATTAGATAACTCATGCTCAGTATCATAAACATAAAGTTGTGCAAATCTTGGCCTTTCTTGTCATTGCAGATTAGGAATCAAAGGGCCTATACGATGATAAATGGAGCCATGCACTCTAAAGGTATAAGAATTTCCCACAACAGACAAAAGCTCATCAACATTGGCACCAAGTGACACAAATGCAAGAGCACTATTATATGCTCGTATATTATTTTTAAATACTCTGCTTTAAGGATGAATACCATGCAACAAATCATGTAATAGTTGTGGTGGATATTGCAACCGTGGCAACATTACTTTTCCATTTCGACAACAATGTTTACTAAACAAAACTGATCCCTGCACTTGAGTCTCACATCTCCACAATTTAGCTGAACATCGGTCACACATCTCAGAAAGACTCTCCATGGAATGCACAATCGGGTTTTGAAATAGCAATATTATAGTTGCAAGATGAATATCCATTGTAGGCAAATCATATAAAATGGAGCAAAAACCCCCATTTCGAGCACTAAAGGTTTGAGCATTATTGACACGTGACTCATTAATCACAGCATTTCCTAGGTTTTGGTGATTTTTAGCATCACAATTATAATCATTAGCAAATTGCTGCTCAATCAAACTGTGAAGTCCCTCACGAATCAAGCTATCATGATTTAAAGCCCCTCCTTGCAAAATGTTCCAGCACTCAACTATAGTAAAACACATCTCTTTATACCCCCTCTGGTCATGTCTTGCCATTTGAGCCCTAAGCCTAGCAATCTGTTGTCGTCTATATCGTGTAGAGTTGAGTCTATGCCTATGAATACGCAACACATAATCCCTGCTAGTTCTCTGATTATTTAATCCCATATTGTTTGGATTCTCACAAAGCTTGCACATCAAGAGAAAACATGCATTCTTTCAAGTAGAGACTTGATTGGGATTAGTATTTCCAAAAAGACTTAAAAGCAGAATCAATCTAGAATCACATATTTACAAACTCTTGAAAAGAGAAAGAATACACAATCTTATTCCAATCCATAGCAAGTACCTAGACATTGAAACATATTTTACAGAGAATATTACTCTTTGATACGTACTACATTGCAACACATAATAATTATATCTATAAATAAACTATAGATCAATGTTTACAAACTCTTTAAAAGAGAGAAGAATGCATCACCCCTAATAAATTGAACCAAACACTGGAGAAAGAGAGAGAGAGAGGGAGGGAGGGAGAGAATATTACAATTAGACCATAGAATTAGAAAATATTACTCACATGCATTACACCATAAAAATGAATAAAGTTATGATATGATATATCCACATTGTTTGATATGATATCAAGCGTCAAGAAACAGACATCACACCACATTGTAGATACCCAATATAGTTTACTCAATTTAGTCTCGTTACAAAAAAAGGGAGCACGCATTATCACAAAAAAATAGTGGCCCAAGCATTTCAATATCTTCATAAGCGAGACAACAATAGATCATAACCTTCATCCAAATGTTGAAGAGAGAGACAAAAAGAGATCAAACCTCAAGAAAGAGGTATCACATCGTTACAATAAAACCAATATAAGCTTCACAAAAAGGAAGCACACATCATCACAAAAAAAACATTGGTCCAAGCACTTTCAAGTAAGATATAAGCGAGACGATAATAGATCATAAGCCTCAGCCAAGCAAATCCTCCTCAATTGGGACCGTTTATTTGACGACTCAATTGTCGTAGCAAGGCATTGAACCTATTAACATTCATTTGGAACTATAAAAACGGTAGTCGACAAACCCTCTGGCAAATCACAGGCTCGTGGTCATCTCCAAGGCCCCAAAACGATGCCCACATATCATTCAACAACAAATTCATCAACCTACTTGTCTCAGAGACAATTGCTGAAAGTTCCCTCACTTCACCACCCAAACCACTCAAGACTTGTTGAAGAACACTCTGGGTGTGCTTTATCTCGCACACAATACCATACAAACCCTTAGCTTATTCATGCAATTCTGCAGAGTAAATAGCAAGTGCATAATCGATACATGTGGATAAACTCGTCTGCAATTGCATCAAGTCATTCATCTTGGTCTCGAGGCGTTTAAACTCTAAAGAACTTGAAGCAGCCTTTGGGTTTCTTTGGATCATTGATGTCCTTGTGGATTTACTAACATGCCCTCCCTGTTACCTCGCCACTTCTTTAATCTTTCACACATTAACTTTATTCACTCCATTAAACTCCACATTTTGGCTGCAACAAAATACACAAATGACTATCTCCCCAAAAAGAACACAATACCTTGGTGAAAATACAATTATTAGAATAACTATCTCCCATACCCATGCGAACAGCTCCAAGCAGACAAGCATCAAAGAGATGATGTTGTGGCTGTTTTCTTTGATTCAACCAAATCAATTGCATTCAATGGAGTCGAATGCACTATGTCTAGAACATCGTCCATAGCTTTGCTTTGTTCCATGATGACTACACGAAACTTTCAATAGAGTATAAGAGTCCTAATAGAGAAATCTCAAAGCCATTGAAGACAAACACATTTTCAACTGAAAACCCTAAATCGAAAGTGTATTGGACTCAAAGACAAAAGAATAGTCATGCACAAACACGTGTAAATAATCATGCATGAGCACATGACACTCACCAAATATATAGCCATGCCTTACTCTCTCTCTCTCTCTCTCTCTCTCTCTCTCTCTCTCTCTCTCTCTCTCTCTCTCTCTCTCTCTCTCTCTCTGTGCAAGCCCTACTAATACGTCTTGCCAAAGGCTCGAATGTGTTAAAGATCCAAAGATGTTCAACGCTTGGTCCAAGCACTTTCATAGATCAACTAATAAACTATTATCATCATCAAATCATATAATAATGATAATAATAATAATAATAATAACAAACTAACAATACATATTTATAATATAATACAATATAATAACTAACAATAACAAAGTTAAAATAACAACCATTAACAAAACTATATAACTATATAATATAACAATAACAATAATAATAAAATAATACAATAATAAAAATACAAAACATAATAATAATATAATAAACAATACGAAAACAACAATAATATAAAACAATATCTAATCTAAACAAAATAATACCACAATAAATAAACTATAAACTAACAATAAACTAATAAACAATACAACAGCAATCATCATCATCATCATCATCATCATCATCATTATCGTTATCATTATTATTACTATTATTATATAATATTATATTATATAAATATAAACTAATTAGATATAATATCTATCTAAGCGAGACGATAATAGATCAACTAATAAACTATTATTATGATAATAGATCAACATTGGTCCAAGCACTTTCAAGTAAGATGTAAACTATTAAAATGAGGTAAAAAAATCTTAATAATTTGAAAGAGATAGACAATGTTTTTTAAAATGGAGATTTTCATCAATCGAATAAAACATAACTCATTTAAAAAGTCTTACAAAGATTATATATATCAAGCACGTGGCAATTTTCA
Source organism: Lygodium microphyllum (assembly GCF_053477565.2). Taxonomy (NCBI): domain Eukaryota; kingdom Viridiplantae; phylum Streptophyta; class Polypodiopsida; order Schizaeales; family Lygodiaceae; genus Lygodium; species Lygodium microphyllum. The sequence goes on along the minus strand of NC_141147.1, from coordinate 150,777,426 downwards.
ATTTGGAAAAGATAGACAATGTTTTTCAAAATGGAGATTTTCAAGGACGTCTGTACGCAGCGACGACTCATCCAAGTTAACATTGCCAAAAACCTATCTAGATAAACTTTGAAAGAAGCAAATTGCACATCAAGGGCAATGCTCTCGAGTGAAAGGGAATGACCCCACACAGTGATTCATCTGGGTTAACATTGCCAAAAACCTATTAAGGGAAACTTTCAAAGAAGTAAGTTACACATCAAGGGAAACTTTTTCATTCTTGTGAGCAATTAACTCACATACGCCATCATCTATACGACCAGCACTGTCAATAAGATCTTTCGTCTTCTCATCATGATCATCCAAGGATCCAATACGTAGCCAATACTTTCGAACATATTCATATATCTCCCCTATGTAACCCTTGATTTCTTCCAACTTATCATGTATCCTTACACCATCACAAAGGTTTCCTTTGTATTTCTCCTCCAAAATTCTCTCAATCCTTTGTAGACGGCTATCAATGCTCTCACCAAGAGAAACTGAAGCCCTTTGACGTCGAAATAGTGCCTTTACTTGCTTCTCAAGCCCATCCAAGTGATGAATGACTCTAAAAAAATGAACATAACTTTTATATCCTCCAACATGCCTGAGTGCACGACGAACTGCCCTCGGAGGGGTCACTCATGAATATATGTATATATAACGTAAGTTCAAAATAAGGGGTTTTTAAAACACCATTTTTATGCATTTTTTACATATAGAAGGGTGTCATATAAAGGGGTTACTTACAGATTCAATAGAAAAGGGTTGTGTTTTATTCAAGAAAAATTCATAGATTAGGATATTTATAAATAGGCCATGAATGCACATTATATAGAGAATATATATATAGTGAACCCCCCGAGGAACTACCTTCTTCCTTATAACCTCTTTCCCTTTGCACACATTCATTTGCACACTGGGAGCGCACTGCACAACATTTGCTACAGACACATTTTTTTCCTCCATGCTGCGCAAAACACATGCGTCAACATCAAGGTGCATATAAACTATTCTTATCTTATATTAAATTAGAAACAGTGGAAAATCCTAGATAACATTAGATTAACTTCCAATGCATTAAATTTAAACATACGTGCATTAGACCATATGATTGACTACCATAGAATTTGCTATAGTAAGTAGCATCTAGAGTGAGGTTTCAATTTGTTTATCCCACACATAAGACTCAAGTGGGTCTTCAAGATGCATTTGGATTATTTCAAGCAAATTCTCATGGCTCCCTAGTTGAGAGAAGATTATGCTTTTTGTCACAATGGATGTATCTAGTCAAGGATCAAAGCCAACGCCACAATGACCAGTGAATTGGTATTTTAGGTGGTGCACTACAACTATATCATTACTCACTATAACTATAACTAATTATTTTATATTATCACTATTCACATTATTTTACATTATTATTATTAGTTTTTTGTACTAATATTTATACTAATAAAATAATAATAAACTAAATCAATCAAAATACAATAAAAACTAAACCAACAATTAAAATAACAATAAATGGAATATAATATAATATAATAACTAACAATAACAAAGGTAAAATAACAACCATTAACAAAACTATATAACCATATAATATAACAATAACAATAATAATAATAATAATATAATAACATAATAATGATAATGAAATGATAATAATAAAATAATAATAATAAAACATTCACATTCACATTCACAAAAAATATAATAATAACAATAATAACTAAAATAATATCTAACTCTAAATAAAATAATACCATAATAATAAATAAAATAAACTATAAACTAACAATAAACTAATATCATCATCATATCATATCATAATTATAATATTATAATAATAATAATAATAATAACAAACTAACAATACATATTTATAATATAATACAATATAAAACTAACAATAACAAAGTTAAAATAACAACCATTAATAAAATTAACAAAACTATTTAACATTTAACATTCACATTCATTCACATTAACATTAACATTAAGTATTTAACATTAGCATAATAAACTAATATCATCATCATATCATATCATAATAACATCATATCATATCATAATCATAATATCATATAATAATAATAATAATAATAATAATAATAACAAACAAACAAACATTAACACATTCACATTCACATTATTCACATTAACATTAAGTATTTAACATTCACATTAATTATTTAACATTAACATTAACATCACAAACAATAACATTCACATTAACATCATAAACAATAACATTAATATTAACAATTAATTAATAAGTATTAATAACTTAACTAATTAATGTTAACTATTAACTATTATTAATTAATAATTAGTTAATAACTCTCTTATTATTTTGGCAACAGCTTGGCGGAGGGGGGGGGGTAGTGGCGTGACTGGTGGGAGGGAAGGTGACGTGACTTGGCGAGCGTGACTGGCGGGAGGGAAGGCGACGTGACTGCCGCAGGCGCGTGATTGGGGGGGGAGATGACTTGGCGGGGGGGAAGGGGGGGGGGGTAGCGTGACTGGAGGGGGGGGAGGATGACTTCGCGGGGGGGAAGGGGGGGGGGGCAATGTGACTGGCGGGCGGGGTGCCACAGCAAGGCTCCCCAGGGTGGACACGACAACTCTCAGAGAGGTGGAGAGAGAGAGAGAGAGAGAGAGCACCTTCAGCTCCTCAACGAATGAAGCTCCGAATCTGAGAGTTGGAGAGAGAGAGAGAGACAGAGACGACACCTTTACCAAGCTCCTCAACTAAAGCTCCTCAACAAACGAAGCCTTCTCCACCCTGCATCTCGATCTATATCTAAGTTCATCCTCATCATGAGAGAGGGAGGACGTGAAGACATGGGGCATTAAAGCCACCTCAACCTCCCATGCATGCATGCAATTCAAATTCAAATGAAAGTTCGGGAGAAAAACGGAGGCTTGGGAGAAAAATGAAAGTTCGAGAGATAACCGAACCTCCAGTCAAAATAATAAGTAAGAATAGATAATAAATAAGAATATACAAGAATAGATTAGAGCATGTAGGCAGCCTGCCTGACGAAGGCAATTTGTGCTTCTTCTCCTTCTCCACTGGAGGAGAATAGTTCTTGCCAAGTTTGCACCTTCTTCTTCTCCATCTTCATCTCCTTCTTCTTCTTCTTCTTCTTCTTCTTCTTCTTCTTCTTCTTCTTCTTCTTCACTGTCTCCTCCCCTTCATTATTTCCCCCCTTTTGCCTTTCCCTCTTTTCCCCGTCACCGCCTGCATTTTCCAAGTGCCTTTCCCCCATCCCTTTCCCAACCCGCATCTCCTTTCCGCTTGTTGTTTCCCTTCCCCTCAATCTCTCCATCATTGCAATATGCACCCGATCACTCCCTCCTTCCCCATTGAATCACCGTCGCTTCGTTCATGGACTTCACTTGACATGCTTTACATCCGTCGAGAACAAAAGGAGGAGGAACAAAATAAGGAAAAAAAAACAGCTATGGATTGCGTATCTTTCCCCTCCCTTGAACTGCGGACTTTATCCAATAGCCAAAGATCGAGGATGCTTCAATTCCTCTCCGCAGGATCCAAGCATCGTCGACCTTTTCTTTAGAGATTGATGCTACAATGAGTGCCTCCAACAGGTAGAATCGTCTCGACATTTTCTTCAAATCGGTACTGCAGAGATGGTAGCATCACAACTAAGGAATTGGGGACAATTATGCGTTCCCTCAGACAAATGTAGATGGAAATGGCACCATTGATTTCTCTGAGTTTCTCAACCTCATGGCTCGAAAGATGAAGAACACTGACTTTGAAGAAGAGCTAAAGGAGGCATTTAAAGTCTTTGACAAGGATCAAAATGGTTTTATTTCAGCTGCTGAGCTTCGGCATGTGATGACAAATCTTGGGGAGAAGCTCTGATGAAATGATACGTGAAGCAGATGTTGATGGTGATGAACCAGTGAATTACGAAGAGTTTGTGAGAATGATACTTTCAAAATGATGCTTTATCTGTAGCATCATTTTTGCTGTTGATAGAAAGTGATACGGAAACATAACTTGCTGCTTTTACTAGTTTGTTAGATAAGAAGGCTGTGAACGCTATTCACAGGACTAGAGGCCCCGTTGAAACAATCAAGAAGTATAACATTGGCTCAAACAAGGCATCCTCTAGCACTCCAGGTTTGAATACCAAAAACCTTGATGAAGAAACATTTGGAGATCTGCCATTTGTGGGTGTGAGAAGTTATCTTACTGTTGAACTCAAAGGAGCACCATGAATGTCCATTCCATCTTTATGTAAAGAAGAACTCTTTATGCTTGTTCCTCCATCTTGTTATGGTGGCTTCCAAATGCTATGGTACTCCATGCACAATGGTGTTTGCAACCTCTTTAGTTCCAAGGCCTTATGTAGGGATTTCCTTGACGGGTGCCCTACTCCCGATGCCTTGCGTCTCTTTGGGGTGGGACCTTTTGGCAAGCTATGGAGTGTCTGATTTGGATCAACCAATCCAAAGTTATTACACATTTAGTATAGCAAGGTCTGTAGTGGACAACATACTAGAGTCTTCATCTGGAAGAAGCTCTTAATGGCAACATTTTGTTCCAAGATTTCATTTTCATATATTTCAATGGTTGTAAATGCTTCGTATTTGATTCTCAGCACTCTAATTGTAGTTATTTCGTGAATCCTTGAAGATTAGGCCATTTAATTTTAGTCCATGCATAGTACCCTGCCCCTTTCCACCACTTGGCAATTTGTAATAAGTGCTATTTTGTTTTTGAGGATAAAAATATCCGAGTGGGGATGGAATGTAAAGAACTGAATTAGGGACATATAAAAGGAAAAATGACACATATACATGTAATCATGATGCGAGGAGGCATATTCCACGGTGGATTCCGTGCCATGGTGGATTCTGTGAGGTTTTACGGTGGATTCCGTAAACTTTTATTACCGGGGCTTATACATAAAGTGGATTCTTTGTACGAGAAGTAGATGGGGACACCTATCCTTTTTGGGCATTTTGTTAATTTTATATGTACATGGGTGATTCTGTAAAATACATATTTAAATTAATAAACGTTTATGAGTTTAGAGTGCGCACTCGTGATAAATTAAGATTAGGATTGATTTCTAACCAATTTATTTATGTAGCTGAAGACTGCTAGGTATTCACTTTTGTCGGTTTAATTGTATTATTTTACTAACGATTGTGAATGCTTCAGTTGATGTGTAGAGATATCAACGGTGGTAGTGGAAAGCATTGGAGGATAGCGTGTATTCAAGTTATCGTCAATATTTTGATGGGCGCATACCTTAGGCATGGCACCTATATTTTGTCGCGCCTATTTATCAAGGCATTTGATATTTATTATTATTTTTGTATGCACATGGGCACATGATTTAGATATTTGTATTTGGACATTGTATTTGGGTACGCCTGACTTCTTGGGCACCCATTAGCTTTATTTCTATTTGGCACAAAAGCAAACTCAAAAGCTAAAGCGTACTATTTTGTAATTTGGGCTATTATTTGAGCTTGAAGATGATTAATATATGAAATACATGCTTTGTGGAGCGCTCACACAAGGCATGGGGGGAGATTGCACCCAATTGGTCTCTTGTTCATGTCGTGCAAGCTTTCTACATTGATTTGTGTGTAAAAAGTAGAGTTCTTTTGTTCTTGGGGACCTTCTGACACTCACTACGAGCGCTTACGACATTCGATCTGTGCACCAAATCAGTTTTGACACAATAATACATCTTTGTTCTTCATCTCTCTCTAGCTTCTCCTGTCCTTTCATGGCTTCCAGCCATCTCTCTTATTCTTTCCTACCTTTCTCTCTCCTTGTCACTCTTTTTCTCTTACTTCTACACTTCTTCTTCTCTCTCTTTTGGAGTATTCTCTCTCTAGTTCACTTCTTGACATATTAGAAGGCATCACGAGAAGAAGAAAAAGAATGAAAGAATGAATATGAACCATGGTTAGAATAGTAATGAGTTTGCTTGAAGCCCCTCTCTTGTTTCTTGCTCAGATCCACTATGGCACAAGCCTCTCTCTTGTTTACTACTCAAATCTGCTATTGTGTGTCATGAGAGATGCTCATCAAGATGCATTAATGCCGGTGGCGACACTAGCCCTTGGATTTGTAATATTGGCTTTTGCAACATGTCATGCTTACCCTCCCTCTCCTCACTTCTCACCCGTGTTGTCTCCATAAAAGGAGAGAGAGAGAGAGAGAGAGAGAGAGAGAGAGAGAGAGAGAGAGAGAGAGAGAGAGAGAGAGAGAGAGAGAGAGAGAGAGAGAGAGAGAGAGAGCATACACGTGTGAGCTTGCAGGACGAAAGATAATAGAAAGCGAGACATATATTAATGATGGTGACTGATATATCACATCTACTATATTAAAAGTTGGAAATTCAAAATTCTTCTCATGTCAGACTTGGTGACCAATAGAGCTTCCTTGAGGTTTGGAAATCCACAAGGCAAGAGCTCAAATAATATAATATAGATGCCCAAGCTATTACTTTTTTTGGGGAGGTGGGGGTGTTTGGAAGAGGGGGGGCAAGGCGACGAGCTAAGAAATACATTGTGAAAGGGGATGGTGCAGTGAGCTTGACCATCATGACCATCATGCAATTTTGAAAGAGGTGGGCTTTAACATCACTTGGTGACAAAAACAAAAACCCTAAATTGGTTGAATAATGCATATGTGATGCAAAATAGGGCAAATTTCTCACACGAATATTGCTTATGGGGTATTCCTAATGAAATTACAAATTTTTCACAAAAATTAGGAATCTGCTATTGGAGCGTTTGGGGTCGAAAGTCTACCGCGGGGATAAGAAACAATAGGGTGAATGGAGATTCAGGGAGAGCAATTGATGAAAGAGAAGGGGTTCGAAGAAATAGAAGATGTAGAAGAATACTTATAGAGGTGAAGCTTGTCAATTTATTTTTGCATCATGAGAAGATAAATCCCTTGTAGACAAAAAATGTGTATCAAACAGTAGCTTCTTCTCTACTGCTCAGACCGCCAATCTGTTGCTTCCGCTGGCTACGAAAGGGGGGGGGTAAAATACTAGGACACCTGTTTAGAATTCTCCCAAATCACTCATTCTTTTCCCAATTCGGAGTGCAATTTGTTGTCTGTAAACTTTAATCGCACGTCGCGCGATTTTTCCAATCCTTCTTTTTGCATAAAATCTCCCAAAAATGACTGAAAGCCCCTTGCTTTTTTTTACATGTCATCCTATTTTAGAAGTTGTCTACAACTTTTGGATATTTATATAAAATAATATCCAAAATATAAAAAATAAGCTAAACTTGTCCAAAAATCTAGTATTTTTGAACCATCAACACTACGAACATTGACACTAGTGACTAATATGGCATTGACTCTCTAGATCAATAAAAAAACCGAATGGCGATGCACTCTAAAGTTTTTCACACTGTGTCCGCATAATGGCAGGACACCACCATGTGGCTAAGAGTGGCTTTTGATTTTTGTAGAAAACCATGGAAATACTTTCTAAGAAATCGGCTCACAAAGACAACTCCTAGGGTGACCATTGTAAGAAGAAGATAGATTGTCTTTGAGAGTTCAGATGAGTGCAGTGAAAGAAAGTACTTTTCTTTAGAGCTACCCTGCTCTTGTTTAAACAAGGTAGAGGCAATGCATAGAAAAATGGATATCAAACGACCTTATGTCCATGTGGTGGGCTCAAAGTCCCTTGGGCCGTTAGGGCCTACCACATTCACCTTTTTTGGGTAGAAATATTTCTTTTTAGAGGGAGGAAATCCGCCCATTTTCGAGTGGGTTTGGACTCTAGAGGCAATTCACTTTTCCTTGAAGCGACGATCACGATTCACATGCTTCCACACAAAAAAACATTCTCTTCCCCCCCTCTCTAGAGATCTTCGGTCGTGTATGGTGAACCCACCTAGTTTTGAAGTGTTCTTGTAAGATGAGCGAGAAACGGTTAGGAGCTCAAAATCTGTTCAAAAATTCAAAAAAGTGGGACCCACTTGGCCCCGTTTACCATTGATTGGACGGATGGCCATCGCCGTTTCTGCTGCTGCTGCTGCTGCTGCCGCCTCTTCTTCATCTTCTTCCTCTTCTTCCAAGTTCCGTGACCCGCCCCGTCTCTTTGCTTGTGCTAGTCAGGCTAATTCAAGAGCAGGAAAGGAGATTGCAACGATTCCATTCCTCTTTGCCAGCGGTAAGTTCTTTCCTTCTTTCTTTCTTTTGTTTCTCTACTAATAACAATCATGTGCTTCTTCTTTCTCCTCTTTTCTCTCTTTTTTTGTTCTCTCTTTACATTTCAAATCGGCATCATCTCCTCTTTTAACTCTGATGCCCAGCCTTGGCTGCTGAGGAGGAAGATGACGGCACATCCTGCAGCTTGGCTTGAGGATATACGCTTCCCCTTTTAGCTCGCTCCTGATATATATGTTGGAAGCAGCAGCACAGAGGCCTCTTCTGTCCATGGGTTCTGGGCGGGAAGGAAGTTCCGCAGCCACACCTGCAATATCCCCTCCGATCGCAACATCGCCAGTGCTGCCTGCTTCTTCGTCTGCTGCAAAACAAGGTATGAGTTCCTCCATGCTTCACAAGTTGCAGAGAGAGGAGCTTCTGCAGGGTGGCCGCAACATAATGCGCACCGCCTCTCTGGAAGGTGCCGCTGTGTCTGGCACCAGAAGCCCTCGCATGGGGCTGACCCCCTCTCACAGCCCCCGGTCCCTGTCGCCATTGCGCAGCCCCACGCCAGGGATTCCTGGCGCAGAGGTGGCTACAGTAGATTTCCAGGAAGCCATCATGCGCATGCAGAAGAGCCCCACAATGCCTGCAAGGGTTGGAGAAATGGAGGAGAATGACGATCAGCCCTCCGTGGCTGCAGTTGTGCAACGTAGCCGATCAGATATTGCAGGGTTACAGCATCAGAAAGGTCCTTTTCCCTCTAGCAGGTCCAAGGAAGGAACGGAACCCATGCCACATATGGAACATGAGCCTATGGCTCGGATCACAAGGGGAATGACAGACGCACCGCAGGATAGGAACCCATCAGAATGGGTGGTTTTGGAAAGAGGAAAGAGTCCTAGAAGGTCCAAGCCTGCAGCCCCATCTATCATCTTAACTGAGGGCCCAGAGGGCATTGGTATCATGCCTTCAAGTGAACGAAAATCAACAAGAAGTAGCAGCAGAAGAGCAACCAGAGCTGGAACTTCACAGGATCTCCAGGATATGGATTTGGGGATGGGGGATGCCAACCGAGTTACCCGACGCAGCCACTCCCGCCCTCATCCGCGCCAGCACAAGCGCAAAGCTGCTGAGCCCATCATTGTGTCCATGCCCACGGCTTCATCCACACCAGAGCCTTACTTTCCCGAAAGACATCACCATCAAGAGGTAGATCCATATATTTCTGTTCATAGAACAGCACATGGTGCTGCCAGTGCATCGCCGCCCTCATTGAGAAGGAATCACAGAGGTAGCATTTTTGAAAATGATGGTTATCTCCTCATTTCATGTTAGCGGTTTAGTGTAGACTCTTGAATCTACATTGCAGTTGCTGCAGCCTCTTGTCATTTGTGTTCTTATCAGTAACAAAGAATGATTTCTGTATGCATTCGCAGAGGCAATGCTTGTGGAGAGTACAGACTGGCTGCAGCTTCTGGGTAAATCATCATTTTTTGGCTTTTGTACTAGTATAGCTAATTACCTCTTCTTATCTCTAATCTGCTGCTTGGTATAGTGGACATATTCATGTGGAGGCACATTCCTCGGTCAGCCTTGCTGTTTGGAGTTGGTTGTTTCTGCATAATGTCAACATCACTCGTACAAGACATGCAATACAGGTAGAGTACTCATAGAGGCTTTAATTCTTCTCACGTGCTGTAGTAACTGCTCTCTTGCTTATACAGTGCAATCTCCGTTTTGGCACACGTTGCTCTTTTCTATCTGGCAGCAATATTTATCAAGCGCACATTTCTTCGGAGGTGAGCTATGACGAGTCCTAATTTAAATTCCAAAACATGCCATCAATGCTTGTTTGCATAACTGCTCAATTCTAACATTTTGCCCTGCTACACAGTGCTTCTCCTGTTGTCCCCTCAGCATCTATACATATGCTTTCTGAGTCGGATGCTTTGAGACTCGTGAGGCTATTGTTGCCACCGGTCAACATTCTGCTGCATAAGCTAGGGCAATTATTTTCTGGAGAGCCCATTGCTACACTAAAGGTGCGTCCTTCTTGTTTTACATAAAACTCTGTGTCAACTCGCAAATCCTGATATTTTGCTTAGGTAGTAATATGCAAGTATGCGGATGTTTTGGTCAAATTCTTGGCCGAGTTAACGGGTTGAATGTTGGACTCATTGCGGTTATTTACCTGTCTGTCTGTAGACGTGCGAGTATTTCCTTCTGAATTTGGTACTTTTTTTAATTTTTGGGTATCATGGAGTCTCTCTTTTTTTATCCCCCCCCCAAATTATGTCAGGTGGCGGCAGGTCTTTGGTTGCTGGCTCAAGCTGGCTCCATGATGAGTTTGTGGAGTTTTACAAGAATTGGTAACCCTTTCATGGCTTTGTACCCAAGCACATAGCTAAGTGCCAAAGACTTGAAGACAGTGAAAGTGAAATTGGCTTTACTGAATCTGCTTTTGCTGTCAGCAGCTTACTTTGCTCTCTTTGTCGTTCCGAAATGCTACTCAAGTTACAATGAGCTGATACGCGGGCAGGGTAATACACATCTGCCACTTTGAATGCTTATGTGTTGGATGAAAAGGGAATACGTGAGCAAACTGTCTCCTTTATTGTGCATGTTTCAGTCAGGAACGGTTTCGAACGTGTTCGGGTTGCATGGGAAGCTTGTACTCATAAGAAAGCAGTCCTTGTTGGAGCATTTGCTTTGGCATGGAATTTCTCCTCTGTCTCAACTCGCTTATGTGGGGGTGAGCAGCATCACGCTTACATAGAAGGACGGCTGACTGTGTTGGTGGCTATATCTGAATGCTCATGCTTGGATATTTTTGCAGCTTTCATATCCCTTGTGGCTCTACGTGCATACCAGCATGTCTTCAGAAGTGAACCTGGCAGTGACAATCCTGCCCATGACATAGCAGCCGGCTTGAATTTTGCACCTTCCTATGGTTTAGAGGTGGGTCAAATCAGATGGCGTGGGATAATAATCTTTGTTGTTTCTCTTGAGTCAATATTATGGATTGCCTAAACCAAGAGAGTTCTCGTCTTGTCTGTAGCTGATGGCAGTAGCACAGCCAAGACAGGAAACGAGGCCTTAAGTCAATTTTACCTATTTTGGTGGTACCACAACCAACAGACTGAAGCAACAACGCCCCCCTAATTTGGCGGCCGCACAGCCAAAACGTGCACCGATGCCATACGTCAAGCTCCTTCCTTCCTCGTCGTTTTTGTGACTGAATTCCTTACACAAACTTTCAAAGCAGCTTGGACTACTCGTCCAAATGTGACTGGTAAATTGGGTTGTGTGCGCTTGGCAAGTGAAAAACGCGGTGCATGTTCTGAGCTTCCTTTGAGTCTCTCTCAACAAGGTTCCCCCAAAACCAGAAGATGTGAAGCACCTGACTCCCCTGTCCTTGTACGCGCGCACACACTCATGGATGCAAAGCTGACACCGTTGTTCTATGATGCGCACTTGATATAATATTAAAGCTTAAACCATAGCTGGTGGCTTACCACGCACAGTAAGACATAGTTGTTCTATGATGCGCGCTTGATATAATATTAAAGCTTAAACCATAGCTGGTGGCCTGTCACTCACAGTAAGACATTCTGAGCACGGCAAGCCCTTCATATCTTCCACGATAGCTTCCGAAACAAGTCGCACTGTGAAGCCACCATGATCATGATTGATGGATGGCATGTTGTCTCTGTAGTACCGTGCCCGCGTGGCCTTGCATGCGCGGACGCGAAAGACGGGTGAAGGACCACGTCGCCCGGGCGCACTGGCGCGTACGCTCTATACTCTTAAGAACAAATAGATGTAAAGGCATCCTTGCACAACCATTACGCTTTCTTTTTTGAGGGCCATTTTGCTTGCCTTTTTATTGTTTGGTAAAATGGTTACTGGAATTGTGGAATATTAGCCTATTTGCTTTCTTCCTCATGGCTAGAAGACGAACCAAAGAACAAGGAAGCATAGGAGGAATCAAGTTTGAGTGTTGTAGGTGCATTCGTGCTAGAAGAGGAACCCCAAAAGAGAAGTAGAGTAGGGATCAACATTGAGTGTTGGAGATGGCTACTCGCTTGAGGTTGGCCAACCGTACCCTTGCCATGATGGAAGTTGCATTCAAGAAGCTTGTCCAAGCCATTGAGCAAGTAGTGATAGGATCCTTGTGAGAGCGGAGAATCATGTAAGGTGGAGTAAAGGTGAGCAAGTTTGATGCTAAGATGGTAGGCCATGGACAACTAGATGCCTTGCATATTTTACTTGATGGCATTAGCTTGTAGCCATTCAAAAAAGGATGATGATGCGTGATTTATTGAGGTGGCAAAGTCATAACAAATGTTCAAAATGCCCAAGCATTAACTTCTTTTGGGTGTTATGTATGTAGTAAATTTTTATAGCTTTAGTAATTGCTTTTCTTTTTGGCATCCCAAGGTAGGTTTCTTTTTGTGCCAAAGGGCAAAATTGTGATGGGTGTCTCTTTATCTTATACACCTTTGAACGTGTATGTGTGTGTGTGTGTACATGTTCTATTGTATTAATCAGTAAGAGCTTTCTCATGTGTTGAGGAGGTTTAATGTGCAAGTGTTTTGGAAATTATCCATTGAGTTTGGGAAGGAATCCCATGAAAATAGAGAGCTTTAATCATTTTGTGAAACTTTTACAAAATATCTAAAGTTATGAAACATGCATGATAGTTTTACACTCATAACCTACAATAGGATTTCAAAGATACACTCATCACCTATGCTAGGGGATTTTAAACATTCTTTAGTTTTCCACCCTCTCTATTACTACTATTATTACTACATCATTGGTTGTGTTGGTTATCTTAGTTACAAATAACATGGGAAGGTCTTTCAAAAATTTGGCTTGTGTTTGAAACTTTCTTATCCTTTTCACGTCCCTTTTCTAATTGGTCATGGAAAACTCCTCTAAGTACCTATCCATGTTGTCTTTTGATAATTAAGAGTTGAAGTGATCTCTTATGGCTTCCACTACTAGATCTATCTCCTCCAAACCAAAGGAGAAGAGCATTCATTGGAGTGTTTTGCTAGACCAAGTCTCTAGCTTTAATGATGGTTGCTCTCATGTCTTACAAGGCTTTCATTACCTTGTTTGATGCTCCAATCTAGGCCACATAATTGCTTGTATTCCTTTAAAAATTCTTATGTACTTTCATGTGTCTTCGGTAATCATTGTTATATTCAATGTGAAAATATAGTTATTCAGACATAAGGATTATGTTGAATGAAATTGCATTTGGGCTTGAAAAAAAGCGTTTATATAAGTCTAATGGTTTTATTATGTTTGTTAAATAATCTTGGCATGTTTATTTTGACCTCCTCTTTGGTTACTATATTAAAAGTAAGTATGAATTTTATTTAGCTCAATTTTATTTTCATCTCGAAGTGTAATGAAACTAGTTTTTCTTTCGTGGATGGGTGGTAAATCCTTGATTATAACTTAATTATAAATAGCAAACAATTAGTGTAAATTTGAAAATTCAAATTTATTTATTGATCTTGGACGATATATATTTTGGTATTTTTAATTTTCAAAGCTATATGAAAGAAGTTGATTTGATTTACAATGGGATTCTCTTGCTTCCTTTCGATATTCTAACTCTCATTGTGATGACAAGTCTTTAATCCAATTTGTTTCTTGATTTTGGTAATCAATTAGCTTTCTTTTACTTTGATGGAGATAGAGAATGCTCCAAATTTAGTTATTTGTTGGTATTTTCACTTGAATAAGCAAAAAATAACTTCAATTATATTGAGTCCAAGTTTTGGAGCTTTTAATTTTTGACAAGCTTTTCGAGGTTGTAGATGAATCCTAATTTTTGCTACAGATTAGGGTTTATAGCATAGAAATATGAAATTTCTCAAATTTAAGAATTCAAATATTGAGATTTTTAAAGCAAAGTTGTGAAATGATTGGAAGATGAGATGGAAAGCTATAGAGAAAAAATTCAATCTTTTGTTGTGAAGAATGACTAAAAATTAGGCAAATGTAGATGTCGCTTTGCCACAACTTGTAGATTTAAAGAATTGAGATGTAGTCTTTTCAAATGGTTTTTTAGTACTTTTTATATTTAATGATTAATTTTCAATCTTTAGGTACAAAAATAAATCTAATAATTATTTTGGTGCCTTGAAAAATAATGATTGTTCAATAATTAAATTTGCTAGGTAACTTTCATTTCTAAGTGTCTTTGTGCTATCTTTGATTATCGGATTGGTATTAGCTACCATTAAACATCACTTCTCTAGTATCATCAACTGATACTTATGGCCAAATGAATGATCTAGACCAACAACTAGCACAAGATACCACTAAGTACATGTGTTGTATAACTTATAACAACTTTTGTCTTTGATAACTTGTGATTTCTTGATGTCTCAAGCTCGTAAATTTACGTTATCTTAAATTGTATCTCACATGTGTAACATTTACTTAATCATGTGATTAAAAATTAATCCATATCTTAAGTGAGGTTTCAAAAATACAAGTCCTCGTGACATCTCTTTTTATTGTCTCAAAATTGAGGTAAGTCATGCCAAATCGATCGTAAGGTGATACAAAAGTATAGTTCTAGTACTCAGGGGAAACACGTACTTATCTATGTACACCTCACAATGATTACTATACTAAGTAGTGACCTCATGGCAAACATATTGTCAGTGTAGTACCTTGGATGCATATTGAATATATCTGAGATTCATTAGATCTGAGAGCTATCTATAACTGGAGGAGTGAAAGTGCTACCTTTCCCTTGAGTGTTAGATAATACTTTGCACCCTTGCTTTGTTGAACATAATGGAGCTTGAGCTTTAACTGAAAGATATCTAGGTAAAGCTGTAATAATTGAGGATGGTATGCCAAGTCGTTCTCTTCTATTCATTTGGCATCCATTGGTAAATAATTTTGAAATTTCACGAAGTATCTCATGGAAACTTTACATTTTACCTTTCTTTTTTTATGTGCTATCTGCTCATGTATTAAAATCTCATCTAGCTTCTCAACCTCAAGTTGAATTTCAACAGACATTCTCTGGTACATCATTATGAAAAGGCCTCAACAAATTGACATAAAAGGCATTGTGTATCCACCAATGTGGAGGTAATTTCAGTTGATATGACACATCGTTGATCTTCTCTAATACTTGGAAGAGCCCATAGTATTTCATACTCAACTTCAGATACAATCTTTCTATTCCTTTCATTTTATTCAACCTTGCGTTTTCAAAACACAGCAATACATAATCATCCTCCGCAAACTACGAAGCACGTATGTGGCAATTAGCTGTCATCTTTTGCATTTGTTGCAATCTCTGAAGTGCATATTTTATCTTTGCATATGCTACATTTAAGTTTTTCACATAACGATTAGTCTCAAAGATTTTATCATTTGTTTGGAGAATAGGTGGTACCTTCTTGCTACCCTCAACCACTTGAAATGGAGCTTTGCGCGAACTATGTATTGTGTTGTTGTAAGCAAACTCAACCAAGGGCAAATATTGCTCCCATTGTGTCTTGTGGTTTGAAACATAGCACCTCAAAAGATCTAACACTGTGGAATTCACTTTCTCAGACACTGACTATGTGTTTGCGAGTGGAAGGATGATGAGAATTTTAGTGTGGTATCCATATTCTCAAATAAGCATTCCAAAATAAATTGGCCATTCGGAGGTCTCGATCATTGATGATTGACTTTGACGTACCATGATACTTAAAGATATGCTGCAAAAACAATTGTGCCATATGATTAGCCTATATTGTCTTCCTTATCAGAATGAAATGGGCTTGTTTGCTAAGCATGCAAATGATAGTCCATATCCCATCATTCCTTGTAGGTGTCTTAGGAAGCCAAAAAATAAAGTCCATTGTAATACTCTACCAAGGCCTATCTGGAATAGGCAAGGGTTGTAATGAACCTGACATCTTTTGCCTATCATGCTTTACCTTTTGGCATACAATGCATGTCTTAACAAACTGTTCCACATCATGCCTCAAAGTAGCCAATAAAAGAAATGCTCCATTGCCTTGACCGTGGCATCAATACCTTTGTGTCTTGTATACGGAGGAATATGACTTTTAGTGATAACTCTAGGCCTTAACTGCTTTGTGACACAGTCGTCCGTGCATCATCATAAATCCATCTCTTAACACAAAGTGTTCATGCCTTTGGCCATTGCAAAGCTGATCATAAATATTAGCAAAGTCCGAATTAGCAACATATTACTCTTTTATGGCATCTAACTCAATGTGATAAACCATGTTGATGGTTGAAATTTGTGGCTTACGTAACAGTGTATCAGCCACAACTTCTTTTTACTATCAATATGAAAGTTTGCACATCTCATATGCTTCTCTGACAATTTTGTCTGTGTCAAAAAGTACCTTAAAGTTTGATGGTCTGTTTGCATTGTAAAATCAACCCCCAAAAAATAATGTTTTCACGTAGATGTATCATCAGAAATCCATCTCTTAACACAAAGTGTTCATGCCTTTGGCCATTGCAAAGTTGATCATAAACATTAGCAAAGTTCGAATTAGCAACATATTGCTCTTTCATGGCATCCAATTCAATGTGATAAACCATGTTGATGGTTGAAATTTATGGCTTACGTGACAATGCATCCCCCTTAATCTTCTTTTTACCATCAATATGAAAGTTTGCACACCTCATATGCTTCTCTAACAATTTAGTCTGCGTTAGAAAGTACCTCAAAGTTTGACGGTTTGTTTACATTGTAAAATCAACCCCCAACAAATAATGTTTTCACGTAGATAGTGCATGAATTATAGCCAAGAGCTCTTTCTCATAGACTTGCAATTTTTTTTTGCACTGTGGAGAATTTGACTCTCATAAGCCATAGCTTGGCCGTCTTGCATAATAATAGTCATGATGCTGTTACCACATGCATCACATTGAACTATGAATGACTCCCTTAGATTGGGGAATACAAGCACAGGATCTAAAGTCATCTTTTCCTTTAACTTTTCAAATGTTGAAATTTTCATTGCTGTCCATCTAAATGGCACATGCTTTTTCTGCAGGGCATGCAATGGAGATGCAATTTTAGCAAACCCGTGTACATACTTCATATAGTAAGAACATAAACCCAAGAAGTTGTAGATCTCATGCACATTCCTCATAGGTGGCCATGATCGTATTTCTTCAACTTTTGTAGGGTCCATGCGAATACCATCAGCCGATTCAATATGCCCCAGAAAGTGGATTTCATGCAAGAAGAATTCATTTTTCTTGTCATTGATAACTAGTCTATGGTCACGTAATTCATTGAACACTTTTATGCTTTACCTCTTTCTTGAATAAACAATCATGTGATCAAAGAAAGTGTCAACAAATCCTTTATGTGGCTTGAAGATATGATACATCATCCGATTAAAAGTGGCAGGAGCATTCGTAAGTCCAAAAAGCATAACAAGAAACTCATATAATCCAAAAGATGCCTTGAAAGTTGTCTTAAGCACATCTTCTGGTCTAATGTGTATTTGATGATATCCACTTTTCAAATCTATGTAGCTAAATATGGCTGCTCCTTATAATCTATCCCTAACATCATTGATTCGATAAATCAGATTGTGATTCTTTATTGTGATCTTGTTTAAAGCATGATAATCAATGCATATACGCCATGCATGATCCTTTTTTTGCGCCAAAAGCATTGGAGAACAAAAAGGAGATGAGCTGGGTTGAATCAACCCGTTTTCTAACAGCTCATTTATTTGACTTATAATCTTCTCCTGTTGGGCTGCATTGACTCTATAGGGTGGCGCATTAGGTGGGTCACTTCCAGAGATAACATTTATGCCACGATCTTCTGGCCTTTCAGGCGGTAGCTGCCCTACAAGTGAATGAGTAAAGCAATCAACATACATTTTCAGATATGACATGTGATTCTTCTCTAACTTAGATATGTTCCCAACATTTTCACTATCATATTTATCCTTAGTAAAAACCAAGTACACTAAAAGATGATTTTTAATTACTTTAGAAATGATAGCTGCGGATATAACATGGACAGATTCACCTTTCAATTCTACATCAAGTGTGAGTACCTTTCCCCTATGCTGAACAGTGATTTTTTTTGCACGAGAATCGATCACTGCATGTATACGATGACACCATGGTATACCAAGCAATACATCATAACCCTTAAGTTGAGCAATGAAAGACTCCATTGTCCACATATCCTTGTATGTGTAACCAAATCTTTCCAATGAGCAGTGTGACAGGCTCTGCATGGCCTTTACATGCCATTCCAACTTCCCCCATGGATTTCATCTCATCCTCTTTGATGCCTAGACGGCGGGCATCCATGTCAACAGAGATGAAGTTGGCGCGTGTACCATTATTAAAGAAAATCAATGCATGTTGATTCCTAACTTTGCCCCATGATCTGCACAACTTAGTAGCATTATTATTGGGCTGATCACTAACAACATCGGGCACCAACCCCATTGATATTTTAGGTATTTTTTCTTTAGAATCTCCCTGATTTTTTGATTTTTCAGCGTATTGCCTATTTGGATAATCCCTTGCAATGTAACCCTCCTGTTCACAAATAAAACATTTATTTGTAGCCATCAATTTCCTATGTTGTGCCAATATTTTCAAGCCATTTCTTTGTTGTTTTGGCCTCTTTTCATGTTGATTTTCAGATCTGCCTCTTTTCTTAGCCTTAAATAACTTTTTATTCGACTTCACCCCACTCTCTAAGAAGTCTAAATCCTTCCCATGCAGCAAAGCATCAGCTGTAGCAATAGTCTCTAATAAGCTGAGACATGCTAGACACGGTGGATTTAATGCAAAAATCCTTGATTTGTTTGGGTAGTACACAAACATATTTTTCCACTTGCTCATGAAGGGGTACGGGGCAATAAGAAGTAATAGGCAGCAATGCATCCCAAAACTTCTTATTATATTGCTCCAAATTCTTACATTCCTTAGCATCCAGCTTATTCGAAGTTGTTATTATGTCCACCTCAAAGGTACTTGTCAACCAATTTGATGCAAAAATTTGCTTGAATTGTACCCTTGTTGACGGTGCTCTACCTTGCATCAAAAGAGTGAACCACCAATGTAATGCATTCCCTTGTTGACGGTGCAAAAATTTGCTTGAATTGTACCCTTATTGACGATGCTCTACCTTGCATCAAAAGAGTGAACCACCGATGTAATGCATTTCCTTGTCAACCAATTCGATGCAAAAATTTGCTTGAATTGTACCCTTGTTGACGGTGCTCTACCTTGCATCAAAAGAGTGAACCACCAATGTAATGCATTCCCTTTCAAGAAAGTGGTTGCCTTTCGAATCTTTGAGGACTCTGTGAAGTTTCCCCTTGAATAGGCTACATCAAATTGCTGAATGAAAGTCAAAGCTTTCAGCTTATCTTGTACACTGTTAAACGAATCAAACTTTACTCCTTTTCCACCCTCATCATAGTCTTTTGTTGCCCCTTTGGGTGTCAAGTTGTCATACATTGGGTGCTACAAAAAGGGTAGATTTGCTGAATTTACATCAAAATCAACACCAAATGGAGCATTTGCGTGACCAACATTCACTCCTTGAGCCCCATAAGCATTCAAGAGTGCATATGGAGTACCAAACATGCTACTTTGTGTCCCAGGCATCAAGCCAATGCTGCGATACATAGGGTTTTGCATATTTCTAGTCATAGCTGAATACATTGGGCCTTGCACTCCATGCATTGGTTGTTACATACCATAGGGATTTGTGCCATACATTCCCGTATGCGGTCCTTGTCCACCCATAGTATGAAAAATCGTGCTTCCACCAAAATATCATGGCTGTCCCATCATAGCATGCACGCCTGGCTATCCAAAATCCACTGGATTGGCACTTCCATGATGGCCTTGCATTTGCATTCCTTGCATTGTAGGTATTAATTGTTTTATTTCATTAGCATATTTGAGAGCTTTAAATGAAGGGTTTGGCATTATCTTTAGTGCATCTTGCTGTCCCGAAGGTGTAGAAGAGGTCTTCTTCTTCTTGCCTTTTTCTATCCTTCTTTGGAGCATTCAAAAATTGGGTAAATTGGGGATCCTTTGCCAATTCAACAAAGGGATTTGTTGATGTCCTCATCGGATTCTTGAATTGGTCATCAAATTCCTCTTCACTTTGTTGGTCATCAGTCTCCTTATGCCTTGAAGGCTGTGCATCTTTCCCAACAACAACATTTTTGGCTTGCTGTCCATAATCTGAGCCTTGTCCAAGGTTAGCATTGCATTTCCTTCATTCCTATGTGAACGTTCATACTGAGAGGCATCATCATTGCTTGAGTCCATCTCATTGTATGAAGACATAGTGCTGTAATTTCTCATGTGAGAGTAAAAATCAGCACTAGTACAAACCTTTGGCTTGCAATTAGGTACCTCGGGCCCACCAAATCAAGGGATTGAGTAGTATCTCGGTAATGGAACTATGAAACGAGCCTTCCTTCCATGGATGGGCGGTAAATCTGTGATTACAACTTAATTACAACAGCAAACAAATAGTGCAAATTTGAAAATACAAATTTACCTACTAATCTTGGACAATGCACACTCGATCGACCCCAAAATTGGTGCCTCTTTCGGTATTTCTTTAGCTTTATTGAAGAAGAAGTTGATTTACAATGGGATTCTCCTAATCCCTTTTAGTATTCCAACTCCCCTTGTAGTGATGAATCACCAGCAAGTCTTTAAATTCATTTGTCCCTTGATTTGGGCAATCAATTGGCCTTTACTTGCTTTGATGGAGATGAAAAAATGCCCCAATTTCAATTATTTGCTTGTCCCTCCACTTGAACAGGCTAAAAATAGCTTCAATCTTCTTGAATCCAAGTCTTGGAGCTTCCAAATTTTAGCACGCTTCTCGAGGTTATTGCGAAACCCTAATTTCTGCTATAGATTAGAGTTTACAGGAGAGAAATATGAAATTTCTCTGCCTCCAAGGGTCCAAATGATGAGATCTTCGGAGCAAAGCTGTGAAATGACCGGGAGATGAAATGGAAAGCTGTAGGGAGAATAAATTTAGAGTTTTGTTGCGAAGAATGAGTGAAAATTAGTCAAATGCAGTTGTTGCCCTACCACAACAGCTTGTAGATGTAAAGAACTGAAGAAAACCAGTCATTTATTGTTGCTACCCTGTCTCAACAACTTGTAGATGTTGTCTCCTATTGTTGATTAGACTTTTCGTGCCCTTGGCAGCCTCAGAAGGTCCTCCAATGGCTGCAAATCAGACCAATAGTCTCCCCTCCCTCTCTCTTGCAGGCTGAATTTAAACATCTAAAGACGTTTTTTAGTCTTGCATGGGCATTTTTGAGAAGTAGCAATCTTTCCAAATGGTTTTTCTAGCATTTTTCATAATTAAAGATTAATTTTCAGCCTTTAAATACTGAAAATTAATATAATAATTATTTTGGTGCCCTGAAAAATAATGTGACTGGCCAATAATCAAATTGGCTAGGCAACTTCCATTTTCGAGTGTATCTGCGCTATCTTTGTCCATTAGATTGGTGTTAGGTACCATTAAACGCCACTTCTCTAGTGGCTCCAACTGACACTTATGGCCAAATGGATAACCTAGGCCAACAATTGGCACATGATAGCACCAAGTACATGTGTGGCATAACGTATAGCAACTTTTGCCTTTGACATCCCGTGATTTCTTCGGGTCTCAGGCTTGTAAATTTAATTTAACCCCAGTTGCACCTCACATGTGCAACCTTTACTTAAATATGTGATAAAAAATTAATCCACATGTTAAGTGAGGTTTCAAAAATACATGTCCTCATGACATGCAAAGTGCCACTTAGGTGATTCACCAATTTTAAGAGGACATGTAGAGAAAGGGAAAGAAAAAGCTTGATTGCAAAGTAGGCTTCTTTTCCACGCATTTAAAAAATTATGCTACTTATTAAGGGTTTGTGAATTGTGTTTTGATAAATTCTTAACAAATTAATTTATCAAAGTATACTTAAAGAAAAGGTTTTGGTTTGCATTTTTCAATCTTGTGTTGGAGGTTGAACTTGGTCTTGCATCCATAGTAGGTTGTTGAAAAGACCTATACTTGTTTGTCATTCTGATTGGTCCTTGCCTCTCGCATGATATCATCCTTAGCTCCAATCGACTACATCTTCAAATTTGGTGGTATTGTTGCACTCAAGGTTTGCATACACAGGATAACACTCTCTAGCACTCTCAACTTGCTCCCATGAGAGTTAGACCACTCTTTGAGCATCATATTATATCGTCATCTTACGCATTCCTCATTGAGCATTCACCCATACATCATATCTTATTCCTCCCTATGTATGTGTTTTGCATTTTTATTTGAGTTACAATCGTGTTTGTACATTTTGACTCCATGTAAACCCTAGCATATCTTCACATGGTACTAGAGATAGTGTTATCAAAAAGTGGTACGCCATTGTTGCCTAGTCTTGTAAGTAGTAAGTGTGATCACACTAAACTTCAGTCTTCTAAGATTGAGTTATCTACTCTTGGTTTTGGTCCTTTGATTGATATTTTGAACACAAAACACCACCTTTGAGGCCATCTTGCATAGGAACCTCGTGCCATTAAAGGACTTGTAAAGTTGTATCTCTTTAGCCGTAGCAACTCATCAAGTCCCACTTTATATGGCTTTGGTCCTTGCTTGGTGTTTGACACGGCATGTTGAAAGTGGGTGTATTGCCATCTATTGTACAACAATTGATACAAGGGAAAAAATTACAAGTCTATCAATTTCTATCTTATGACCTTTCCTCTATGCATGGGCCCAACTCCTCAAGTTTGTTTTTCGAATTCCTCCTTTCCGAGTACTTCATCGTATCTATCATCCTACACTAGGATGATGATGGATTCTCACGGTAATACTTGTTTTAACCTAGTTGTTGTCGTATTTCTTCATACATTTTGACATGGTCCTAAGAGATCCATAAAATCGAAATCTTGAATAGGAGCCTCTATGGAGTTTTCGGAAGGAGAAGATGATGAAAAGGAAGGAGAGCTTAACCTTGAGCTCGAAGATGAAGATGAAAAGAGTGACATGATTGATCAATATTGTAGTGGGAGCTTGAGTTGAAGCGCTTGGACACAAAACAGTAACAGTGCTTGGACCTAAAACATCAACCTGAGCCGGAGTTGAAGCTCGTGCTTGATCTTGAGCTGGAGCTTGAACCTGAGTTGAAGTGGTTACAATTATGCCGATGCGCAGCCATTGGCCTACATCATCTCTACTTCACCAACAACAATTTCATCGGCTCTATCCTATGTGCCTTTGGATCCTCGTTGTAGCAATTGCAGCAGCTCGATCTGTCCTCCAGCCTATCGGTTGGCACCATCCCCACGAGCTTCGCCAATTGCACCTTTCTTTCACCTCACAAACAACTACCTAGTCTCGTCCCCCAGCCACTATCTACTTAAGTTGCAGCCGCCGGTGAAGGTGATTCCGCTTCATCTAGCACCTCAACTCCTGTCCGCTCCGCCCCCGGCTACCACTCCACCCTCCCCAGCCTCCTCCCTAACGTCGAGGAGCTCTAGCTCGGCCACCACCCCCCTGCCGCATCGGCCGGGATCAATAGCAGCTGCATCAATAATATCCTCTTGTTGAATATTGTCAAAAGTTCAGTTATAGTCACCTTTTAAGCCGCCATCATGAGACCAAACACGGCGCATCGTCAGAGAAGGCCAAGCTTCTCGCCATCCATACATCATTGGATCAGCTTTTGAGGAGATTTCGAGGTGAAGCGCTAGCTGCAGTATTAGTAGCAGCATTGTTGACTACTATTAGCCATTAAGGTCGTCCATCAAGAGAGAGAAGCTCGGTGCGACATCTTATAATTATTCCAGCGTGGTTCTCCTTCTCCAATTCCGTTATCGCGATCGTGGGTTGCTGCTACATGGAAGATATCAAACGTTCCACGCAAAACATTTGCTTATTTATGCATATTTTTGCTCCGAGAGAATCATGATAGACTTTCTGAGAAGCAGCTCTAATTTATACCCACCGATCTTGCACAAGAGTTGATCGAGGTCGATCAAATGACTGCAAATAGGAGCCTTTCAGCCATACCAAACAATGAAGGTGCGACAAAAAACCAACGGCACCGACAGTGAACATCGTCAAGCATGACAATCCGCCTGAATTCGTTGTACCGTGCTGTGCTACTGAACTCCGCACCAGCACCTTAGGTGAAGTGCCAGAGTTGGAGCCTCAGTCGGAACATGAGCACTAATGCAAGTGCCAGCGCTTTGCAGACACATCACGAGCCACCTCGAAAGCTTGACGGGTTTGAATGCAAGCGCGAGACTGTGGTTTCCAAACTTGATGAGAACCACATCATGAGCCACCTTTTGATGTAGCAAAAGCTTTGATGTGAGCTCCTGGATAGCTTGACTAGTGCCAGGGTTTGCAATTGTTGGAGACTAGATATAAAGCAGGCCTCGTCTTGTTCTACCCACACATCATGAGCCACCTTTTGATGTAGCAAAAGCTTTGATGTGAGCTCCTGGATAGCTTGACTAGTGCCAGGGTTTGCAATTGTTGGAGACTAGATATAAAGCAGGCCTCGTCTTGTTCTACCCATAGTTGAGTATGCACTTCATACAAGCCACCACTAGTCATAGCATCACTCGTTGCCAAGTTTTTAATGGCAGCTTCATGCACAAGGATTGGAACCATACTTTTTGCACTTGCAACCCTTTCGGCTACATCTTGAAAAGCCCCATTCCACCATTTTGTAGATCTTGATGATTTTGGGTTGGAGGAATTGACTCACTAGCCATTACAAGTGTATTAGTTTCTGTTCCACACCATCAAATGAAATCTTGTGAGGGAACCCTTTTTGTTTATGATTCCTAGTTCCCATGAAAAATTCTATTGTAAGAGAAAGTTTGCTTTTTATTAGATATCTTGTTTTGCATTGGACAAAAATCTCCTTGTTCCCTTGCAAGTTTGCTAGTTTCTTAAACATGTATGTCATATATGCAACTTGTGGTGGACTTAAGATGTTCTTTGTTGCAAGCTATTATAAAAGTGCTTCCATTCTTAGGCTATCCCCAAGATGATCGTGAGGATATATGCATAATGTCTTGCATTGTGAAGTATAGCATTTGGCCATGTTCGACAAACATGAATTGTAGAGTAACATAGACTTGTTCTTGAAGCCCTCTACATCAAGCTAAGAAACTTGGAAGTGTATTGGAATCTATGGAAGTCAACACCACACAACTCACACAAAGAAATGAATGGAAATATATGTATTATGAGTAGACATGAGGTTGCCTTAATAATAAAATTGGTTTTCCTACCAACTAAGCCAAATGTTTATGGATGGTGTACCACTTTTCTACACATCATCTTTCTGCAACCACTTTCTTACTAAGGCTGCTTGTGTCATGGCATTAGTTTTTTTTGCACGAATCTCCATTGCTCACACATGAAACAATACTCTTGTTGCTTCTCCTTCTTGAAATACTTCCTTATATGTTGGTGCTGGCTTTACTTGCAGTGAAACAAGCAAGATCTCTCTTTCCCCTCCACAATGTTTTTAGGGTCCCCATTGAACATAATTCTAATAGGCAACTCGCTTGCCCCAACTTGATAGCCATGAACCCATAAAAATCTATTGATGAGTATTCAAATTGCTATATTATAGAGCTCAACCATTCCTAGAGCAACACTTGGATAGTAGTGTTCTCTTTCCTTATTGCATAAGCAAAGTGCAACCAATAGTGACACTAATAATCACCCATCATATGACTTCAGTTAATAGGCACTCTTACTTT
The DNA here is from genome assembly GCF_053477565.2 of Lygodium microphyllum. NCBI lineage: Eukaryota > Viridiplantae > Streptophyta > Polypodiopsida > Schizaeales > Lygodiaceae > Lygodium > Lygodium microphyllum. The sequence goes on along the minus strand of NC_141147.1, from coordinate 150,751,391 downwards.
GGTGTTTAGATGTGGTAAGCCATGATAACTTAGCTACATAAACTTGGTGGGTGTGATTAGATTGCACCCATACATTGTGCAAATTTCCATTACTGGTCCTTCTCATGTTATTCAAAAGGTCCACATGGGAAGTAGAACCCTTTGTCGACATTTTTAGTGTATAAGATATGTCTCTATTTCTCTTTTTTGTGCTCTTCTTTTTTGTAATTAAAAAAAAAACATCACATGTGAAGGTCAAAATCCCTATCCTTTTAGTAATACTTGAAGCATAGCACTATAAGATATAGGCCTTATATCGATGTTAAAAGCGACGAAAATGTAAATAACAAAATTTACCCTTGTCGTCGCAAAAAGCATCGTTATTGGCGACGCCATAGCAAATAGCGACGCTCAAAACGACGCTTTGCGATGCAAATAACGACGCGTGTAGGAACATGGATTTTTTTTTTGTGGCAGGGCAGCATATAGCAATGTGTGCTTTATTTGGGCCATACAAAATAGTTTTTGCACGGTGTACGATGCTCGTGTAAACAAAAAAAAAGTGTGCTTAAATCATAACACTGATACATGAAATAAATACATGATCGTATAATGAAAGCGACTGGTATAATCATGACAAGATATCACTACATAGAAAATGTCTACACAGATCAGGCGACCAAAAAAGAAGGGTGTGTGAGCTCCAGGGATCCAAGGGCGAGCTATATATCCTCGCCATCTGAACCCGCCGCAAAGGAGCATCGAACGTACTCTGCAAAAAAAGAGACAACTACACATTAGTCCACCATACAATAATGCATTCTAATTAAACATGGTAACTACGGACAAGAAAGATGAGTGACTTATAGGGCCGCCGCATCTATACAATCGGTCGATCAATGCAGTGAGACCGTGGCTCTCTGCATATCGAGTCTCAAGGCCGGTCGGATCGCGATTTGTAATGGAGTGATGCAAAGAAAACAAAATACTAACTGTTAGAAACATGATTGTTAGTACAAAGGATATTGCAAAAAAATAAGTAAGCAAAACAAAAGAAAAACTTATAAAGTCCTCCAGATATGTCCTGTGGCCGCTACTCCCAATATGATGGACCACTCCGGTCTCTAGTCGTGCCCTCGCCGCCTCACGCTGCTAAGTAGTCCAACATCTTGGAGAATCTATAGCCTTCTCCCTCAGTCGGCGCCAGTCGTCCACGTCTAGCCACTCGGGCTTTGTAACCCCACTCTTGAGTTTCTTGCATGCGTTCGATCGTTTGCGTGACATATATGCACGCATGCAGTCCATCATCCAGCCCGTAGAAAATATATCTGCTATGGCTGAAACCGGTAACTCCTCATGCAAGGATGCTACTACGTAGTCCTTGCTCCCCTCCGATATGTTTTTCCAATGATCTAAGACGTGCCAAAAAACTTGTTGGCACAACTCTCTCATGCGAGCCATCACCCTCCTCTCCTCATCATTCATGATGATGGCTTCTGACCTATCATCAACAAGATAGGTATATCCCTTCTGGGGTATGCCTAAGATGGGTCCTCTCCCACCTGGGTCCACGCTCTTGGGCATATCCAGGAGACCCCTGTACATCCGGTGTACTGACTGGGGTATTATCTATTGGTGTAGCACCCATAGGGGTGCCACCTACATATGACTAAGCAAAAGCTGGAGTAACTGGAGTAGACGTTCTCACAGATGTGACAAATCCTGGAGGTGACGCAATCCCAGCAGAACGACGAGACAGAGACATTGTGTCCGTGTCTCCATAGCAACCACATGAGCCACTCTCCTTGGAATCGCTACGAGAGTGAGGAGTCGCACATGTATCCCGTGCTGACTGCGAGCTCACTGCCTCCGTATCTCTACCAGCATCCCCCTGACCCTAAAGCACTTCCTCTCTCTGGCCCAAGTCTGGAGCGTCGACCTCGTCTGCTCGAAGCTGAAGCATCTGATCACGTCGAAGTAGATCTAATAGAGCGGCCTGATGATGTCCGAGACAGCTCTTGGTCCGCCATATCTCTGAATCTTGCCATCTGATCTGGAGACATGCGTGTGAAGATATCCTGCAACTCCTCATCGCTCATCTCTCGACTCATCCTGAAAAGGTCACCTGTACAGACAAAAAATGATGTTAGCATAATCAATTTAAATCATACAAAGCACGGTAATATAAATCCTAAAAAAATGATCTCACTTAAAATGTATATCTTATGTACCCTTATAAGTGATTAGTTAATGAATTAAGTGGATGCTCCAAGTATGAAGTATCCTATGGTCCCATGTTAATCTCCTGACACAACTATGCATACACTGGAAGGTCAATAGACATGTCACCACAAAAAAGGATGAGTCCACCTTGTTCTCAAAGAATTCTTGGACTCCTGTATTTCCATCATTGTTAGCCAATGCTGGCTCCTCTACATGCTCCAAGCTTTCAGTGGCCTCCACCACTTGCAATATCGACCCCTCTATTTGCATATTGTCCTCATCTATGCCCGTCGGAACATTGCTTTGATCATATACTCTCGCACCTTGGGGAGCTGAAGGTATAGCATACCACCATCGAGGTTGTCAGGGGTTTGGATAGAAGATTACATGTTCACAGACACGTACAAGAGAGATTAAACTATTGTGATATGTACCATGTCGTAATACAATTAATAAACAAATGAGTTCATGCACCTGTTCACAATGGGCCGGCAACACAAAGGTGTCACGCAAATCCGTCCATTTTTTTTTTTGAATCTATTTTGAGAAATCCAGATGGACCTCATCAAACTATTGCTCTAGCTCCTTCAAGTACCACTTTGAACCACTGCACATCGAATGGTATCATGGAGAAGCTATGGTAATCCACCATAACAATACTTTGTAAGTTCCCAAAATACTCCATCTCATCTATAACCGTGTTTGGATCTGTTGCTCATCGTCGGCTCTCCTACTCGAACCTTGCCATGATACCAGAGTCCATTGTGGAGTGCATTTTGTCAATACGCTCCACGCGAAAATGCCGTCCGCGCGACCACGCTGTACTATATATTTTGTAATGTACATTGAAACACTCAAATTAGTTGTTGCATATAAAATATAGATATGACAAATCCTAAACACGTCATCACCTTTGGACTATATCCCCTCAAGAATTTCCACTCCTCAATTGAGACCTCCGCCCCTTCACGAGATGCTGCGGTCAAAGCTCCATGTAACCATCGCGTTGACATGAACTGCAGCATCTCCTCCATGCCCTCGGGATATCAAATCGTTTGATGGTGCGTACTATGTTAAAATTCAGATCGTGCTTCCTCTCGATCTTGCCTAGCGATCTGGTACCTAGCGAGCCACGTCTCCATAGAGGCATGGTGCAACATACAAAAGCGATTCACCTTCTCCTCCATTACAGCATCCATTCTTTTTTCTACCCCATTTCCAACCACCACATCTCTGGTCAGAGTCCATCATCGTCCTTCAGCGGCCATAGCATTTTGTTGTCTGGATCCACCGTTGGCAGCCATTGTGAAATATGTACTAGCGCCTCAGACACCAACCAACCTTCAACCATGCTACCTTCTGACCGAGCTCGTTGTCGCACAAAGCCTTTCAGGGTTTTCATGAAGTGCTCCAAGAAGAACATCCATCACATATGGACAGGTCCAGCAATCTCCACTTCATCTACAAGATGCACAAGAAGGTGGATTTGTATCGTGAGCATGTTGGTAGGCAGGTATTTCTCAAAGAGACAGACCGTCTCCATTGCTCCTTGCCTCGCGGATTCAATAGAGGACGTTTTAATCTCCTTCTGTGAGATCCATTGCACTAAATTCGACAACCTATAAATGGCCCTGCGTATTTCTGGAGTAAGGCATCCTGCGATCGCGATCGGTAGTACAAACTGCCACAAATGAGAAAGCATTATGAACAATGGCTACACTCCAAATAGCAAAATGCGCACGCCAATTACAATCCATTCGTAGTACAAACCTGACATATCTTATGCTAGTCATGGGATTTTAGCCCTGATAATTGGTCGTCTTTAGAAAATGCAGACCTGAGAGAATGTATCATACCCGTCAGAGTGCAGATAGACTTGACTACTTGCTTCACAATGCACTCTTCTTTAGTGGACAAAACCCAAGGAGTGTGAGGTAGTTGCACACGACCATCAGCACCTCGAGTGCGGCCAAAGCATCTCCATCTTGCTTATCTCCTTCAAATCCATTCGTGCCCCTATAGTGTCTCTCTTTCTTGTGATGTGGTCCCATAGCAAGCTGTCCACATTCTTGAAAATATGCATGGGATCCAACAACAAGTGGTTGATCTGTAAGTGGGTCCAACATGGCAACTCGTAGAAAACTGAAACTGTTGTATTCCGTTTGGATGTGACTCCGCATGGACCATTTTCAGCTCGTACCAGCTTGCGACATTCATACGTGTTGGAGGTCGTCCAAGAAAACCTTCCCTGAGTTTATGACCCTTTGGCAAGAAAGCGGCGTGTCCTTGATATACCATCTTCTTCATGGTTCGTGACCTTCGGGAGTCTAACTGTGGTCCACACAATGGATATGCATGATAACCTGAGATAACCAGACCTGTTCCAACACCTCTATCCAGTGAATACAAATTTGAATGAGATAAAATATAGATATTACAAACAAGAGCGGAAGCCTATTTACCTAAGCACTCTCCAAATCCTGGAAAGTCATGCATCGTCCACACATGTGAATGGCTCGAATATTGACAGATTGTCGACCATCGTGCTTGCTCATATCTTGCATGGTGACCTCCTCCTCCCACAAAATCTTAAGCTCATCGACTTTAATGGACGAAGATACATGTCCATATTTTTGACTTTGTAGTAGTCGGGGACGAGTAAGCTAAGGATGAGATGTCCTTTCTTCGTAGAAATCCAGGGAGGGATATTGTAGTTGACAGGGACTATAGGCCACACACTGTAAGAAGTTGCGCGCAGACCGAATGGGTTCACGCCATCCATTGCAAGACCGAGCCGAAGATTCCTTGGGTCTCGGGCAAAGCTTGGGAAGGTACAGTCAATGTGGCTCCATGCGTGTGAATCCGCTGATATTCGTTGAACTCCATCTGTGGAGCTATTCTACGCATGCCACGTTGTCAAGCTCACCATGCTGGATGTACGAAACATGTGGTTTATGCAGGGGATAAGCGGAAAGCATCTAAGAAAATTTTGAGGGATGGTTTGCCCTTGCAAGTCCTGTCGATACTTGTGAGCACCACACTTTGGACATGTCTCCATAGTCTCGTATTCTCCTTGAAACAGTATGCAATCGTTGAGACATGTATGGATGCTGTTGTAGTCCATGCCAAGCTTTCGTAAAACATGTCGTGCATCATTACGAGACTCAGGCATGGTATTTGCAGGTGATAATATATGATATTTCAGTAACTTGAAAAAAATCATAAAACACCTTGAAAAAGCACAAATATTTTTAATGATAGTGCCGAAAAGAAATCAACGAAGTGTACGTACAAGGTACCTGAACAACTCGGTCACACTCGCATTGCTTCACCCATATTTTGCTTGCACACTTAGGAGTGCAAGGAATGTCTTTAGGCGAGATACTCGGCACCCATCATATAATGGTATGGATGCTTCCTCTCAGTGGATCAGAAGTCTCGACATCCATGGGAATCAATGCATCGATCATTGCCTCCATCTCAGGCTCCAAGATTGTAGGTAGGTCTAGAAGGCTGCCTGTCTCCTCTGGTATTAACGGTATAGATTGGGTAGTACCTTCCAAGTGGTGGATTGGCTTAGGCACTCCATCCATCGCACACCCACGAACTCTTCTAATTAACCGCAAAGGGTGCACTCCTCCTTGGGACGAGACATCACCTCTCTAGATAGAAAATTTGCCAGCCACACCCAATCTTCTTGTGTATGGTATTTAATTAGCTTGCGAGTACAATGCATGATTGATATTAACTTTTCTTACCGTTTTCTGAAAATCCAAGATCACTTGATCAATGATCTCAGATTGAAACTCGCCGAAGCGTCGTACGTGTTCTATAGACAATCGACGTTTTTGTCTAATTGCCAGCTTGCATTGAGAGCAAGGACATGGGACACGTTGATTAAGATATGCCTCATGATTTGGAACAACAAGACATTCATCATTTTCCATTTTGTCTACGTTACGACAAATAATTTGTTTTTGTTATCATTCTTTTTTTTTCCTTAAATTGTTTGAGACAGGATTTCTTCTCTTGTAACTCAGGAAAAATTAATGTATGTAAAGTCTCCACCCACCCACCCACCCACCCACAGATTAACATATATATGTCGGAGTGTTTCCCATCTCGTGGTGTTGCATCGGACCTCGCCACCACTCTCTCTTTGTTTTTTATCCATTCATTATCTCCTCTCCTTCCATCTCTCTCTCTTTTTCTCTTTCTTTATTATGCTGTATGTTTATTCACTCTCTCTCGTTCCTTCTTCTTTTTTCTTTTCCTCCCCCTCTCTCATTTTCTTTAACGATCACGACTACGACTACGACGAAGACCACGACTACGACTATGACTACGACCACGACCACGACCACGACCACGACTATGACCACGACCACGACCACGATCACGAGCACAACCATGACTACGACTACGACTATGACTATGACTACGACGACCATGACCACAACTATGACTACGACTATGACCACGACCACGACCACGATCATGACTACCACTACCACTACCACGACTACGACCACCACATCTACCACTACCACTACTACTACCACGACTATGACCACTATAATAAATAAGAAAAGAAGAAAAAAAAACAACAACTACTACTACAACAACAATAAACAAGAAAAGAAGAAAAAACTACTACTACTACTACTACTACTACTACTACAAACAAGAAAACTAAACAACAATAAACAAGAAAAGAAAAAAAACTACTACTATTACCACTACTATAACAAACAACAACAATTAATTTTCTTTTCTCTCTTTACATTAATAGAGTCTTGACCACTTTGTATTAATGACATATATAGGATTATATGATAATAATAATTAAAACTAAATTTAAATTACTAAAAAGCTTACTGTTCATAGTTTTTCTCTCCCTTGTTTTGCTATTTTAATCTCTCCTTCCTTTTGGTGGTAGCTAGTTTCTCTCTCACCCCTTGATCTCCAATAAGGTGCCCAAGCTCTGAAATCACATCCATATTTGTATTTAAATAATTTCAAATAGATGGAAGATGGTTTCCTATCATTATTAGCAAAGATAGGTGGATTACCATGCAATAAGAAAAATGTAGGAAAAGATAGGGATGTGAGAGCTCTTTCATCTTTGCTTAAAAGGGCAATATCAAAGATTTTAGACTTGGAGCAAATAAGAAAGGGATAAAAGAGGCTTTAGTACAACATGTAGAGAGTTGCATTTGAAACCTGGAACTTCAAAGCTTCCATCGTATAGATTAAACTGTAACTATTTTATTCTCAATGCTTTTGTTTTATTAAACTTGGTATTAGGTTTTATTATAACAAGTTTTATTTTTATTTGTAAATGTCTATCCTTCTAATCTTGAGGAATGGTAGCTTGTCGAGTCTATTATTGATGTTATACATGGTTTGATTAGAGAAGAAATGTATAAAGGCAAGAGAAAAACACAACTAAGAGAGAATGAAATATTTTTCAATGATTATTTTAATATTATCCTTATGCATAAAGGCCAATAGGGAGTAATATCCTTGTTTCCTTTGCCCCATTTTACAAGCTTTGAGTGGTCTTTATTAAGTCCAGTCCCACTAGTGATAGCTATAGATATAAAGTCTTTTCTTAGATACAAAAAACATTAAAACCTAATGTCTCAAGTAGGCTAAGAAATATTACCTTTTTTATTCCTATTAATGTTTTTATTGATCTCTTTTCTAATACTAAGATAAGAAGATCAAAGGTTGTGCTATTACCAAGAGGCTAGCTTGTGATCATGTTCTATAATTTGTTGATGAGGGGTGGGATACCATGATGGAAGTCAATATATGCTTGCTACTCAAAATTTCATATTTAGCTTTTATTACAATAGATGTCATTATGTTGGTAATACTTTAATTGCTTTAGATTAGAATTTTGAGGATTTTAGTAAAGATTCTATAGTGAATCTTGATGTTTGGCTCAATGAGGATATTATTACAATAATAAAGGTTAGATCATCATATACACTACATCAAGTGAGGTTGGATTTACAGAATGAAGATATCGAATTACCATATTCATTTGCATTCCAACTTAACAAGAAAGAGTAAGTTTGTACATCAAGTCACACATAGTATATGCATATTTGATTCCATTTCTTAAATGGTAAACATATATGGTAAATTTTTTTACAGATATTAAAGAGAAGAGAGAGAAAGTTACAATGCAAGGACATTTAAAAAAACATATCTTTACTTTCAATATAAATATAAGTTCAAATATTGTAGCAAATTTGTATTTGCTTTCTTTGTGATCTATATACATGAGGTTTTACAAGACAATACAAAAAGGCTATTTCTTTTTGTGAGAAATATTCTTGTTAGGAGTTCTTTTTCCCTTCTTTGATGCTTTGGTTACGTTAAGTGTTGAGGGCTCCTTTTTCTCTACTTCTACACTCTCTATGTCCTCTTTTATCTCCTCCTTATTTGTGGCCTTCTTGTCTCCTTGTTCTTCTTGTATGCAATTAATAAGTATCTACTTGAAAATATTTGCTCATATATGTCAAACACTCTCACTATAATAACAATCATTGAAAAATTATCACACATTCGAAACAAAAGAATGCTAGTTCAATGCTATTTTACAACACACTATCTTTTGAGTGAAACAATATCTTAAAATTAAACACCTTCAATATTATCTTGATAAATTTATCATCATTAAGATAAATAAACTTGACCCTTCAATCAGAATGATTATCATTTCGATGAGGGCTCTACAAATAACAACACAAAGCAAAATTATATAACTTATTTGTGGTAGTTTATGGAATCAAGTATCTTAATATATTTGGCAATAAATTTACCACAACTTGTCTATACTCCATTAATGTAAGTAGATTAGAAGGCATATGAGACCTTTTTAAATAGGACTTTAATTAATATTTTTGCATCTCCATATCAAAAAATTATAAAATTTAGAGTATTTACAACAAATAGAGGTTCATATGATTAATGAGCCTTGGGATAATTCAAGTTACATCTTAATACTTTCATGTAATTTTTCAAAGAATTGATAAAAAAAACAATGCTTATGTACATAATCTATATGGTAATCACACTCCAATGAGATCTAAAAATAATCATAGGTAAATAATTTAGCATAATAAACTCTTTTGAAAGTAGGAAAAATAACAAACAACTTACTTTTCATGATATGGAATGACAACAAGCTCCAATGTATTTTGCTTCAAGCTCACTTAGCCTCATGTAGTGCAAGATTAAAAGATCAAGAATCTCAACCTTTTATTATATATTCAAAGGAAATTATGCATCATACACCTAGTAAAGGCAATAAAATAGTGAGTATATAGAAAATAATTATTGAGAGAAAAATATATTTTTAAAAAATAAATAAATTTAAATATGTTTTATCTTAATCTAGCAAGAAGGATGGAGTCATTCCTCTTATCCTTAAGGATCTACATACACAGTGAGTCCAAAAAAACAATATTATTTCTCTTACCTATGTCATCAAGCAAGAAGCAATATAGAGTGAAATCTATTGGGTTGATCCTGTAAAGCATGTCGAAAATCTCATCCTCTAGAGGTCCTAGTTGCTTTGCTTCCTTTTCTTTTGCTTTCTATTATGCTCCCTCCATTTCTTTGCTTGTTCCGTTGTAGCCTTTTTCTCCTTCTCATGCCATCTCATGTCTCTCTTATGTGTGATATCCTTCACTTTAGGACATGTGCCCTTCTTTTTGTATGGTGAACATTAAGAATATTATATATCTTCTCATTTGTAAAAGGAACTGACTCTAAAACCTTAGAGAATCTATATCTCAATCTTCATAAGATAGTCATATTCTTATCCATAAGTGTCACCCTATGTGCATGGGTAGCATAAATGTATACATCTTGACAAAATTCAATCAAAAAATCATTTGTAGCCTCTTGGATGCAAGTAAGGGTACTTCTTGTCCACCTAAAACTATTACAACTATGTCCCTCACATATCTCTGTGATCACTCTTTGGAATGGTAGCTTTGAAATTGCATTATGAAGAGCTTTCATTGCCAGTCTAATTTCCCTAAGACATCTCACACCTTATGAGAATCTCCTTTTATGCTTTTCTGGTTGGCTTGGATGGTTTAGAGGATTGATGAATCTTCTTAGCAATGTTCCTAGGATCAACCTTTTACTTCCTTGTAGTAGCCTTAGTTCTAGCCATAACTCAATAAAATCAATCGCAACAACATGATAAGAAAAATAGTTATCAACTACCAAATTGAATCTCAATGTATGGACCACGAAAACTAATACATTCAATAAAAAGATCCATACATCACGTTTCATTCGATAGATAGAGAAAAATGAACACAAAGCATATGAAACACAAAAATAGACTAGTGGAAGAAAGCACCATGCAACAAAATTTGCATTTCACACGACAGGGTTTCTAGGTAATAAAAAATTACTCAAACTAGGACGTTTTAGTCATGGAAATAGAGACTAGATAGCAAATGTATGAAACACGAGTTTAAGCTAATGAGATTAGAAATTGGGCAACTATTGTTGCATTCTATATGACATGAGAAAAGTCAAGCAAAAACAACTTGATTGCGATGCATTAAACACAACATTTTAATATAACGATTAAGATTGGCAGTCAAGGTCACATTCCATTTGATAAATTGGCAGAAAAAGATCACAAAATGTAGATTTATGTATGTAAATTTACTTGATTATTGAAGATTTTGCTTTGGAGTATGGTTTTCTCCTAGTGGAGGGGGTTAATCTTGCTAGAACGCTCTTGTTGGAACTTGAAAGCCTGTTGCATTCCAAAAGAGGTTGTCTTAGAATGAAAAGATGAAAATGAATCTTCATTACAAGGGCCGGGGTTAAGTATCTAGTTAACATTTTAATTATTGATCACTTGGTGATACTTGGTAAAATATGTTCTCATCAATCACTTTTCAAAGGTCCAAAAAGAAGTCTCACATGCTCTTTAGTAGCCTTAAATCAGGAGTTAAAATTGTGATTATTGATCACTTGGTGATACTTGGTAAAACATGTTTTCATTAATCACTTTTTAAAGGTCCAAAAAGAAGTCTCACGTGCCCAAAAGTAGTCTTAAAAATAGCAAAAAGGCAACTGTTCCCTTTTCGAATGAGTAACGTCATTTTTAGCACAAATTTTGAGAACAATGGCTCTGTTATTAAATGTCTTTTGGAGTCTTTTTAAAGGAGCATCTCGCAATCATCAACCATTTTTACATGTAATGTCTTCTATCTCCATCAAACTAAAGCTAGGCCCTCTTGTGGACTATTAAAGGCAAAGGTAATAACATACAATCAAATCAAACACTGTAAGTGGCTAAAACATCTATTTTCTCCTACATTAGGAAAAAAATAAACTCACAAATGGGCCCTCAAAAATAATATAGCTTAAGATGTGGGCCTTTTGGATTGTCCAATAGGAAGGCTAGATGTTGACATCCATGAAGGGTGAATCTTCTCTCTCCAAATCTTGGATTTTTTATTAAAAAAAGGGGTAGTGTGGGATAAAAAAAGGGAGAATGAATAGTACACAAAATTTGAGTTTTTCTCACCTCGTATTTTCTCCCATTTTTTTGGAGAATTTTCAATTTCGGTTTTTTTCCCTCTTACGAAATCAGTTTGACCCAAAAGTTGAGCAACATACCACTTTTCCTCTCTTCTCTATACTCGTAAATTTTTGTCTCCATTGAATCTCCTGGGTGAGAGTAGTTAGGGTTTTGAGCGTTCTGCTTACCTTTGCGCTTTCTTCTCCATGTAGCCCAGATTTTGGGCAAAACACACGTGCCCATCTCTCTTTGCATTTTCTCTTGTTTGCTATTTTTTCAATAGGGTTTGATGTCGTTTCTTACTGTTATTGTTGTTTTATTGCAGAGGTTGTTTTGGGCAGGAGGTAAAGGTGCTCATGTCTCTCTCTCTCTCTCTCTCTCTCTCTCTCTCTCTCTCTCTCTCTCTCTCTCTCTCTCTCTCTCTCTCTCATTTCTTTCCCCCCCTCTCTCTATTTGTTGTTTCTCTTTTATGTTGTGTTTTCAATAGAACTTGATGTTGGTTCTAATTGTTGTTTTCTTGTAGAGTTTATTTGGAGCAAGAGACAAATGTGTTAATCTCTCTCTTTGTTTGGTTTTCTTTTTGTGGCTACATTTTCAATACAACATGCTGTTAGTTCTAACCTCTGTTGTTGTTTTATTGTAGAGATCATTTTGGGTGACATTGCAGAAGTGCTTATCTCTCTCTCCCTCTCTCTTTCTCTCTCTATGTTTCCTCTTTTCTACTGTTTTTTTAGTATACCTTCATGTAAATACTAACTCTTGCTATTGTCTTTTGCAGATATCAATTTGGGCAAGATTAGATAGGTGCTCATTTCTTTCTCTCTCTCGCGTACTCATACACTCTCTTTCTTCCTCTTTGCATTTTCCCTTTTCTACTATCTTTACAATAGGGTTTGATGTTTTTGATTTAAAAATGAGGGTTCTAACAAAGTATAAGAGGGAGCTCTGTTTGGGGGGTATGTGGCAGTTGAGCAACATCTTGAGGTGATCAACTAGTCAGATCGAGGTACATGTTTACATGGAGTTTTTATTTGGATAAAAAAAGGTTCCTATATGAAGTGATATTGTTACCAATATCCTCTAATTGTGAGATGAGGCAAAAACCGTGCATAGAGATCACTTAATAGTCACTAGCCACTTTCTACAAGAGGTTCTTTCCACAATGGTGGAAACATATTACCATCATGATACAGGCTCTATGCGGTGGACTATTTTCTCTCCCTGTTGAAGCAACAGAGACGTGCATATTGGTAGCAAACTGTTTGGGAACAAGCTGAAGTGTAGAAACAGAGAGAATGATCATCCGAAAATTTGACATTCATTGAGAAGTTTCTAGATATCATCAAGTGGGAGATAGTGAAGAAGCTTCAGGAGTCGTGGTCAGTGGAGGTTCATGAAAACAAGAAAGAAAAGAGTTGAAATTTGTTCATGGATGCTCAGGAGTAGGATACGTGGGATGCATGGTGCATTGACAATCTCCTATTTGTCCAATTGGCAATCCACTAGAAGCTATAGATAGAGTGTTCCTTCACAACATACATTATTGAAACTATTAGAAGTTGGCATTATTATGATGATGGTACCACAACGATGCTCAAAAGAATGAGTTTTGATACCTTCAGAACTAAACATCTTCCCCTTTGTAGTGGACTGAAAGCTGAATTCAGAGATGTAGAAAAGGAGAAATTAGAAGAAATGTTGGCAAAGAGTCCTCCAAAGATTAAAGTCCCCTATGATTCTATTATAATTGAGTACAGACCAACTGGGTGGAGCTAACTCCCTGATGAATGACACAATCAAGAGGCAAGCACTAGAAAGAGTCTAGAGGTATGTTAGAAGAGAGAATGCAAAAATCAAAGCTGAGAATGAGCTAGCAGAGCAGAAGCCTCCTTTGACATCCTAGTAGCACTCTTTACAAAAGTTCCAATGGCGACTCAAGGTTCCCTTCCTAATCAAATCTATCCTAGAAATATTGATGATAGACTAGCAAATGTAGTCCCATTGCCTATCTTTAAGGGAGAATACAATGAAGACCCTGATCTTCATCTAGTAGAGTTTATGTTAGCATGTGTGGCTGACAATGCTAGAATCCTTGAGCATTGGTTGGCAATATTCTCCACCACTTTCAAAGGTGGGACATTTCAGTGGTATGAGAGACAAGCAATAGGAACTTTCATGAAGGTTTTGAAGAGTGGATGCGAGAGGAGTTCATGAACCTAAGTCACTAGTGAATGAGTAGAAGCCTATGTTTCGTGAATGGAATCCATACTGAAGAGATGGACCAACCATCATTGGATGAAGGCATCCAAAAGGGAGTTTTCCTTAGAGACATATAACTAAAAGTTTGCAAGTTTGTGGAAATGGGAAGGTGAGTCAACCTACAAGCTGTAGTGGAAGGTGCAAGATTGTATGATGGAGTTGAAGCAAGGTTGTCAATGACCTTAGGAAGAGGAGTCTTACCTCCTCCCATGCGAAGAATGGCATACCCACCAAATGCAGTCCTAGGGACACTTCCCTACCCCTACCCCCAGATGCAAATAGTGCCGCAGTATAGTGCACCGAATCCACAGTGGTGGCCGCAAACGATAGTGCCTCAAATGATGGTTCAACCACAGTAGCAGTGGCCTCAAATAGTTTCCCCAATGGTGACTCAATAATAGTGGAATCTTACCAATTGGAATCAACAACCTCAAGTCTCAACAAGGGCTTTGAATCAGAACCAGAACAGATGACCCTCTAGAGTAACTCAACCAGTGTATGTAGTGATTACAAAAGCTTCCCAAAATCCTACTACAAGTACTCTAGGAGATAAAAATCTAAAGGACTATCTGTCCAATTTAGTCACAAGCATCAAGAAGGAGCTTATGGATGTGATTACAAAATAGCTACAGACGCTAAAGATGAATGCTACCAATATATCCACTCCAGTGGGAGATGGAAGAGAAGTGAAAGACTGTCCAAGTCCCGCTTCTGTAAAATCTACTTCCAAGACTCAACATAAGACCCAAGAACCTGCTTTCAATTTGGTGGAATTGGAAGTTGCCATAATAATATGTGCTAAGAAAGGAGAACTGACTATTAGAATATTCTCTCTGTCAAGACAGTGAAGTTCAACCTTCCTAGGAAGAAACAGAATAGTGTAGCACAGAAAAATGTAGTACAGAGCACTACAAAGCCATAGAGAGATACAGAGACAATTGCAGAGACAAAACCAGATGTCCAGGAGATAGAGGATGACGAAGTACCTCCTCAAGGAGAAGAAGCGCAGATGTTGCTGCTCTTAGAAGAAAAAGGGAAGATAAAAGTGGGTGTGGCCCCATTCCCTAGCCAATTGGAGAAGCTTGTGGATCCTATCAAAGAATATGACTTAGTCAAAGACCTAGACACTTTTAAACCAAACCTAACATTCAGATAGTTGTTGATGTTATTTCCTAGCTATCGAAAGAAATTCAAAATCATATTGACAAGAAGATGAGGCCTAAGGATTGCTCCCTCAATAGCAACCAAGTCCAACAAAGCCCCAGAGCCTGTGAAAAAAGTGGAGGTGACTAACGCTACCTTCATGTTTCTTTGAACCCAAGAGATTAGTGTGTGGATTGAAGTATGATTTATAGTAGATGCATTGATTGATGGAGGCTTATCAGTAAACATAATGACAGATTTGACAATGAAATATCTAGGCTTGCAAGGAATGTAGCCTACACAGTGGCTTATTTGATTGGCAGACCAAAGTAGAATTAAGCCTTTGAGCATTCTCCCGTACATGAAGGCAACCCTCACAGGAAGAGATTATTGGTGTGGCTGACATATCTATTGGTCAAATCAAATTCCTATGGGACCTCATACCCTATGCTGCTAGGAAGACCTTGGCTTTTTGAAGCAAGAGCAAGGATAGATTGGTTCAAAGGAACCCTAACCCTAGGCAGAGAACCCAATAAAGTGGTGTTGAAGTTGTATGGATAAAAAAAAAGGCAATGGATCCACTTCCATCGAATTTGTAACCGAATCTGCCCCATCGAAGTAACAAATGGGACATCAAGAGATGAAGAAGCTGTCAAACAAATCTTTTTCAAGATAACAAAGACATAGTCCTTGATAGTGGGCACTGTAAGCCAACTGCCGAAAGAAGCAATATCTTTGTCAATGGGTGAATACCTCCTGCCTGAACCCAAGTTGACTTCTAAAATCACCTCTGATAGTGAGATAGAAGCATGGATGTACTATTCTCCTTGTTACATGGCCGTAGCAAAAACAAAGCCAGAGACAAATGCAGAGGTAGAGACAGAGATAGATGTAGAGGCAGACACACAAGCATAAGTAGAAGACATAAGAGAGAGTTTGTTCTTCTCTTACAGAGCCCCCACAAAGGTAGAAACAGAATCCAAAGAGGACGACGATGACAGTGAAGAAGAAGACTATGAAAGCGAGCTAGAAGAATCTATCCTACTTGCAAAAGGCACAGATGAGGAAGAAGTTCCGGAAGCCTCAAAAGCCAAAGATCCTTTGCTTCTCGATAGAATGACTATGGTACCCTTTGGATTGATTAATGAGTCACCTCATATGCAAAACCTCTATAAGAAATGGATTAAGAATAACAAGCCTTCCTTCAGTAGTGGTTCTTGCCGGCTTAATCCTGTTAGATATGATCAATGCCCCACCCTCATTAGGTGCTACCAATGATCCATGGTGCTCAAAGTTGTAAGGCCCCCATTATGAGGAGAAGCCAAATGTGAGCCCGGACATTGGTTGAGTCCTGACTTGTATATCAGATGAGGTCTATGTGACCGGATGGCAAAAAGGTGACTGTTGTGGGTCTAATCTTTGGGTTAGACGGAGTGGTTAAGCTGGTAGCAACTCGAGGCACATTGCATTGAGTTGCGTGGTAAGGGAGTTAAAAGGGGCCCCTATTGTGGGGTCCGGGGGCCGCGGAAGCGGCCCCTGGCTGGGGGGTCCCAGGGGGGCCAGCGGCCCCCCTGGCGGGGGTCCGGGGGCAGCGCCCCCGGCCCGATGGTAAAGGGAATATTCCCTGGAATATTCCCTGGCCGACTAGTGGAGGCTCATATGGTAGGTCGGTCAGCAGGCCGACCTAACGACCTTCGCGGGCTATAAAAGCTAAACCCCTTCGCAGCCATCTTACACTCATCTTTCACCCAGTCAGAGTTGTTGTTCCAGCTAGCCTTAAGCTCTTCACCTATCTTCTGTCTAGATCGCCATCTAAGCTTCATTCATTGGAAGCGCACGGGTGGACAGAGCCATCTTTGTATCAGTTGTTTGGAGTTAAAGAATTTTACTGATTCTCCTCTTATCTGTTGTGTACTCTCTATCTCTTTCTCAGATTCTGTTCGCTGCGCCGTGTAATATTTTACAAATCCATCCCTTTCACGAGACGATGATGACGATGCACCTTGCCAACAACCACCAATTCCGCAGTTCAAACAGAACCTAGAGGGTTCCTATTATCTGACGTTCTTGGATTCATCCTCGGAAGACGAGTTCTCGAGCTATCCCTAAACCAAACCCGAAACCACAATGATACCCTTTCAGCTTCCCAAGGAGCAAGCTAAGTCTCCACTAAAAGAGAAAGTTGGTTCCAATGAATCATAAGAAGAGGAGACCACCCCCTTGAAAGAGTCGGATCTCTATCCAAAAGCTGTCCATGGGATATTCATCCATGAAGTGGAAGGTGAAAAGCAATTAACTTTCATGGATGCTGAAGGTACTGAATGTCACACCCTGAAGATGGGTATAAATATTCTAGAAGAAGAGCTATTGGTCCTACGATACCTACCGAAGAAGAACTTAGATGTGTTTGCATGGTCATACAAAGATCTGAAGGGGATTGATCCCACAGTGTGCCAACATCACATCCACCTAGAGCCCTGACACTACGCCTAGAGCAAAGATAGAGGCATATGAATCCAAATTACTCCGCTTTAGTAAAGGCCGAATTGTTGAAGCTCCTTGAAGCTGATGAAAAGATGTGAATATATGTGGACTTCTGCAAGATAAATTCCAAGACAAAGAAGGATCATTTCCCTATTCCTTTCACAGACAAACTATTGGACACAGTGGCATGCCATGAGCTCTATTCTCTCTTGGATGGATTCAGTGGGTATAATCAAGTCTAAATCGTAGAAGAAGATCAATCCAAAACAACCTTCACAACCAAATGGGGAACCTATGCTTACAGAGTGATGTCGTTTGGGCTCTATAACACCCCTACTACATTCCAACGAGTGATGATGGCTGCATTCCAAAACCATCTGTAGGACTTCATTGAGGTGTACTGTTGAATGCTGAATTGACTTGGTTTTTTGACTGATTTTTGTTGTTTTTAAGACCTGAAGGGTTGATTTTTGATGGATTTTGAGTGAAGACTAGTTGTTTTGGAAATATTTCAAAGTGTTTTGAATGATATTGACTATGTTTTGAAAGCTCATGATGATTTTCAGTAGAAATATGAGGCTCTATGATGTTCTAATAGGTTTTGTGAGATTCTAATTGGTTTTGTTTTGTTTTTTTTTTCTTTTGTATGAAACATGGATTCATGATTGATGGAATTTGAGGTATTTTGAAAGTTGATTTTTAATAGTTTGGAATGGTTTTAGTATGATTTATGTGGTTTTGATGCTTTCTGTTGAGCTTCTGTAGAGCCTCTATTCCTGTTCCTGTTCCTGTTCTGTAGATCTTCTGTAAGTGTTATGTGGAATATGTATCTAATGTTGGAAAAGTTTTATAGCCTTGGAAAGGGGTGAATATAAGTTTAAAAGAGCTCAAGGAAGTGGAAGAAGTAGCTGCTCTAGACTCAAGAGAAGATTGGAGTGAAGTGACAGTGATGAGTTATGAAGATTCATTGTAGTTGCTATGGTGGCTTTTCATATCAGACACACCTTTTGGAAGGGGCATCCACAACCAAAGAATGATGATTATGAGTGATTATTGAGTATTTTA